>NC_133620.1:140202058-140516670 GCF_048593235.1 Sminthopsis crassicaudata
AGACACCATTCACAAGGATTACCACCAGAATCTAAGATAGAAATTGCCTTTCTTGTAATCCCCAATGTATCGATTTATGAGTTGTGGACAAAAGTGGGAAATTGGCCCTTGAGAGAGTACTTCACAAGGAAAGACTTTTAAAAGAACATATCGTGGTTTAAACTTTTAGAGAATTAATAGGACTAAGCACATCCTGGGTGATCTCAAACTAGATAATAAGAACTAGGGAACATGAAGTCATATTTCTTTGGATAAATTTTATTATACAAGTTAAAATCAAAAAATTTTTGAAATATTTCAGAATCTCAAGATATTACTAATATCATATTCAGTCTCAAGGAACAATCACACCTGTTCAGTGTAAGAAAGTATTATTTTAGCAAATAATTAAAATGAACTAAAAACACACTTTTGTTGGCATAGAATTGGCATGTAATATTTGCTAGCTAATTGAATTAACTAATTATAATTAATAGCACTGCAAAATGTTAAATAATTTCTTGTAAAGTCCATTTTTTCATCTCACCTCAGCAAAGTGGACAATGAAGCTGGTAAAGAAGAAAGAAGGAAGAGGAGAATGAAGAAAAAGGGGAGGGGAAGGAGGAGAATGAAGGGAGGTAGAAGGAGTATGAAGGAGAAAGAAGAGGAGGAGAAAAATAATGAGGACAATGATTATGACAAGCATTTATATAGCACTTTATAATTTGCAAAGCACTTTATAAATATTACTTAAATTTGTCCCAGAAACAACCCTAGGAAGCGGATGCTTTCTTTAAACCTTACTTTACAGATGAAGAAACTAAGGTAGATAAAAGTTAAAGGAGCTAAGCTAGTATGTGAAACTAGATTTGAAATACAGTTTTCTTAACTTCTTGTTTAGCTCTCTACCCACTGTACTTATAGGTAGCTTTTCAGCTTCTTTTTATATGTTCCCTCATTATATTTATAAAATCTTTGAAGGCAGGGATTACATTGTGCTTTGCTTTGTATCTCTAACACTTCGCACAGTGACAAATAGGTGTGTGGCAAATGCCTGACTCTGACTCTAGAACTCTAATCAATACAATGGGATAAACCAAGTTTAAAAAAGTGAATATGAAACTTACCATTCAACTCCTGAGAAAGAGGTAATGAACTTAAAATACAGAAAGAGATCCCTGATTTTCAAATATGGCTACTGTGGGAACTGAGAGCCTGACAAATACATACCACAGTTATCTCTGTTAATCCTCTTTCTCTCCTCTTTCTCATTAGGCAAGTAATTATAATAAAGTATATATGATATTTCATAAATGAAAATCTAATACAAATGAAATAGATTTATGCCCATGGCCAAAGATCAAAAGTACAAAATTGCAGAATTTGAAAAGTCACTTCATTTTTCCCATCTACAAAATTCTGACAAAGGGAACTGTCTAAAAAGAATAGTGTGAATGCACAAGAACATCATCCAAATGACTTATGTTTTTTAGGCATTCTAAAGATAGAAATAAAAGCAGTTAATGAAAGATTAATATCATGTTCTGTAAAAACAGTGACTATAAAAATGCTAAGTTCAGAATGAACTGAGGCTAATGAGAAATGCTAAAGCCAACAGCAGCAACAAAAAGTTTGGTTTTTTTAAATGAAATAATACTTTTATAGTGCACCTTATGGAATTGTTGCTCCCCCCCCCAAAAAAAAACTCTCTAAACTCTAAAGAACAATATAATGTGTTATGACTAGTTAAAATGTCATTTATCTTCTTCCCTAGCAGATGATTAAAATGGTTAGTAAAATAAGTCAAACATAACATCTTATCATCAAAGAGATAGGAAGTATAGTTTTTCCAAATTAGAGGGCAATAATAAGGTGTGTATAAGCAGGCATTCAATGTGACTGCAAATGAAGAGAGCTCTGATCCCCAAATTGAATAGAATAATGAGAAATTGGAACTTTACCTGTCTCACTGATCTTTTTTTAAGGACTATTTTACTGGACAGAATTTTGTGTTTTCTCTGTTTTTGATACCAACCAAAATCTAGTGAGTGTAAAGTGTTTCTTCAGTATTATTATTAGCAGAATTTCTAAGGATGCAGTTGACATCACCAAGAACTCATGAAAGGATAATGTCATTTTCCTTCTCCCCTGCCTGATTTATCAACAAAGAGGAACTAATTGCTGTGGAAGAAGTAATGTAAATCTTAGGTAAAGAAATAGTCACTCTGTCCTAGAGTTTGTTATAGAGAGGAAGTCAAGCATAGTCTGACAGTGACCCAAGACTTTGGGAGGCAGGTTTCTAAGGATTAGAGCAAAGGATAGTCAGAAACTTGTGGATTAAAATTCTACAAAGTATGGCAGCCCAGAAAGGATAGAAAGTTCTCAAAACAAATCCTGAAAACAAGCAGAAAAAAAAATTCTGACAAGGTAAAAGGTGGGAATTGGGAAGAGGTGTCCAAAGAGAACAGTGTGAACACATAAGAATTTATTAAATTACTAAGATTTTTTTTAACTAAGGTTTTTTTTTTTTTTAGACAGGTACTAAACACGGGAACAAGAGCAGTTAATGGAAGAATACAAAAAAAAAAAGTTCTATAAGAATAGTGAATATCAAGAATGTTAAATTCAGAATAAACTGAAGCTAATGAGAAATACTGAAGCAATCAAGAAGTGTTTTTTAAAAAAATGTCTTTTGGGGGAAAAAAAAGAGTAGAATCAAAGAAGAAACGGTGTCCACCCACTATTTGGAAGGGAAAGGGGATGAGTAAGGGACACCTATTTCAACTCTTACTTAATTTCACTTTGCTGAGAAAAGTTATCTTTGCACAAAATTTTAAAAGTTAATAGTTTTAGTAAGTAGATAATAAAGCACATGGCTATCCTTGATTCTTTCAAGTCATCAGATCTAGGCAAATTTTAAAATGAAAAGTGAGGATGAATGGAGAAAACTCTGTAGTGTGTGTGTGTGTGTGTGTGTGTGTGTGTGTGTGTGTGTGTGTGTTTTAGAAAGTATAGAAAATCGCTATGATCTGGTAGCTCTGATTACTGCCAGTTTAAAATACTGTTGGACCAAAGGACATCCAATTTTTGAATTAAAGAAAAAAATTTAGAGTGAGCATACTACAGGCTAATGAAGTTGATTTAGATTCCAGGAAACACATTGGACATATTATTAAAGTAGGCAATTAGGTGACACAGTGGATAAAAAGCTAGATCTGGAGTCAGAAAAATCTGTGTTCAAATCCAGCCTTAAGCACTTCCTAACTGTATAACCTTGGACATATCACCTAACATCTTTTTGCCTCATTTATAAAATTGGCATAATAATAGCATCTGTCTCTTAAGGGTATTTTGTGATGCCATAATATTTGTAAAGTGTTTTTTCAGTATTATTATTAGCAGAATTTCTAAGGATGCAGTTGACATCACCAAGAAATCATGAAAGGGTAATGTCATTTTCCTTTTCCTCCAAGCCTTGTAAGTTAAGGTAATATTATAGAAATATTTTATTTTGATTTCAGTAAAGCATTTGACAAAAATCTTTCATGCTAACCTTGTGGCAAGATGAAGAGATAAATACTATGTGACAGTATAGCTGATTGAGCCAAAAGTCCAGTTCTAAACAGCGTTAACATGGAGTGAAATCTCTAGTGGAATACTTCAGAGATTTGCACTTAATCCCACAACACTTAATATTTTTATCAGTAACCTGGATAAAAACATAAATGCTACCCTTATCAAATATGTAAAAGATGGATTTTTGTAATATTATTTTCTAAAATGGAATGTTCTCTGGGAACAGCTTCTGGGAACAGCCTTAGTTTCAGTTCAATTCAATAATCACTCCAAATGCAGCCAGGGATTAAAGTCCAAATCCTTTACTGTCTCTTTCAAAATCTTATCTCCTTCACTTATGGCTCAGCTAGTTTTCTGGAGGCCTTCCGAATCTTGGTTTCAATGTTCTCCACTGCACAGCCTGCCAACACTTCTCTATCTTCCTCAGTTCTACCCAACTGAATCCTGGCTTCTCAATCTCCCAGAGTCCTCAGTTAGCACAAAGGTGGAAATTGGAATGAATCTGATTCCTCCTCTGAGAGAGTGGGCTTGTGGGCTTCTGTCCTCTGACTTGTGAATCTCCTCAACTGAATGCTGGCTCTGAATTTCTCGAAGTGCATACTGGTTGAGGCTCCTAGCTTATATTTGCTCTCTTAAAGGTGTGAACTCTAATAAGTACTTAGTACATAATCATTATCTTTATCAATTCCAGTGACTTAGCACTTTGTTTCAAGTTCTGGCCCATAACAGACTTCAGAAAGAATTAAAGCATTTTGTGATGACTTGAAATCCTGGCTAAAATATTAATTCACTGAAGATGAATTTAATAGGGATCAAATCTACACTTGACCTATGAAAAAAGTCAACTTCATAAGTACAAGAAAGAAGAGATGTGGCTACCAGGACCAACTGAAAAAGATTTGAGGGTTTTAGTGGATTTTATTATCTGTTCTTTATGATTCAATATTATGAAATAAGTACCTAAAAATCTTAGATTGCATTAAGATAGAGAGACACAGTTTTCAATACTAATGTGATGTGCTGCAGAACAAATCTGGAATAGAATACTCAGTTCTGGATGGCACATGATAGGAAAGATAGAGAAAAGTAAGGAGAGTTATCAGTAGGTAATCAAACTAGTGAAGGAACTCAACATCATGTCCTTTGAGGATGGATTGAAGAACTGGAATAATTTAGCTTGGAGAAAGAAAGACTTCTCTGCTGTAACCCTTTTCTTTTTATTGTTGCCTTTATAGATTTATGATTTGTTTTCTGTTCATTACCTAGCAGTATTTGATGGGCTTTTGGCAAAGGAGTAGAATTATACTCTCTCATGATTCCCCCCTTCTGAGAATTTTCTCTCAGTCAAGCCTTCAGTTCCACTCCTGAAAAGAAGAAGCGAGAAGGGGGGAGGGATTGTGTTCCTTTACCACATTTCCTCTCTTTAGAAAACTTTGACTCATCCTATGTCCAGGATTTATTGGATTTACTTATTCTTTTCTGCTTTGGAACAATTTCAATAATATATATCAATAATTTTCTCTCTTGTTCAGCTTAAACCCAAAGCTAGCATTCCCAATGATTAGACATAGTTCATATCTCACTCTCCATATATCTACCCAACTATGTATCTCCTTATTTGCATTTAAAATCTTCAGGATGACACAACTGTGTCCTTGGATTGATGTTCTAGGTCTGACATATATTAGCTAAGTGACCAGACAAACATGTAAAGCAATAAATTAAATTCTATCTAATAATCTGAATAAATGATGAAAATTTTCATACTGAAAGTTCCCTTCGTTAATGAAATCACATGCCTGGATCCCACCACTTCCAAAAAACAAACAAATAAAAATACTTAACAATTTACAGATGAGAAAACTGAGACCCAAAGAAGTTAAATCCAATCATATAGCTAATTAATAGAAAGATTGGATTTCAATCCATGTCATTTGATACCAGAGGAGACTTCTTGGCACTATAGCAAAATCAAGGGTGCTAAAACTCAGAAGATTAGAGGCAGTTAGATGGTAGAGTAGGTAGAGTACTGGACTTGGGAGTTCAGATTTGGAAAACTTATTTTATTAATTGATTTATTAATTAGCATTTATTTATACTTATATTTGGATACTTATTAGTTCTGTGACCTTGGTCCATTACCCCTATTTGCCTCAATTCCCTTCATTGTAAGATGGGGGGTTATAATAGCACTTACCTTCCAAAATTTTTATAAAAATCAAATGAAATAATATTTATAAAATATTTCACCACATATGGTACATGATAGGTGCTATATAAATGATAGTTATTATTGTTAATTGTATTAGCTCTGCCACAAAGTATCTGAGTGACTTTGAATAAATTACTTAACTAGACCCTTATTAGTTCAACTATAAATAAAATGAGAACTTTGGACAATAAGGCTCTAAAAATTCCCTAGGTCTAAAATTCTTTTTCTAAAAGATAATTATACTTCCTTTCAACTATAAAAATCTGTAACTATAATATTGAAAAAAAGTTAGATAACGTGGTCTCAAGTATCCTGGAAATTTCTGAGATGGAATAAAGGAATACTGTTCTTTTGTTTAAAAGGTTTTCTGAACAACCAGGAAAGATTGAGATGGGGGGCAGGAGGGGGCGAACAGGAGTGCAGAGAGTGGGGGTATGGGTGGAAACACCTTACGATGGATTCCTCCCTTTCAGTACCCATTGTCCTTAGATTGAAAAGTTTCACATCCTAAACTGTCATTTTTTCTATTTGCTTTCTTAGTTGTTAAAACAAAACCCAGTGGAAATATTGAAGTAATACTTTAAGCATTTAAGTAAATGAGATTGATTTTATGCACTCTTATCTCTTATTTGAGAATGTTTCTAAATACTACTATCCTCTTTATTCATATCTAACATGTTTATACAAACATTACTTGGTATGGGATTTCTTTAGCAATTATCCTAGTTTATGTGGTGTGGTTTCTTAGCAATTATTTGGATAATTACTATTATAGAAGAGCATCTCACACAAACCTCATGGTACATTCCTTTTTTTTTTTAAGTTTCTAGGTTTTTATTTTGTCAGATTAATATTTTTCCCTTTTCATATTTGGTGTCATTTTTCTTTGCCTCTTTCAAAATTGCTTATCTCATTTGATGCATAGTGAAATAATAAGCACTTATGCTTTCTGAAAAGCAGTTTGATGAATCTCAAAATGAACATGTCATAAAGATAAAAGTACTGTCAGTACTTTCCCAAGTAAACACATTGTAATTCTACATTAATCACTGATATTTTTCATTTTGATGCAATAAAAATAGGTCCCACATGTTGATTTTTCTTAAATCTGTAATAAAATCTGTCTAAAAGATTACCTTTAATTCCTATCCTTGGACCCATCCTTTGGCTAGCTGTGAACATGAAAACTGTAGTAGAAAGGTAAATAATTACCTGATGGTTCAGGATCTGGGTAATTTAGAAGATAGCAAATTTTAGAAGTTGACTCTGTTGCCCTGGTTGTCTATCATAGTGGCCTCCAAACTTTTTTGATCATTCCTCTCAATTAGGAAAATAATTTTGAAACTTAGCCCTAATATATGTATATTTATCTATAAATTATATATTTGTACTATGTATTAATATATACTTTTAAACATACACAAAAGAAGATTTCAAAAGATGCAGTAAAAATAAAATAAACATAATTTTCTGCTATTAAAGTTATAAAAGAGCCTTTTTTACCCCTTGAGAGTCACATGATTAATATACTTATTATTTTTCAAAATCCATGTTTTGCCTAGTGAGGAGGGTTGGTTATAGTTATAAATAATAATTGTTGGGTTTTTGTTTCTATTTAATCTTTTCAGTCACATCTGACTCTTTATGACCCCATTTGGAGTTGTGTTGGCAAAGATCTTGGAGTTATTTTCTTTTCCTGTTCATTTTATAACTGAGGAAATTGAGGCAAACCAGCATTAAGTGACTTGTCCAGAGCCACTTAAGTGACTAGTAAGTTTCTGAGACCTGATTTTACCTCAGGAAGAAGACTTCATGAATCCATGCCTTCTAAGTGCCCCAAAATACTACAATCAAATAATAGGTCATAAAGTATCAGTAAACATAGTTTTTTTTTTTTTTTTTTTGGTGGTTATTGTTGTTTGTTTTTAGCAGAAGTCAAGTTTCTCTTTGTGTAGATATTCACTATGTATTATGTGAGGGAAAAAAAGCAAAACAAGCAAAAGTTAGTTGTTTTTCATTTCAATTAAACAGAAATCTTTCAATATGAATTCATTCTATTTTTTTAATCTGGTTCTGCTTATTGAATGGTATCATACCTTAATTTCTTATTCATATTTGAGTATTTTCATTGTGTTTTTGAATATGAAGAATGTTAAGAAGACCAATTTGGTTGTACTATTAAGATAAAAAAGGGAAATAATATAAAATAATCCTAGAAAGCTAAGGTGGGAATCAGGATATGAAAGTTTTTAAATGACAAAGTGAAGAGCATATATTTGATTCTAAAGGTAATAGGAAAGCATTGGGATTTATTTAGTGTATGTTGGGGAAGAAGGGGAAAGAAAAAAGGGCTAATGATGTGGGCAAACTGGGAAAATCACTGTTCCACTATGTGAAAGATGGCTTGAAAAGGAGAGATGAGTCAGAAAAATCAATTAAGAGCCTATTGTAGTGGTTAGCAAATGGTAAATGAGAGGCTGCAGTATATGGGGTATTTGAGGAAAACTAGTATGTCTAGTATGAGGCTTGCTGAGTCTTGTTCAGGGCTGCTCATACACCTTTGGTGTTTAGCTGACACTCAATTTTCACCTGTGGCTCCAAGAAGCTTTAACATGTGAAGTAGCCAAATCTCTATAAACTGTTTGGGTAGGTGGGCTAAATCAGTTTGAGGGTAACTGATAAGCATCAAACTCATGGGTAAATTAAGAGGGTGTATACTCCAAACATATGAGGAACTTCTCCTGGCAGAATAGTTACATGAAAACAATTTGTTATGATAATCATAAATGTAATTGAAGCAGGTGTTATGGAATGCTTAGAGCTTGGTCACACATTGAATTTACCAATATCATTCACTGCAAGATATCACCCCATGATGCCCTTGGTCATCTTCAAAAACAAAGACTGAATAACTATTGAGAGCCCAAATAAGAGAAGTAGCTTTATGAATAGAGAGGAGACTGATATGAGGAATATTGTGGAGGTAGAAATGACAAGTTTTGCAAACTATATATGTGAGGTGAACTTACAGGAACAATCAGGATTCCTTAGACTCCAAGGAAGTAGTTTCTTCCTCCTTGGAGACCAGTGGTCCAGACTATTCCCATTTAATTAGATGATTGGACAATAGTAAATAGTAGATAGTGTAAGGGTAGCTTCATTATTAATGTCTGAAAACTTTTGTGTTTTTCATTTTTAACTTCCCTTTTCTATTTTTCAAAACCTCTTTCTAACTTTCTTATATGTATCTTAGAACAAAGAAATGGAAGATTCTTGTCCAGTGATAGAGAAATAAAGAAAGGGAGGAATGTATTTTCCTTGTATGTTGAAAATTTAATCCAAAGGGCTTTAGAATTTAAGGTGGTACAAAGGAGGATCCTGCATCAAATCAAGGAAATTACCTTAACTAGATTAGAAAGCATAAATCATTGTTGTAATTTATCAGTAACCCCAAATTTCAGAGTGTAGAGTTTAGTCACTACAGCTAAATCTTCTGAAAAGGTAGAGGAAGCCACAAAGGGGAAAAGGTGTTAAAGTTTACAGTTTACTTTGAAGATCTCAAAGGCAACCTCTGCCTCTGCCATGTAAAAATTGCCAACTTAGAGTTCGATTATACAGCTACAAAAATGATTGAAGAGATTGGATGCTAAACATCCATTAAAAAGAATAAGCAACCCTACCTAATATAGAACCTCATTTTTCCTTTCACCACTATGAAGATAGAAATGGTTCCCAAATTAAATAAAACTCTTCTAACCTCTACTTCATCAACATTTTCCCATTCAATGGATTAACCTGGAATTGAAGGAAAGAATTCTTTTGCAAAAACTGTTGGTCCTTATGGGTAAAGTAGTTTCTTTGTGTTACTGTGTTACAAGAAGACTTTCAATGGATTTGCTAAGTGTGTGCTATATGTGTTACTAGCCTTATTGCCAAACTATCTACCCAACCCCATCATTTGGGACTGCATGTTATATGGTCCATAGGTTCTATGATCAAAACCTTGGGCAAAACCATTTATCTTCCGTGCAGAGGACAGTTCAGTTTTCCAACCAATCTTGAAACTTTTTCTGGCTGTCCAATATCAAGCTTCCTAGCTTGCTTCCTGCTTCCGTGAAGAGGAAAAGAATGAATTGTCTTCATTAAAATTTAAATTATCCAACTCAATTTTAACCCCTAAGTTATGCAAAAATGGAAGAGAATATTTTGTTTTGTAGATGATGAGAAAATATATTTAGTTTAAATGCTAGGAATCTTAGGGCCTAGGAGGTGAAAAATGCAAGTTAGACAGATTTTCCCTTGCATGTCCATCTATGAACCTTATTCATTTACATTTGCCTATGGCATAAGTACATATAAACAAATAGAGCAGGATGTGAAAGTCAATGCCATAAGGGTGTGCCACTATTTGCCATGTGTATGTCCTGAGAATTGGGAGTGGGGCCTACTTTGGAGGTAGCCTTTTAGCAATTCTTTGTCATATGTTTTTTTTTTTCTTTCCATTAACTCTGTATATTTAATTTCTGGGTCAGTGAACATATACAAGAGCTGTTCCAAAAGAAATTAAAGCTTCAAACTACACTAAAACGTTTGGAACACCCTGAATAGAAAATATATGTCACCACACTTTTATCTTAGTTCAATTAGTTAGCTGGGGAGAAAACAAGGAAGCATTTGATTTGAAATTATCTCTGGTGGTCAGTTCTAACTGTTCATGATGATTCTCAACTGTGATTCTCAAGAGGGCTTTTTGTTTTCCCTAGAAAGAGCATACTATAGAATAGGGGTAGCTCTCAGGAAAAAAAAAATAGGGAAAAAACATTCTGTGAGAATCATTAGCCAACAACATATAATGAAAAAACAAGGAAAGAAAATCCAGTGATTCCATTCTGGGCCCATCTACAAATAACAGTTTTCTCCAGAGGCTGCTTAACTAGAAACTCCAAGATTTTATTTCCTCCTGAATTTTCCAGTGATAATGTGTTCCCAACAAATCTTTAGGATATAATCCAATGCTGTGGAAAACTTCATTTCTCAGGAAAACTTCTAGAGTGTAGACAAAGCAAGGATCTGGTGTAAAGCTTAGTACATTTTTAACAAGTATTCTTCTTGGCATCAATGTTAAATTCAAATAATTTGCATACAACATAACTTATAAGTAATATGTCAGACCTATATCATTATTTTTCCTTTTTCCTTTCTACAAGGAGATCAGATCAAATTACTCTATTAATCTCTAAAAACCTTAAAAAAAACTCACTTAAAAAGTAAAAATTTAACTTAAAAAAGAGATAAAAAACCTCAAAGGCAGAGTTTGACCTTGTGAGAAAGCACTTATGAAAAATGATTTTAGAGTTACCAGCTAAAGAAACTTTTATCTGGGTTTCCAGAGACCAAAAGTACTTCTATTACCCATCTAACCTTAAAGCTAAATTTCACTCAGCAGCTTTTTCCTTCAGTCTTGAACAGTTTCCAGTTACAATTCAAATTCTCATTTCTTACTTTATGGGTTCTCACTTGCTCTATTGACAGCTCAGTGTGTGTAAGCAAAGTCTTGGCATAGGGAATTAGCCCTAAGAAGTAGGACGGTAGCGGCAGTGAAAGGGAACGCTGCGATTTTGGAATAGGTAAGAAGGATAAAGAGAAAGCTAGGTGGCACAGTGTTTAGAGCCCCTAAGCCAGGAGTCAGGAATAACTCAGTTCAAATCCCAGCTCAAACTCTTATCTTTGTGGCCTTAGGGAAGCCCTTAATCTCTGTCTTTTTCCTTAACTATTAAATGGGTATAAACAATAATAAGACAAAATGGCAAACTATTTGCAAAGCACTTAGCACAGTGCCTGGCACAACACAGATGCCATGTAAACACTAGATCTCCTTATTGCTGCTGCTGCTGTTGTTATCTAAGATAAACTTTGTCTCACACAATTTTGCTTTGAATAAATGAAAAGCCCTTGGCTATTAAACCTACCACAGATATAAGTGAAGAAATAGAGAAGACAGACTCCCAAAATTTATTTAAAATCAATCTTTGTTGAGCAAAGAAGGAAGATTCCCAAGCCTTATTTAATTTCCCTTATCATTGCAGCTACTTTATTATTTCTTGAGCCACAGATAATAAGAACTATTGGCCTCCAAATTTGTGGAATATTCCTGATGAAAATGTTCTGAGGATCATTGCTTTGAAAACTACATTTTATTTGTGGCTGAGTGGTCTAGTTTCCTCAATTCTGCGTCTAAGTACACATCTAATTTCACTCTACCATAATTTTGTCCCTCTCTTCTGTCTCTGTTCTTGCAGACACTTGGGTACCAAAGGAGCTGAAATGAGAAAAAGGCAGCAGTCCCAAAATGAAGGAACATCTGCTATGTCTCAAGCACCTGGAAACCAGAGACCCAACAACACATGTTGCTTTTGTTGGTGCTGTTGTTGCAGCTGTTCCTGGTATGTCACATTATCTCTTTGATAGCGTATTGAAGTTAGGTAAATAGCAAAGGAGAACACATGCCAGTTTCTGGACTCACCGAAATAGCTCTGATGGATCTCTAATGTCTCCAGCTCCCCAAAACCCATTATATAAAAGGAACGGCACTTCTTCATCACAAAAAAGAATTAATTAAATAGCATTATCTTTGGTTTAATGAGAGATATAAAAATTACAGAAATTTGATCTTTACTTAACTGAGAATGTAAAATTAATCTTGGTGTGGAGGGAAGAAAAATCTGTACTTTTTTTTTTTTTTTTTTAAGCTGTGCATCTGAAAGAAATGGATGAGATGCCTTCATTAGGCAGGCAACCAACATTTATTAAGCATTCACTCAATGTCAGGTAATGTGTTAATACAAAAATAAGCAGACACTCCCTGCCCTCAAAAATCTTACATTCTAATGGAGGAAGATAATACATAAAAGGAAGCTGAAAACTGATGGGAGGCATGATGTTTACTCTTGAGAAAAGAATAGAAGGGCAGGTAATGAAGTCTTATCACTTTAAATGGAGACACTAGGAGAAATTCTCCAAAAGAGAATGGGTTGGGCATGACAGAGCATTATTTCAGGGACAAGAAGTAATTCAAAATAAATTTTAATAATGCACAAAGAGTACAAACAACATATTAAGAAACAGACATATATTCAGAAGCCTTTGAACTCTTTCAGGCCACAAAGCACCATCAAGAAAATGATTCTCTAATAATTCAGTGTCCCTCAGTTAATGCTTATTCCAGCTACTACATTTTTAGTTTTTAAGTATATAACCAGTATTACAGAGCAAGTTAAGGTGTTCCTTCCTAATAGGACTAAATTGTCTACTATGTAGACAGGTATTTTCTGGCAAACTCTCTAAGGAAAAAAAATATAGGTACAATATACTTTTGATTAATAATTAATTAATTGTTAATGATTCATCTTTTAAATCACTTTTTAAAAACCCAAACAATCAGCAAAATAAAAATAAATCATGCCCTGGCATTTGTTGGGTTTGGAGGTATTAAAAAATCGTCTTGCTGAAAATTTGACAATGGACTCCAGAGTAGATTCAAACTGGCACTAGCACAACCCTGGATGTAGGCTAAGACAAGATAGGTATGTTAGGAAAACCTAATGAGCACTGGAGGAGGAATCCAGGGATCCAGGTTCTAATGGATGGGTCATACTACCTGGCTATAAGTGTCTTTTGTTTTAGTTCCCTGATTTATACATTTAAAAAGTAATGCTAAAATTTCCCTAAGTTCTAACTTTAAAAGTCCATGATCCAAACATCTCTCTAAGTTATAAGTATAGAGAAAGAAGAAACCTTAATGGTTCATCCAGTCCAGTCTACCCTCTCATTTTACATTAAATTAAGTAATTGGAGTTTAGAAGAGTAAAACAATTTGTCAGTTATCATTGGTAATAGATAACAGAGTTCTGATTTGAATGCAGATTTTCTGACTTCAAACCCCCCACCATCACCACCACCACCCTTCTATTTTAGCTTCAAAAGTGTTAATCATCTTCACGTGAGTGAGGGGATTCCACAGACAAAATTAAAATGTTTATTTTCTTAGTTAAAATCCTAATGGTGTCTAGACTGAATGAATCTTCCCTGGAGTAATAAGTTTATTATGAAGTCTTCAAGAGACTCGCTAATTAATTTACCTGAAGATCTATGTGTTAAGGACCAAATCTTGGAACCTGAATTATGATTTCTTTAGACTAATTTATCTAGTCCTAGATGTTTATAATTTTAACTTAACATGTGATTAATATGATCTGTAAAAATATCTCCATGGCTTATTTACATTTATGAAAGTTTTGTATTCAGTTGCAGGTGATATTGTAATGTGCAAAGAAAGTTAGCATTTGGTGATTAATAGCCATTTCTGGATGATGACAAATGACTTACCTAGTCTAGAAAATGACTGCTTCATTTTTCTCAATGGGACTTTTATACTAATCTGAATAATTTTATGTGATTCTAAATATGCTTTACATACTTCCCAAATGTTTGATTACTAAGGAAATGGGAGGGAATAATGAAGGAAAATAAATCTTAAGAATGAATAGAAACATTCACTATAATTATTTATTTCTAGTAAAAGGGGGTAAGTTATACCCAGTCTTCTTGTATATCTCAATGGAACATTTTATGGGTGATTTTCAACTTTAGCTCCCCAAAATAGTATTTTTTTAAAGGGGACTGACCAGGAATGCGTGCTACTCATATATATTCCTATGTCACAAGGCTCAGACTCTGTGCTTTTGATAGATTTATTTGTATCTTATGGAAATAATAATAGAAGGGGAAGATTTTTTTTCAGAATTCTAGATAAGAATAATTATAGCTAACATTTTTATAGCTACAAGGGTTTACAATAGCCATTTTAGAATAATAGATTATTCGAGTCAGGAAAAATTCAGTTTGAATCTTGTTTCTCACATTTACTAGTTGTGAGACTTTGAGATTAGACTCTTCTGTAAAATGATTGATAGTTAATATGTATTTCACAAGGATGTTGTAAAATTAAAAGGAGATAACATGCATAGATCTCTCTGCTAAATTTAAAGCATTATATAAATGTAAACTTCATGAACATGTGACTTAATGATCCTGTAATGACAAGCATTATATTCACAATTCTCATTATTCTGTGCTATGCCATTTATCAGTATTATTTATTTCAGTGGCTAATAGACCACCTTATTTTTCTGCTCAAATTCTGTTTTGTAAGTCTTCAGGGCTAATCCACCAAAACACTAAACGTTGTAGTTATTTCTGAGAGTATAAGTTCATAAAACTAGGACAAGTTAGTACTTAGAATTATAGATACATAAAGCTAGAAGAGACCTAAAAGATCATTTGGTCCAACCTCCTACTTGATGTAGGCATATTTTCTACATTATTTTCTACATCATCCTTGACAAAGAGCCATAATGTCCAATATCTTGATTCAAACTCAAGAAATAGTCTCTGGATTATATACAGTTGGCACATATTTAGTGAGGATTTTATTTATTCTTGTTTACAAAAGAAGTTTAAAGATGCACCAAATTTTTTATTAAGTACACATAATTTTGCCCTTGGAGCAAATCAGGAATTTTTGAAGCCTTATTTGCATTCTTCTAAGTTATTAGCGTAATATCCAGAAAATGGACATTTGTTGCCCAAAGAACTACTATTACATTCCAGTGAGTATGCACTCCATACAATATCCCCTGCAATAATGCTGACAGATTCTGAATCATGCTGATCCATATATTCTTTGTTTAAAGTCAAGCAATATGTACCAGAGAAATATTGCCAGAAATAATATCTATGCTAATGAGCCTGATAGGACAGAAGAGTATCACTGTCTCCCTGCCCCAGTCCAGTTCATATCACAAAATTAATGAATTCTTATGTGCATTGTAGTATCTAGGTAGTTCATAGTACAAACAACAAAGAGAGCAAGGGAAAGGGAAAAAACAGCTTAAGCCAAATGTATCTTTTAACACTTACCAAATAAAGAATAAGGCAACTAATTATAAATGAAAACAGTTCTTACTCATATTTTTTTAAAATAACATTATTTTTAAAATCTGACTGGGAAAAAAATTGTTTCATTAAAAGTATTCCTGACTTTAAAAAGAGAAATGTTCTTCAATTTTTCCAGGCTAGGTCAAAGGATCAGAACAAAAAGAAACAATGAAAAATGTAATTTAGGGACTCAAAAAAAGTTAGAATTCAGAATATGAAGTAATTTTCATTTATGAAAACAAATAGTTGTCATCTAGTAGATTTTATTTCCTTTTAAGGAAATACAGTGGTAGGAAAATACTGCTAATAAATACAAACATGTTACATCTGCCTTATATGCCAATGGGTTGTGGGGTGAGGAAAAACTTTTTTTTTGTTTGAATCAAAATTTAATCCCTAAATTTGCATTTTCCTTATATTACATAACTAGAATCTCCCATTTTTATCCAAGTTCTTCTATTTTTGCTATTTTTTTTTATATTATCAAGCTTGGAAAATATGTCTTCGGCTATTGAAACAACTCAATGCTCCTATGGAGATAAAATTGACTAAGGTAGAAGTGGGTGGAAGGGGTATGTTTTTAAAAATGCTCAAATGCTTAATCTGGATTACTCCCGCAAGATCACTACCTAGGCCTCTGGCCAAATCATCCATTTCCCCCATGAAAAGGACAGAGGAAACTTGGTCAGGTGTTGAGTCTGCTATTCACTTGTGTATACTGAATATATATTCAAAATATATATTCACTTAGAGCATATCAATTTACTTATTTAGGATTCAGTTTAGTCATCAATAAAATGAAGGTGCTATATTAGATGATTTATTTAACTCTATTAATAATTAACATTCTGTGATTCAGTGGGTAGTGTTTTGCATTTTTACTTCCTCAAGGCAAAACATATAATTGAACAATTTCTGATCACCAAAGGGATTTATCTATTTGAGGGCTTTGTTTATAATGGTATTCTTGAGATTAATGAGCAAGATTGACCCTGTAGTTTCTCCCTTCTTCTTCTTAGAACAGACTGGTTTAATAGGAGTTTCAAACTCATTTCAACACTGTCATTTCAGTTAGACTCTTCTTATGTAGTCTAGGACAAAACAGACCATTGACAGTTGTTACAACTATGGAAATCAAATCTATCCAACAAAATTCAAGAAAATAGAATTTAAAATTACATTTTAATTTTGACTTCCATTAAGCTAAACTTCAGTTGTTCTAGATTCTTTGCTAATTTGCCTGTAATGTTTGGGTTAGCTTTCTGGAGATCCTCCAGACAGGCCTTGCAAGGTCTCAGCAGTTTAGACATCACAAGAATGTTCAGGAATAGAGTCCAAAGTCTTTATTATCTCCTTCATAGTCTGTTCCCAGTCTGTGTCTGTCACAGTCTGACCCAGTCTTGATCTTAGTGAAGGAGTACAGAAGGCAGGAGAGCCACCAGGAAGATGATCAAAAATGGAATGTCTCATTTCCAGTCCTCTCAGCCCTTAAATACCTTATTATAATTTACATCATTATAGCATATTGATTATATGTGAACTAGAGAACCATTACATCACCATGCTAAGTACTAAGTATATATATATTAAAGAACCATCATAATTCCACAGAGTTAACACCTTGTTCAGAGAGAAAAGCTCTAGAATCTAGAAATTCTAATTTTCTATTAAGAAAATTATTACTTTAAATTGCCACTTTAAAAATAATGGAGATGCCTTTTTTCATTTTTCAAATTTGATATAAACTTTTTTAAACTTTTCAATAACATCAACTAGTGAGCCCAATATAGCTTTATTTATATACATTCATGCACTTTAAGAGGAACCAGCGGGTATCCACACTTAAAATATCTGTCATATAGCATTCAAGTCTTATTTTTCTCAGAGAAGATTTGTCACGGAGTGTATTTAGTAAATCAACTAGTCCTCCAAAAGATAAAATTGTCTTTCCCTTGGACACATTTATTAATTGAGTACCCAGAACTCATGGCAGATGTTAGTAAATTTTGAATGCTTCATAAATTTGCCCTTTGCTAGACACCCCTATCTCCGTTTTTTACAAGGAGTCCAATTTTTAAAAGCAGACTATCATGCAAAATAGTGCCAAAATAGCATTCTATTTTATCCTCTAAAACTGTGATACTTTGGCTTACTAGCTATGGAAATAATAAGTAGCATAATTTTAAAAGCCAAAGAATAATCCCTCAAAAAAGAAAAAAAAATGGAAAATCCATGCTGCTGCTGTGATGAAGACACTATTCCCTGGAAATAAGTATCTCATACACACAAGGTGAATCATCCATTAATGTGAGGCCCCATTGAATAAATCAGTTCATTTAAACACTGTTACTGTGAAGGCTTTTTATGGCTCATCTCATATAAGAGCTTAATTAAAGTCTTTAAAAAAAAAAAAAAAGACTTTTGCACTGTAATTATAATTAGATTGGCATAAGGATCTCTTATAATGAATGGAAATTTTAAAATGTGCATCCTGTCAAAATAAAGGTATTTTTCTTTAGCATATTCTGATTAATTCTGTAGACTTTTATAAACAAATATTCCATTGAAATCCTACTTTGATGCCTTAAAACATACAGGAAAGGTGATTTGATCCATGTATCACAACCAGCTATTATATCATATCTCTCTTCCCTATTGTGGAAAAACTCTTTGAGCTACACTTGATGTCTCTATTTCCTTTCCTTTCACTCTCTTTTAAACTTTCTATTGTCTGGCTTCTGACCTTATCATCCAATTGAAACTGTTTTATCCAAAGTTGCCAATGAACTCTTATTTTCCAAATCTAATGACTTTTTCTCAGTCCTCATCAATTTGTGATCTCTTTATAGCCTTTCCTATACTCCACCACTCTTTTCCTTCATATTCTCTTCTTTCTAGGTTTCCATGACATACTGCTTATTCCTGCTCTCCATATACCTGTCTGACCTCTTCTCCTGTCCTTTGTTGAACCTTCATACACGTCCCACCTGCTAGTGGGAGATGTCCCCAAGACTCTTTATTTGGTCCTCTTCTCTCTCTCCCTAATTTCAGTTAGTAATCTCATCAATTCCCATGGATTCAATTATTAGCTTAATGCCAATGATACCTAAATCTAACTCACTTCTAACATCCAGACTCACATTTCCAACAAACTGGGTATCCTGTAGATATCTTAAACTCACCATGTCCCCAAGAGAACCCATTATTTTTACCTAAAGACCTTCTTTTTTCCTTTCCTATTACTGTGTTGGGTACCACCATCTTCCCAGTTATTTAAGCTTACAAACTAGGCATCCTTCTGAAATTCTCATACTCTCTCACTCCACATATTCAATCTCTCCTCATCTTGTGAATTTTGCCTTTGTAATACTTCTTGTATAAGCACTCTTCTTTCTTCTAACATTGGCACTATTTCAGAGGAAGCCTTTATTCTATTGCAGTACTCTGCTGGCTGGTCTTCTTCTTGCCTTGTCTTTCCCACATTTCAATCTATCTTCTTATCATCTGTCACAGTAATCTTTTTAAACCACATGCCTATGTCATTCTCCCTAATAAACTTCAATGGCTTCTGGGATCAAATATAAAATCCTCTTTTGGACAGTCACAGCCCTTCATAATCTGACTTCCCTTTCTATCTTTCCACATACTCTGAGATCCTGTAATACTGGCTTCCTTGCTGTTGTTCCCATAAGACAGTCCATCTCTAAACTCCACCATTTTCTTTTTTTTTTTTTTTTTTTCTGAGGCTGGGGTTAAGTGATTTGCCCAGGGTCACACAGCTAGGAAGTGTTAAGTGAGACCAGATTTGAACTCGGGTCCTCCTGAATTCAAGGCTGGTGCTCTATCCACTGCACCATCTAGCTGCCCCAACTCCACCATTTTCACTGGCTGTCCCTTGAGCCTGCAATTATCTTCTCTGCATTTCTGTCTCCTAAATTCCTTGGCATCCTTCAGGTCTCCTACTTTCTGCAAGAGATCTTTCTCATTCCTCCTTAATTTTAGTTCCTCATCTCTCTTGATCATCTCTAATTTATCCTGTATATATTGTACATAATTGTTGGCTTGTTGTCTCCCCAAATAGATTAAGTACCTTGAGAGTGGGAGATGTCCTTTTTGTATTCTTTTTTTTTTTTTTTTGTTTTGTTTTTTTTTTTTTTATATATATATATATATATTTTATAATATTATCCCTTGTATTCATTTTTCCAATTTACCCCCCCTCCCTCTATTCCCTCCCCCCGACGACAGGCAATACCATACATTTTACATGTGTTACAATATAGTCTAGGTACAATACATGTGTGCGAATATCATTTTCTTGTTGCACAACAAACATTAGAATCCGAAGGTACATGCAACCTGGGCAGACAGATATTAGTGCTAACAATTTTCATTCCCCTCCCAGTGTTTCTTCTCTGGGTGCAGCTACCTCTGTCCATCATTGATCAACTGGAAGTGAGTTGGATCTTCTTTATGTTGAAGATTTCCACTTCCATCAGAATACATCCTCATACAGTATTGTTGTTGAAGTGTACAGTGATCTTCTGGTTCTGCTCATTTCACTCAGCATCAGTTGATTTAAGTCTCTCCAGGCCTCTCTATATTCCTCCTGCTGGTCATTTCTTACCGAGCAATAATATTCCATAACCTTCATATACCACAATTTACCCAACCATTCTCCAACTGATGGACATCCATTCGTCCTCCAGTTTCTAGCTACAACAAAAAGAGCTGCCACAAACATTTTGGCACATATATGTCTCTTTCCGCTCTTTAGTATTTCTTTGGGATATAATCCCAGTAGTAGCGCTGCTGGGTCAAAGGGTATGCACAGTTTGATAACTTTTGGGGCATAATTCCAGATTGCTCTCCAGAATGGCTGGATTCTTTCACAACTCCACCAGCAATGTATTAGTGTCCCAGTTTCCCCACATCCCCTCCAACATTTGTCATTATTTGTTCCTGTCATCTTAGCCAATCTGACAGGTGTGTAGTGGTATCTCAGAGTGGTCTTAATTTGCATTTCTCTGATCAGTAGTGATTTGGAACACTCTTTCATGTGAGTGGATATAGTTTCAATTGCTTCCTCTGAGAATTGTCTGTTCATATCCTTTGACCATTTATCAATTGGAGAATGGTTCGGTTTCTTATAAATTAGGGTCAGTTCTCTATATATTTTGGAAATGAGACCTTTGTCAGAACCTTTGTTTTTAAAAATATTTTCCCAATTTGTTACTTCCCTTCTAATCTTGTTTGCATTAGTATTATTTGTACAGAAACTTTTTAGTTTGATGTAATCAAAATCTTCTATTTTGTGATCAATAATGATCTCTAGTTCTCCTCTGGTCATAAATTCCTTCCTCCTCCACAAGTCTGAGAGGTAGATTATCCTCTGTTCCTCTAATCTATTTATTATCTCCCTCTTTATGCCTAAATCATGGACCCATTTTGATCTTATCTTGGTATATGGTGTTAAGTGTGGATCCATATCTAATTTCTGCCATACTAATTTCCAGTTTTCCCAACAGTTTTTTCCGAATAATGAATTTTTATCCCTAATGTTGGAATCTTTGGGTTTGTCAAAGATTAGATTGCTATAGATGTACCCTTTTTTGTCCTTTGTATCTAATCTGTTCCACTGATCTACCGGTCTATTTCGTAGCCAATACCAAATGGTTTTGGTGACTGCTGCTATATAATATAGCTTTAGATCAGGTACACTTAGACCACCTTCCTCTGAGTTTTTTTTCATTAGTTCCCTTGCAATTCTTGACCTTTTATTCTTCCATATGAATTTTGTTGTTATTTTTTCTAGGTCATTAAAATAGTTTCTTGGGAGTCTGATTGGTATAGCACTAAATAAATAGATTAGTTTGGGGAGTATTGTCATCTTTATTATATTCACTCGGCCTATCCAAGAGCACTGAATGTCTTTCCAATTATTTAAATCTGATTTTATTTTTGTGGCAAGTGTTTTGTAATTTTTCTCATATAATTCCTGACTTTTCTTTGGTAGATGGATTCCCAAATATTTTATACTCTCAACATTTGTTTGGAATGGAATTTCTCTTTGTATCTCTTGCTGTTGCATTTTGTTAGTGATATATAAAAATGCCGAGGATTTATGTGGATTTATTTTGTATCCTGCCACTTTGCTGAAATTTTGAATTATTTCTAGTAGCTTTTTAGCAGAGTCTTTGGGGTTCTCTAAGTATACCATAATGTCATCTGCAAAAAGTGATAGTTTGATTTCCTCATTTCCTACTCTAATTCCTTGAATCTCTTTCTCGGCTCTTATTGCCGAGGCTAGCGTTTCTAGTACTATATTGAATAGTAATGGTGATAGTGGGCAACCTTGTTTCACTCCTGATCTTACTGGGAAAGGTTGCAGTTTATTTCTATTGCATATTATGCTTACTGACGGTCTTAAATATATACTCCTGATTATTCTAAGGAATAATCCATTTATTCCTATACTCTCAAGAGTTTTTAGTAGGAATGGATGTTGGATTTTGTCAAATGCTTTTTCTGCATTTATTGAGATGATCATATGGTTCTTATTAATTTGATTATTAATATGGTCAATTATATTAATAGTTTTCCTAATATTAAACCAGCCCTGCATTCCTGGAATAAATCCTACTTGATCATAGTGTATTATCTTGGAGATGATTTTCTGAAGTCTTTTTGCTAATATCTTATTTAAGATTTTAGCATCAATATTCATTAAGGAGATTGGTCTATAATTTTCTTTCTCAGTTTTCGATCTACCAGGTTTAGGTATCAGTACCATGTCTGTGTCATAAAAGGAGTTTGGTAGGACTCCTTCATCCCCTATTTTTTCAAATAATTTATATAACATTGGGGCTAATTGTTCTTTAAATGTTTGGTAGAATTCACATGTGAATCCATCTGGCCCTGGGGATTTTTTCCTGGGGAGTTGATTAATAGCTTGTTCTATTTCTTTTTCTGAAATGGGACTATTTAAGCAATTTATCTCCTCCTCTGTTAATCTAGGGAGCCTATATTTTTGGAGAAAGTCATCCATTTCACTTAAGTTATCAAATTTATTGGCATAAAGTTGGGCAAAGTAACTCCTTATTATTTCTCTAATTTCCTCTTCATTGGTGGAAAGATCCCCCTTTTCATTTGTAAGACTATCAATTTGATTTTCCTCTTTCTTTTTTTGATCAAATTTACCAAAGGTTTATCTATTTTATTGGCTTTTTCATAAAACCAACTCTTGGTTTTATTTATTAATTCAATAGTTTTTTTACTTTCAATTCTATTGATTTCTCCTTTTAATTTTTGTATTTCGAGTTTAATTTTTGGTTGGGGGTCCTTTTTGTATTCTTAGCATACTATCTGGCTTCTTGTTGTTGTTCAGTCATATCTGATTCTTTGCATGTATTCTCAAAGACTATGACAGCTAAGTAGAACTTGTCAGATCCTATAAAGCTAGAAAGAGTACCAATCTAGTGCCAGACTTATAAGTTTGTCATTTGAGGAGCTATCTAGTAAAATTCATGGGGGCTCATCCCTAGAAGGATGATCATTAAGTGAGGTACCTCAGTTCCAAAAGATGATCTTAGTGCCTTCATGGCAAGGGTTGGAGTCAATGCCTATTCTGATGAAATCACAAAGCTCTTATTAAGATTATTTATGCATCTATCTCTTTACTGTATTATAAGTTGAAGTATGTGAGCCATGGTTTACACATTCTTTTTTTTTTTAATCAACAACTGGCACAAATATTTGCCGAGTTGGTTCACAATATACAAAATTATGTAAAACTACTCTGGACCAGAAAAGAGTTTATTCACTTACGTCAGGGTACATATTTACCAAACTGATTACATATTCAAGTTTTCTCCTTCTTGTATTAGAGAAATAATACCCTTTTAGCCTTCAGGTTCTCCTTTTTTACATGATAATTATCAATGCTTCTATTTGCACCTGTTGCTTAGCACAGTGCTCATATTTAATATATGCTTGTTGACTGACAATGGGCAAAGAACTGAAATAGATATTACAAGATCTAGTTTTAAATTCTGGCTTTGCCAACAGCAAGCTACAGAATTTGGGGAAAAGTTGTTTCCCTTTTCTAGATTTCAGTTTTGAATAATTTCTACCCATTCCTCTAGTTCTTTCTTTATGTAATTCTAAACATATATTAATTGTAATCTAAGGTGCCAATTGGGCTTCAGGAATAATAGGCATATTAATGCATTAATAGGTATGATTTGGTACATTCATTCCAGAAAGCAGTTTGAAACTATAGCTAAGTGTTACTAAGTGAGATATATATATATATATCTCCTTTGACCTTGCAATACCATTACAACCAAATCAAATCAAAAGAGATCAAATAAAGAGGAAAAGGATTTGTATATAATATATACTACATTATATGTATATATAGTGTGTATATATAGTGAATATGGGGGGGGGGTACGTGCACATGCACGTGTGTGTGTGTGTGTGTGTGTGTGTGTGTGTGTGTGTGTAGCAATTATTTTTCTGGAGACAAAGAACTATAAAAGGTAGTCAGAAGATGCAGTGGTTAGCATGCCAGACCTGGCATTAGGAAGATTCATCTTCATGAGTTCAAATCTGGTTTCAGATTCATACTGGATGTGTGACTGTGGCAAGTCACCTAATCTTATTTGCTCCAGTTTCTTACAGATGACCTAGAAAAGGAAATGGCAAATCACTCCAGTATCTTTAGAGTCATGGAGAGTTGTATACAACTGAAATGACTCAACAACCAAGAACTATAAATTAAGAGTATATGCATCATTTGGAGAAAGGCTGATTGAATATGGGTTTCAGAATACTATCCACCTCCTGGCAGAGAGGAAAGACTACTATTTTCTCTCTGTCAGGAGGTAGATAGTATTTTTTTTTATCATTTGTCCTCTGGAAATCAGTGTTTGTTTTTTAATTTGATCAGAGTTTTAAAGTCTTTCAAAGTTGTTAATTTTTATGACACTTTTGTAATAGTATAAATTGTTCTTCTCATTCTGTTCACTTAACTCTGTATCAGTTCATAACATGGCTTCCTAGGTTTCTCTGAAACAATCCTCTGAAACAATTATGGTAGACATGATCAGCATGATCAGTGTAACAATTTCTTTTGTTTGACTATGCCAATTTATTACAAGTGTTTTGTTTATTTGTTTGTTTTCTAGGAGGGATAGTGATAAGATAAAAACAAAATAAATACTTATTAATTGAAAAAGTAAAATATAATTTTAAAATGCAGAGACATCTTTATTTACATATTTTACAGATGGTTAACTTCAGCTGATAAGGATAATCCCTCAATTTACCTATCTTTTGAGAGTAGGGATTGCTTCACCCTTTGTATTTATATCTCCAGTGTCTACTATAGTGACTGGAACATTGTAAACACTTAATAAATGCTTATTTTTGAATATTTCCCTTTCACTGAATTCATTTCATGGATTATAGTTATCTGCCTTCTGATTAAAGTTTCATAGCATTCCATCTTTCAGGCTTATATTCATGTATATAAATTATACATCCTGGGCTTTTGCATTTACTCTATAGTTATTTCATGCATGTATAATGTGACTTCCAAACTAAAATTTTGATTAAAGAGCAGGGGCCTTGTCTTCTGTCTTTTATGTTCCCAAGCATACTCTGGCTCTCAAAACTGCTGAATAATAAGAGTGACTATTCTTGTCAATAGCTCATTCCAATACTCCCAACCTCCTCCCTACATGGTTCCATTCTCACTTAATACTTTAAGGAATCTTGATTTCATCAACATGGGCACTCCTTTCACAGAGACCATCACAAGCCCTCACTGCCCTAATATACAGTTTTGTGAGTTCTTTTGCCAAAAAATATTCCCTTTCTCTGTAACCAGTATTCTGGCAAAGAGCCCATCCACACTCAAGCTAGTGTTTGGATGACAGATACACAGTCTATAGCCAGAACTATCCTCCAAGTGTTGTCAGTTTGGTGGCAACTGCCAGATCCTTGGCTGCCCTGGCACAGCAGAAAGAATGAGATCCTTGCTCTCTATTCTCAGCCCTCCTCTTCAACCATAAGTATTCCATCTGGATTGGTGGCTCATTTCAGGCTTCTTTCTCTACTTTTCAGCAGATTTAGATCTTCAAAGAAGAATCTGGCTTCTAAATGGCCTGCTTAGCAGATGCATAAGGTTTCCTGCAGAAGTTATTTGTAATCATATATTCACTATCTACACATCTCATGCTGGCCCCAGGAAAGTGAAATAAGCCTACTTTGAAATAAAATACATTCTTGGAAGAAGTCTGTATCTGATATTACACAAATATCAGCACTTAAGGCAGAAGTTTTTAACCTGTGTTAAATTCACATAACTCTACAGAATAAATTTCAGTGATTCATGAAAAAGATGGGGAAAAAATTACATTTTTATTTTCACTAACCTTTAGTTTCTTTTATCATCATAAGTATTTTATGCAATTAAAAATGTAGTTTTGAGAATAGACTATGAAAGGTGACCATGACGCAAAAAGCAGTTATAAGGATCCCTACTTATGGAATTATTGAACTGTTTTGACATTGAACTAATTTGACATTGTATAGAGTATTCCAAATGATTTAATGCCTCTGCATTAACATTTTTAAAAAATCATGTTCAAGTTGTCACCATTTTCTTGGTGTACATTTCATTGTGGGTAAGAACCCATGGTTACTACTATGTTGTGCTGTGATGAAGTATCCAAGCATAAGAAAACATAAGTATCATAGACTTGTGTGACTAGGTAGGTATTTTATTTAAAAGGTATTTTTATGGGAGAGAAGAGATAGATTATTGAGAAAGCAGAAACCGATCCTAGAAGTGCACCCTGAACTATGAGATTTTACTTTATCTCTAACAGTAACAGCAGTATATTTTGCAAAGCACTTCATCTACATTTTCTCATTTGATCCTTACAAGAACCTGGAGAATATAATATGTTCATTTTACAGGTAAGGAAACAAGCTTAGAGAAGTTAATTGTATACCCATGATTGTTAAGCTAGTAGTATTTAGAATTAAACTCTAAAGTCCTTAACTCTGCCCATTACACTCTCATGCTATCCAGTGAGGCAATGAATTGTTTTTAAGTATATGTATCAGATCTGGAACTGAACCTTCTCCAGTGCCTCTGCCCCTATCCATCCACTAAATGACTGTGGGAGAAGGCATTATAATAAGTACTTGAAAAGCCAACAAATTACCTAATGATTCATACTTCATCATTTTTAGGTGAAATAACCCTCCAGTTTAGCATTAGAGTTTATACTAAATGCCTATGGTCATTGCTGAAGTCTCCAAAGACCAGAGTCTTTCCATGTACTATATATTAATATCCAGTAACCAAATTATGTCCAAGATGACAAATCATACTTAGTACATGGAAGAGCTACTTTCCTAATCAAATCCTTTCAGAGATACTCTTGAAATTTCTCCTAGCATTCATCCAAATGAGCATCAGGTATACATGATAAAAATAAGTTGACTTATAATTGTCTATAAGATAACAATGATGATTCTTGCCATCTTATCACTAGCAAAATTCTTGAGCTAAGGGAAGTTTGTCTCCACACCTTTTTATACATTTTCATTGCCCAAATCAGTGACCCAGAACTTTCATCTTTCTTTTACCATCCTTATCGCTTGTAAATTGTTCTCAGAACCTTAATTCATAATAATATATAAATGGCTCATAAAAATCCAAAATACTACTCCTTTCTGGTATTTAAATCTCTACAGGGATCAAAGCCCTAAGCTAAAGGAAGGAGTTCCAATAGTGTTATTCAAAATAGTCATCTGACAAGTGAGATATTTAGATGATATTTCTGAAATTGTAAGAATAGGCAACTTCTTTAAATGAAAAGGGAAAATACATTCCAAATGTGTGGTACGGAAATGGTGAGGGGTCACCATTTAATAAAAAAGCTGGAGAGAGCTCTAGAGAAAAGCAAAGTTTATTGTACATTCTCGTGAGAAGGGCGTCCCACTCTTCGAGTAGACTATCTAAGAGAGGAAGCACCTCCTGTGGGCAGGACAGCACCTTTAATCCCTAACGCAAAACGCCCCCTCCCACCACTGACCCTCATCCTCATTGGCTGAGAGTCTTACATTCTAAACGAGAGCTCTGCCCATGAAATTGAACTTGACCAATAAGTACATAGTTGCCCATATTTGGATGAAATAGGGAGATGTCATAGGAGGGGAAGGCAATGCCCTTTGCTCGAACTTCAGAGTCCTTCAGGCCTACTCGAACTCTGAAGTAGATGAAGCCTTACTCGATTTTCACAACTGTCTTGAAAGATCTCACCTCATCTCATTCACCCCCATTTGTAAATCCTACATCATGCTCTGTGTTTCCTGACATTCCTCTTTGTGTCCCATAAACTAGTCTCTTGTATCATATAGTGGAAGAAAGAATATTATATCTGAGTTCAGAAAAGATCTGACTTCAAATATTGTCTCTGATATAATGTGGCTGTGCAGCCAAGAATAAGTTATTTCATCTGGAAAATTGGGTAAAAATAAATGAAGACAGGCCTTTTGTGAGAATTAAATGAAAGAATATGTGAACTACTTGGCAAACTCTAAAATAGAGTATAAAAACATCAACTCTAATTATTATTCTTATCATTGTTTTATATATGTAGGTAAAGTATATATGTATATGTGTATGTATGTATGTATCTAGTTATGGCTTTATGTCTCAATGTTATATTAGTGGGATCACTGACAATAGTATGTTCTATGATAAGAAATGGGATCCATTATAGCTAATTACTTAACTTTTCCAGGATATTTTGTGTTCTATGAGGATTTGTCATCTGTCAGTCAGTGTAAGATGACAAGCTTCTGCTATATAGTCCTTGCTGCCAGGTTTTGCCTTATTAGTCATTTAATAGATGTTAAAATTGTATTTATTGTTTAGCTATATCATTATTACCTTCTCTTTTTCAATTACTTTTTATTGCTATTGTTATAAATTTCAAGTTAAAGTTTTTACTTTTTTTTTTTTTTTTTTTTTTGTATATGTGTGTTGTAACTGTGTTAGTACCCTAGATATCTGAGAATCAGCCAGAGTCAGGATAAGCAAAAGTCTTTATTCTTGGTCTTTTGGGGTCCCCATCAGGGGATTAGATATAGGAATCTCCACACCTCCTTTCTCTCTCTCCACTGCCAAAGAATGAATGCTTCTCCTACTCCACCCTCTCATCTCTCTCACTTTTCTCTGTCCACACCCACAGAACAAGCCAGGACAGAATAATTGAGCAGGGTCATCCTCCAAGCATATGTTAATAGAGTATTGTCCAATTGGTAATTAGCCTCAAGTGCTCAGTTATCTCTGTTAAATGCATCTGCTCAGTTCTAGCCCTTTACAAATGTGGGGGAGGGGGGAGGGGGCATCAGGGGAGGCAATTGAGGTTAAGTGACTTGCCCAAGGTCACACAGCTAGGAAGTGTTAAATGTCTGAGGTCACATTTAAACTCAGATTCTCCTGATTCAGAGCTGTGCTCTATCTACTGGGCCATCTAGCTGCCCCAGTCTTCATGTTATAAATATCCGAATGTATATGCTTTTGTACTGATATAAGACATAGCATAACACAATCAAAAGAACCCTGTTATGGAGTCAGAGGTCTTAAGTTCAAATGTTGATATTGTTCTTTTCTATATGATCTTGTACAAGTCTTTTAACTTTTTTGAGCCTCAGCTTTAAGATCTGTAAAATGGGGGAGGGGAGCTAAATGGCCTTCTGTCTCTAACTCTATGATCTCATGATTTATTAGCTCCACTGAAGTCTTAATATAATGACAAATCATTAAGTAAAAAGCAAACTGTAAGAGCTCCCACCAAATTGGAAAGGTTCTGATTAACAATAACAGCTAAGAATAGCTAAACTTTTTGTAGTGCTTTAAGATTTGCAAATTGCTTTTCAAGTATTATCTTATTGTTATTCTCACAGCATTCCTGAGAAGCTATGCTAGTATTATCTCCATTTCACAGATGATGAAACTGAGGAAGGAAGAGTTTAACTGACTTGCTCAGGGTCACCCATTTAATAGGTTTCTGAGGCTGGAATGTGAGCTCAGATCTTCCCATCTCCAGCTCCAGATCTATCCATTGCACCAACTTGTATGAGAATAAGATAAACAAAGGACTGTCTGTCACCTGGAAAGCAATCTCCCCAAATTAGGATATATTCAGCAGCAAAAGCATGACAACACAGTGATTCATTTTTGAACTACAATAACTAAGAGAGAGGCTGCAATCTGTACTGATGAAAAGAATGGCCAGTAATGAGATCTTGTGCCTTTCAAGTATTGAATTAGAATTGACTATAGATTTATATATACCTTGTTTGTACCTTATCCCAAGGAAGTTTCATCCCTTCCCTTCATTTGGGCAAAGATTGTATTTGTTATATTCTTCTTGCAGGAAACAAGTAACATGTATTTATTGTATATGGAAAAAGTCATACAAGTCAGATTTCTAGTTTTGGCTTTGACTCTGACTATGTGATCTTGGGGAAGTCATATAGCCTGTTTGAGCCTTTGTTCACTCATCTGTAAAATGGAGGAGTTGGACTAGATGATCTCTAAGGCTCTCTCTAGCTTTAAAATTCTAGCAATGTCTATAATTTAGAACTGGGTTAGAATCAGCATTCTTGGTGACTTTTACTTTCAAGATGAAGTTATTTGAAGGTCTTTAAACTTTAAAAAAATGCTGCTTCTGAATCAGGACAATCTCCTCCGGCACCCCCACTCAGTCTAGCAACCCAGAATCTAGCATTTCTCTTCCAGACGTATTCTGGAAATTAAGAGCTCACTATGCCTTCCACATAACATATGTTGTGGTTTTACTGTGTAGAGTCAAATCCCCAGGGTACAGAAAGTAACTCATTTTGTTTCCCCTTCTGTGTAGCAACTCTTGTGGGAATTAGATATTCTCATACATTTAGTCTCTTTTTGCTTCATAATTTTCTCTGGGGAAATACTTAAAGGTAAGCCACAGGGTGAATTCAAATTTTAAACTGTCATATATACCAAGTCCTAAGGGACAAGGAATTAAGGCCAGCATTTTCCTAGTTTCCTTAAAATTCTAACTTAGGAGAATCCTAGTGAGATATGGGAGTTGGAAGTCCCAAGGGAAGGGGGAAGAGGGGAAGAGAGGAATGCTGAAGAAAGCAACTAGTCATTTGGACATTTTTTGATGATTCAAAAAAAAAAAAAAAAAAAGTCTAGCATCCTACAAAATATTTATTGGCTTACAAAAATGTTCCTATTGGTTCCCAACCTACCAGTGTCATAGCAATGGTGCATATAAGTGTTACTGACTGTGGGATTTTTTTTTTTCTGATTACTAAAATCCCCACAATCTTTTCTTTTTTAGGCTGACTTACTCTCTTTCAGGGTCTAGATCATTTAGGATTGTTACAATTTATATGACTATTTTAGGATGTAATCCAAGTCTCATTTGTTTTTTTCTGAATAGGAATATAAAATCCTTTTCAATGAATATGCAGTTGATTATATAATAATTCTGCTAAATTTTATATTAGAATTATAATTTCCAACACTATATAATTCAGAACTTTGTTGCAAAACTCAATATAGCACAAAACTCAGTAGTGGCTGTCATATTTAGATTCCCTACAATATTTAAAAATCAATACTTTGAGGAAATAGGAAAAGATTAATAATCAAGAGGGAAGACTACAAGTCAGCACCCTCACCCTCAGTTTAAAGGTCCTTCACCTTTAGGGATCACATGTTAGCATGTAATAATGTAATGATTTATTTTATAATATTTCTCTCTCCTTTTCTCTCTATCCTTTTTTCTCATTACTTCTCTTTCTTCTTCTATGTCCCTTTTATCTTTTCCTTTTTTTGTATCTTCCTTTTCTCTTCTATCCCCATTTGCCTTCCACTTTTTCTCTCTCTTCATTCGTTTCTCTCCTCTCTTCACCCTTCACCCATTTCCCTCTTCCCTCTTTCTCTTTTCTTTCATGCCTTAATCTTAACCTTTTTACAGAAAGAATATTCTGCAAGGTGCCTTTCTCACTGACATTGAACGATTATAGGTTTACATTCATGTCTAAAACTTAGTGTTGAATTAAGGAAGCCTTTATCCAGTCCCAGTTCTGCCACTAGCTAGCAATGTGACCTCTAGCAAATCACTTAACTTAGCAGTTTTGTTTTCAGCTTCTCAGTTTCATGTTATACTGTTACACAAGATAATTTCTTCTGTCTCCAGAGTTAATATTCTTTCATTCTTTATGGCCCAGGTTTTACTTTGTCCACCACCCCCACTAAACACTTTTATCATCAACAGATTCACTACACACACACACACACACACACACACACACACACACACACACACACACACACACATCCTTAAAGATCATCTTCAGTTTCCTTAAATGTCAGACAAATTTCTAAGATCATAAAATCACAAAAATTTAGAGCTTGAATGGAATGAGGGGGACAGGGCATTTTCCAATGTATTTATTTTACAGATAAAGAAGTTGCAATTCTTTGAAGTTAACTGATTTTCTGAAGAAAATAATAAACTTGAGATTTGAACTAAACTCTTCTACCTCCCTATCCAGTGCCCTCACAACTATGCAGCTTCCTGTTTCATACCAAGCCACTGAGTACAGCTTTTTAAGGATAATTCACAGACCATTGAGTAAATGGCTGACTATCCACTGATAGATTTTAATTTCCATTCCTTACTTTCATTCGGCATTTCACCTAAGTTAGAACTTGATCACTAACTTCACTCACCCTTTTAAAAGAGTCTGATTATGGAATTATAAATTTAGAGATAGAAAGAATCTTAGAAATTACCTAATTCACCCTTTTAATATTACAGATGAGGAAATGGAATGGAGATGAGAGGGATGAGGAGAGAGAATGTAGAATCAAGTGAAATTCCCAAGGTCAAAAGATAGTAAATAACCAATTTAGGAATCAAAATTAATTATCCTTTCCCTACTTGTTGTCTTTCTGAAGTATCTCCTTATGGACCTAAATTTGTGTTTTAAGAAATTTTCCTAAAAAAAAAATTTCCCTTCTGGTAATGGTTTAATATCTGAATCTCTCTCTCTAAAATATGACACCAGTTCCTTATTCCCATTCCCCCAGCAGGACCTAGAGCATGGATATTATCTCAGAACAGCAAAGACATTCAGATGAAAAATTATCTCTTGTTATTGGTGATAGATTATATTAAATGAAAAATAAAATGTTGACTAGATTTGTACACACTAGTTTTTACAAAGACTAATGCATCCAAATCTAATTAATTTTGAGTGCTACAATCTAAAAAAGTATTCTGTAAATAATGGCAAGCAACTTTCCCCTAATTCTTTTTTTCTACTAACCCCTAATTACTTTTTTGCTTACCTTATATTCAAACTTATTGAACTTCAGTTTAATGATTTCAAATTACTTAAAAATATATCATTCAAAAGCTAAAACAAATAATACATATATAATGCTTTCCCTATTCATTAGAATAAAATGAAAAATCTTCTAGAACAGTTAACACAGCCATCTAGTGGACAGTTTTCATAGTTTAGTGCTCTCACTTGTTGCAAGATTTCAATTTATGAAATAAAATCTTAACATAAAACAGTCAGCAAAAATTATATGTAAATAACATTTAATGATATTTCCCTTGTGGTTAACTTTTATAACTACTGCATAAGCATTTCTAGGTACAAATTTCTCACTTGTCCCATTTTCCAAACAGTATTCATTAGCAAGTTTTTCTGGTAAAGGTCTCATTTCTAAAGTATATAGGAAACTAAATCAAATTTATAAAAATGAAAAAGAGATTTTCCTGATATGATAAATGGCCAGAGGATATGAACAACAAGTTTTGAGAACAAATCACAACTATCAGTAGTCAATGGGGAAAAACCTTCTTAATCATTATTGATCAGAGAAGTGCAAATTAAAACAACGCTGAGGTACTACCTAATACCCATCAAATTGAATAAGGATGACAAAAAAAAAAAGGAAATTACAAATGTTTCAGGAGATATGGAAAAATATATACAGTGACACAATATTGGTGGACCTGTAGACTATACCAACTATTCTGGAAAGGAATTTGGAATTATGTCCAAATAGCTATTAAGATATGTGTACCTTTTGACCACCATATATACCAGAGATGTACTACTATATCAACACCTCAAAGAGATCAGTAAAAGAGGAAAAGGAAAAATGTACCAAAAAATATTTATAGCAGCTGTTTTTGGCAGCAAACAAAAAAATTTGTAATTGAGAGGGTGCCCATCAATTGAACAATGGCTGAACAAGTTATGGTTTATGGATGCAATGGAATATTGTGCTGTAAGAAATTACATGGGATAATTTCCCTTTTTCCAGTTCCGTATAGAACATTATTTTACATTTGTTTTTAATTCTCTTCCTTCTTTCCTCTCCATTCCACTATTGAAAAGACAAATATAAATTTATGCAAAACATTTCTATGAAAGTCATGTTGCAAAAGGAATCATAGACTCCCCCCCAAAAAAAACCCTCAAGAAAAGTAAAGTTTAAAAAATAAGTATGCTTCTATCTGTATTCAGACGCAGTCGATTCTTTCTCTGGGTATGGATAGCATTTTCCATCATAAGGCCTTCAGAGTAGTCTTGGATCATTATATTACAGAGAATAGGAAAATCATTAAGTTGATCATCCCACAACATTGCTATTACTTTGTACACAGTACATTTAACTTTGCGTGAACTTCTGGAGAACTTTCCAAGGTTTTTGTCTGTTTGTTTGTTTTGTTTTGTTTTGTTTTCCTGAAAGCATCCTGCTCATTTCTTATAGAACAATAGTAATTGTAATTACACATCACAATTTATTGATATGCATCTAAAGGGATAATTTCCAAAAAAAAATCTTGTGAAAGACTTGTGAACTGATGCAAAATAAAGTAAGCAGAAGCAGGAGAACAATTTATACAGTAACAGCAAGATAATCAATTTTGAAAGACTTAGTAATTGTGATCAACTCAATGATCATCCATGATTTCAGTAATTTATTATGAAATATGCTATCTCCAAATAGAGAGATGACTCAGAATGCAGAGTGAAGTAGTCGAAAATACATTTCATGTGGCACAGTGGATAGAGCACCAGCCCTGAAGTCAAGAGGATTTCAATCCAGTGACAAGTGCCTCCTGGCAGTTTTGGGGAAACAAAAAAGAAAAAGATCTCTCATCTCTATGCTCAATGCATTTTCTTTGATTGTTCCTTATGCCTGGAATGCTCTACCTCTTCAACTCTAACAGATGACTTTTCTAGCTTTCTTTAAGGATTAACTAAAATCCCAGCTTCTATAGCAAGTCTTTCCTAACCTCACTTAATTCTAATACCTCCCTCTATTAGTTTATTTCTTACTTATCTTCCATATAGTTTGTTTGACTGTATTTGTTTCCTTGTCTCTGCTGCTAGATTATAAACTCCTTGGGGGAAAGGATTATCTTTTGCCTTTTTTTGTATCCTCGGTGCTTAGCACAGACCACATAGTAGGAGTTTAATAAGTGTTAATGACTTATAGTATTTTTTTTTCTCCATGAAGAGTAAATTCTTTAAGGACAGTTTTATCTCTTTTTGGTCTTTGCATCCTACTTGCCTCTCCCAATGTGCTGCACACAGCAGAAATACTATATAGCACTTTGTAAATATGTAGATAAATAACATACATAAATGGTTATAAAATTGAAATGAGGAGTATGCAATATTAGCTTCACTCCTATTATGTACAAAACACATGTGTTATCTAACTAAAATAAATATTAAAGAATGATAATCTCATTTTATATATTATCAATTTACTAGGCAGTTTGAAGAAAAAATTAATTTTTAAAAAGAATAAAAATATTTTAATTGATTTTACAAACTAAGATGACTAAAATGACACTGGACAATATCTGTCTTAATTGAGCATAGTGGTTCTTTCTCCAAGCCTTAAAGTCAGATTTGTATTAAATTTAAGCATCCTATTGCTACCATAACTGTGGGTTTGTGATTGGACTCTATCCCAGGTAACCATGGCTACTGAAAAGTTTGCTTTTTCATTGCTTCTGTGGAAACCAGTTCTTCCAAGATTGAACTGCTTCCAAATTTAAGGCAGCATACTATGCCAAGCCAAAGTTTCCAGAAGCAGACTTCTGGTACTCCACTCGCCAAGTCCCTTCTTTCCAAAAATCTCTCGCACATGGACAAACAAATACACACACACACACACACACACACACACACACACACACACACACACACACACACACACACACACACAAATACTTAAGAATGAGTAAGGTTTCACTTGTTTTTTTGGGTTAAAAGTAAAATACTTAGTCTCTGATGAAGAACCATGGAGTACATACTATAATAGACACTTAATAATAGCCACATCTAAATCAAATATTTTCAGGACTTTTAAAATCATGCCTTTATTTTAAAATGTGAAAGAGAAAGGGTAAAATTAAGTGAATGACAAAGTTTACATTAGTTGAAATATATATCCCCCTCCTATAAGCTATAATAACATTAACATAGTATAAAATTTCTTAAACATGTGGGGTTACATAACTCAGTGTGGTAAATTTATGATTTATTAATAGTAAAGGTTTGATTTGTATACCTATTTTATATATCCAGTATCATGTAAATATTTCTCAGGAGAAAAGGGGTCATTGAGTAGAAGTTTAAGCCTTGGTATAGTAGATAAAATGATAAACATGGAATCATAAAAAGCTGAATTCAAACCCTGAATCACATATTGACTAGCATAAATCTAATTAAATCTTAATCTCAGTTTCCTCCTGTGTAAAATGGGAATGATGATGATAGCTTCTGTCTCACGGGTAGGGGTTGTTGTAAGGATCAAAATGAATTAAAATCGAAGCACCAAATATATGTTAACCATTGTTATGAATAGCTCTTTAACCCTTTATTTTCTAATATACTTATTTATTTATATGAGAGGCAACATGGAAGAAGGAAAAGATGGCCTTGGAGTCAGAAAGGCTTTGGACTTAGTTTTGCTTCTTGCACCTACCAACTAAGTGGCCATGAGAAAGACATTTCAGCTATTAATAATCCTAGACACTTCTCTGAGAGGAATCACTGGTTTGTATTAGTACCATAGTAAGACTGAAATCACAGGTCCCAAACAAAAAATTTGTCTATAAGTTTTGTTGTAAAAATAACAGAGTTTTATTTACTTCTTCTTTTTTTTTTTTTTTTTTTTTTTTTTTTTTTTTTGAGGCTGGGGTTAAGTGACTCGCCCAAGGTCACACAGCTAGGAAGTATTTACTTCTTCTAAAACCCAAGTTATTGATTGTTAGGAGAAAGGACATAAGGAACAGTGGGAATAATACCAGATTTAAAAATCAATGGACCTAAATAAAAAATAAATTCCCAATCAGCTCTTTCTGAAAGTCACTTATAACTGTCTGAATTTATTTTTTTTCTCTGTGCAAGATGGTGTCTAAGATCCTTTCTAGCTCTACATTATGATTTTCTATATGACTGTCCTATTGACCTTTTTGTTTAACATTTTAAAAAAAGCATATGGAACATAGTTGTCAGTAAATGTTTGGTGAATCTTAAAGTTATCATTTTTCATTTTATAAACATATGTATGTGTGTGTATTTATCTCTCATAATCTACAAATATTGTAATGACCTTTCATAAAAAGTTGTAAATAGCCATAGTCCCTTTAGAATCTAAACCGACAATTTACTGAAATATCACCTAGAAATTTAGTTGGGTTTTTCCCCAAAGGTCAAGGTTTCATGTAGTATTAGACCCTGTGGTATGACAGCCTTGTAATAATGTAAAGAGGACTGAGAGAAAAGTGAATACTTAGTTTATATCTACTATGTATGATTCTATCGCAACTGTGTGTCCATATTCTACCATCTGCAAAACTGGGAATATGAGTGCAACCCAATATCATAATCATCATACCAATATGGTGGCATTTGGCATGTTTGTAAATATTACAAAAACAGACATATTTGCCAGAATTCATGTTCAGAATCCCTGTGAATCATTTCCAATAGCTTCTAAATTCTATCTATTAAGAGGGCACAATGAGGTCTTAACCATAATCTTTATAGCATATCATTATTCATCCTTGCATAGGATCCTATACCCTACTGACTAATTCCTGTTAGAATAATCCATACTCTTTAGGCTCAGCATCAAGGCCAAAAACTATCAACTTTCATGTCAATTCTTTTTTTTTTTTCTTTTTTGCTGAAGTAATTGGGGTTAAGTGACTTGCCCAGGGTCACATAGCTAGGAAGTGTTAAGTGTCTAAAACCAGATTTGAACAGGGCTGGTACTCTATCCACTGTACCACCTAACTGCTCCTATATCAATTCTTCCCCTTACTTTGTCAAACATATTTTTAGGCTTTCCCAACAAGGACTCCATGCTCAACTCCAGTAAATATGCTTGTTGTGCCCTGCACACCACTTGATTGCTGCTGTCACCTCATCTTTACATGTTGCATTTCTCCCAACTGGAATACCCTCTCTCTCCTTTTATGTTGATGAAAGATAGCCATGGGTTTTGTTGGAGGTTTTGTTTTGCTTTGTTTTTATCAAGGAAATAGAGGCCCAGGGACATTAAGTGATTTGCCTAAATTTGCTTTTGTTTCTTTCAAAACATGATATAAAATTCAATTTTTTGATGCTTCCTTGTTTTAGCCTACCAGTTTCTAATCACTGTGTGACCCTAGTACAGAAATATATAGTTTTTAGTACAATAATTTGTTTGTTGCTGAATGCATATGACTTGATAATAATAGCACCAATCTCCCAGAGTTGTTCTAAGGTTCAAATGAGATAGTATTTATAAAGTATTTAGCATAGTTCCTGACACACAGTAAGTGCCACATAAATGTTAGTTATTGTTCTTATCATAATTATTTCATGTTCTGGGGTGTGTGTTTGTGTGTGTGTGTGTGATTTGCCAAAATATGCCCATATGCTAATGAAAATATGCATAACTCATTTATGAAATTCTGTATTTACACAAAATTAAATTAGGGGCTAATTATCCACTTTACACTAAGTTGCAAGCTCTCCTAATACAGTCCAGGTATGGTGAGAAAAGCAGTTATCTATGAGTCAGAAATTCACAGTTGTAATCTCAGATATACTGTAATCTAAATTATATCTTTCTACTATAAAATATTATAATTCTATAATAGCTCAGTTTAAATTATTCAGTATTTTTTTAAATGCCATAAAAATTTTTAATGAGAGTATTACATAGAATCCGATATATCTAGTGTCATTATGTTTAGAGTGATGTACTATGGACATAAGAATGAAATAGAAGCAATTGATTTTGGTCTGCAAGGAATAAATTATATGGCTGGAAAAACAGCCATTTGTTTCATTAGATTATATAACATATTATGAGAGAAATATTTTGTAGGTCCTAAAAAAATGAGAATTGCGTTTTTTAAAAAAGAGGAATTAATTTCAAATTCCCTTAGAACTCCAATTGGCACATTTTTAGTTAACATCTTTAAGGCTGTTCATACTATTTCTTGGCCAGAGTGAGCTATAACCATTCAATAAATATTTATTGGCTTTTACTCTGTATCCAACATTGTGCTAAGTGCTATTAAATTTGAAAAATAGAGGAAATTATCCCAGTTGTAAAAATAACTTAGCATATATTTGAGATGTCATTTATATAAGTATGTTAATCTTGGGGCACAGTAGATATAGGGAATTCCTCTGGGGTTTATTAATATTTTGTATTTTTTTGAGTTTCCATAGTTAATGAATTAACTTCCAGTTTTTTTATATGAAAAAAATCTGTGTTGATACCTAACTCATCCTCTTGATTGTTACTGATCCTAACCACATTACCCATTCTGCCAAAGAGGATGGAACATTGTTAAAAATAAATAACTAGTTCTTTCTGAAGTACTCTAGTAAGCAACTGAATATAACTTTTGCATAGGGGACTTTTTAGGAACTTTTTAGGGAAGTTGCTATCCAGTCCCTGGGATTCCTGGGATAATATAAAAATTTCCTACCAGTTGTCTAGTAATGACCATTATTATTCAGTATTGTATTAGAAATGTCAGCTTTGGCAATATGAGAAAAAAAAAAGAGAGATTAAAGGAATTAGAATAAGCAATGAGGAAACCAAATTATCATTCTTTGCAAATGATATGATGGTATACTTAGAGAACCCTAGAGAATCAACTAAGAAACTACTAGAAATAATTTACAACTTTGGCAACATTGCAGGATACAAAATCAATCCACATAAGTAATCAGAATTTTTATACTTCACTAACAAAACTCAGCAGCAAACTATACAAAAGAAATTCCATTCAAAATAATTGCTAATATAAAATATTTGGGAATCTATCTGCTAAGGAAAAGTCAGGAACTATATGAACACAACTACAAAACACAAATAAAGTCAGATCTAATCAGTTGGAAAAGTATCAAGTAGTCATGCTGAGAGAATATAATAAAAAGGACAATACTACCTAAACTAATCTACTTATTTGGTGCCATACCAATCAAACTCCCAAGAAATTATTTTACAGACCTAGAAAAAATAATAACAAAGTTCATCTGGAAGAGCAAAATATCAAGAATTTCAAAGGAATTAATGAAAAAAATGCCAATTAAGGTGGCTTAGCTGCACCAGGTCTAAAACTATATTATAAAGTAGCAGGCATCAAAACAATTTGGTACTGGCTAAGAAATAGATCAGTGGAATAGGTTAGATTCATAGCACAAAATAGTCAATGATTATAGTAATTTAATGTTTGACAGACCCAAAGACCCCAGCTTTTAGGATAAGAACTCACTATTTGACAAAAACTGCTGGGAAAATTGGAAACTAATATGGAAGAAACTAGGCATTGACCAGATAAGGTCAAAATGGGTTCATGATTTAGACATAAAGAGTAATGGTATAAACAAATTAGAAGAACATAGGATAGTTTACTTCTCAGATCTGTGGAGAAAGAAAGGAATTTGTGTCCAAAGAAGAACTGCAATTCATAATTAAACACCAAATAGGTAATTTTGATTATATTAAGTTAAAAAGTTTTTGTACAAACAAAACTAATGCAGACAAGATCAGAAGAAGGGAAGCAATAAATTGGGAAAACATTTTTATATTTAAGGGTTCTGATAAAGACCTCATTTCTAAAATAGAGAATTAACTCAAATTTATAAGAATTCAAGCCATTCTCCAATTTATAAATGGTCAAAGGATATGAACAGACAATTTTCAGATGAAGAAATTAAAACCATTTCTAATCATATGAAAAGGTGTTCTAAATCACTATTGATCAGAGAAATGCAAATTAAGACTACACACCTCTCAGATTGGCTAAGATGATAGGAAAAGATAATGACTTAATGTTGGAAGGAATGTGGGAAAAGTGGGACACTAATACATTGTTGGTAGAATTGTGAACGGATCCAGCCATTTTGGAGAGCGATTTGGAACTATGTTCAAAAAGTTATCGAATTGTGCATACCCTTTGATCCAGCAGTGTTTCTATTGGGCCTATATCCCAAAAAGATTTTAAATGAAAGAAAGGGTCTCACATGTGCAAAAATGTTTGGGGCAGCCCTTTTCATAGTGGCAGGAAACTAGAAACCAAATAGATGCCCATCAGTTGGAGAATGGCTAAATAAGTTATGGTATATGAATGTTATAGAATATTATTGTTCTATAAGAAACAATCAGCAGATGATTTTAGAGAGGCCTGGGCAGACTTACATGAACTGATGCTAAGTGAAATGAGCAGATGATATGACGGTATACTTAGAGAACCCTAGAGAATCAACTAAAAAACTACTAGAAATAATTCACAACTTTAGCAAAATTACAGGATACAAAATAATTCCACATAAATCATCATCATTTTTATATATTACCAACAAAGTCCAGCAGCAAGAGATACAAAAAGAAATTCCATTTATTATACATGACAACATCAATATTATAGGATGATCAGTTCTGAGGAACATGACTTTCTAACAATGAGATGATTGAGGCCAGTTCCAATGATCTTGTTTGTGAGGAAGAGAGCTATCTACATCCAGAGAGAAGTCTATGGGAACTGAGTGTGGATCACAACATAACATTCTCACTTTTTTTTTGTTGTTTGTTTGCATTTTCTTTTCTTACTCATTTACTTTCCTTTTTGATCTGATTTTTCTTGTGAAGCAAGAGAATTGTATAAATATGTTTGTACATATTGTATTTAACAACATATATTTTAACATGTATGACATATATTGGATTGTTTGCCATCTAGGGGAGGGAGTGAGGGAAAGGAGGGGGAAATCTGAAATGCAAGGCTATGCAAGGGTCAATGATGAAAAATTATCCATGCATATGTTTTGAAAATAAAAATCTTTAATAAAAAATGTCCTTTTATTCTGGAAAAGAGAAGAGGGGAGGTTAAAAACCCTCAAAGAGATGCATAGTATGTTCCTCAAAAATCTATAGGATGGGGGCAGCTCTATAGGATAGAGCACTAGCCCTGAAGTTCAAATCTGTCCTCAGATACTTAACACTTCCTAGCTGTGGGACCTGGGCAAGTCACTTAACTCCAATTGCCTCAGCCAAAAAAAATAAAAATAAAAATCTATGGGACTATTAACCATATGGGAACATTTGCCATAACTTAAGATTTACCATAACATTGCGCCTGTTTCATTTCACACTAAAGTATTTGAGGAATTTATGGAATTTTTTTAAAGCACTACTATATGGAGCATAGTACAATGATGAGAGCTGATTTCAATCAGGAAGACCAGAGTTCAAGTACCACTCTGACTTGTACTGCCTGGGTGATGCTAAGCCAGTTAGCTAAGACCATAAGTAAATTAAAGAAAAAAAAAATGATATCTGCATTGGAGATGGAAGAAAAGGGAGGGAAATAGAAAAATTATAATTGAAGCATACTTCTTACTATTGTTCAGAGCTTTAAATTTCCCACTCAGAAATAATAGATAACTGAGGGCATTACTGTGTATATTGTCAAATTGGCATGTCACAATTATTGCTAATTTAAGCATATATTAGATACCATAATTATAGAATGATTTTAAAAGTTGAATTTATACAGAAGTTTTTCAAAATCATCTCTTGATCAAACCAAATTTAACATATGTAATGGTAAAAAATAAATAAATAAAAATAAAAATAAAGCTCTATTTTTATTTTTTTTTATGTAATTCTGGACATTAGTTATAAAACTCTTTCTGTTTCAGTTTCTTTATCTGTAAACTATGGGTAATCACAGTGTATACCTCACAAGCTTATTGTGAGAATCAAAGGTGAAAACATATATAAAGCACTTTGCAAACCTAAAAATACCATGTAAATTATAGTTGTTATTATTTCATTATTATAATATTCTCATGTTACCATAATTTATATCCTTCAATGGGGACAAAGTATCTAGACCTAAAGATTTTTTCATCCTCTAATAATTATTTCTTTGGTTGATGTTTTACAGTATACTGAAGATATCTAGATCTTAAAAGCTTACCTGGTATTTTTATAATAATTTTAGTGCAGCCTTAAATGAAAAAGCCTGTTTCCTTACTAAAAATTACCTTTTTCCAATTTTCCATACAAAAATTTTTATATATTCTAATCATTGGCAAGTGTTTTTCTTCATAGCAAAGGTTAGCAGCTATTTTTCCCACTCATTTTCTCACTATTCTAATTTCAAAAACCTGTGCTATCCAAAAGAATTAATAACAATCTCTCCATCTGCCATGTTCTTCTGAAAGTTTTCTGCCTATTTTCTGGGGACGAATTTGGCTGTTTTGCAACAATAGTTTGTCAGTTCTTGGAGATCAGTGGAATAGATCAAGTACACAGTACACAATAGTAAATGACCATAATTTAAAGTTACTACTTTTTTGAACAAGAACTTTCTATTGGACAAATAAATTTCTGGGGAAACTGGAAAGCAGTTTGGCAGAAACTAGTTATAGACTAACATTCACACTATATACCAACAAATACTTTAAATCAATACTGATTAGAGAAATACATATTAAAACATATTAAATTATCTTACACCTATTAGTTTGGCTATTGTTGCTTATCCTTTCTTCTCAAAGATGACCAAGGCATTAGAAAGGTGATGACATAATGTGCAAACGAATTGGATTTCACTTGTGAAGGATAACTATTCAAGGTCACCAGTCTCATTTTTTTCCTCCAGAGCCATTTGGTTACAGTAGCCAGATATAGATCAGCATTACTTGAGATGACCCTGGATGCAGTAGCAGACCTTAACCTTTTTTAGCTAAGGTTTTTAACAGATCTCAGTTTCATTGAGGCAATGCCCATTCAGTGGCTAAGACTAAGTAAGAATGAAATGAGGTGAAGAATGACCTTTTTAACCCATTAAAAAAATGGGAGGGAAAGACTCTCAGAAATAATTGCTGTTTACATTCACTCTGAGGCAATCATGGCCAAAAGAAAGACAAAATGGACCCTTTGGTTGGCTAAACCAAATTGACTAAATTATGTTAGAAAAGGAAAATGACAAATGGAGAAGATATTGAAAAATCGGGACACAAATTCACTGTTGGTGAAGTTATGAACTGATCCAACCATTCTGGAAAACAATTTGTAACTGCATTCAAAAAGTGATAAAAAACAATTCATACCCTTTCACTCAGAAATATACCTTCTAGGTTTGTAAGAGATCAAAAAAAGAAAAGAACCCATATATACAAAAATATTTATAGTTACTTTTTTGTGTGTTATCAAAGAATTGAAAATTGAATCTTTTCCAGTACATTAAAATGACTAAAAATCACTGCTTTTGGGGATTGACACTTCAACTGAAAGATTAAGAGCTATACTTGGCTACATTCTAGATGATGTTAAGGTGGGGGTCTTAACTTAGAATCCACAGAGACACTCAAGAATCTGTGGATAGACTTAGAGGAGGCTGTGCATTTAAATTAGGGGGGAAAAACTCTTTTTCACTAAGCTTTAATTGAAATTTAGCATTTCCTTTAAAACATGACTTATGGTACATAGGCTTCATCAGCTTGCCATAAGGGACCAAGATACACAAAAAGATAAAAGTATCTATACTTGGGCATCAGTTGCTTATACTCAACAACTCCAGAATAGAGGTACACACAAATTTTACTCTGGAAATAAAGAATTTCCACAACTATTTCTAGGACAACACCTTTATAATTTATCCTAAGCCTCTTCCCAGCTTCTATAGGAGTTCTTGACTGGATGTGTTATCATAAGCTAGTTGCTTAACTTCTCCGTTCCTCACTTATAAAATGAGTTTAACAATACCTATAGTACCTACCTCAAAGGTATTTATTATGAGGCTCAGATGAAGTAGCAGATATAAAGAAAGTACTATGCAACCGTTAAAATGTTATATAAATTTAAATTGTTTGTTGTTGTTGGTTGTCATATTACCACATAGACAGTACTGGAATCTGTTCCTTGGTGCTTCTGAATACACATTTATCCACAAACTAGCAGCAGCAATATTGAATGCTGATGCCTTGAGCTATTTGTCAATGGGTAGTATGGATAATACCTCTGGAATAGAAGGTTTCATCACAAGCTGTTCCAAATAAATTCATCAGAGAAATTATTTTATTTAAAAATTTTTCATTTTGCTCCAAATCATTATTGATCAGAGAAATGCAAATTAAGACCACTCTGAGATATGACTACACATCTATCAGATTAGCTAAGATGACAGGAAAAGATAATGACGAATGTTGGAGGGGATGTGGAAAAACTGGGACACTGATACATTGTTGGTGGAATGTGAACAAATACAACCATTCTGGAGAGCAATTTGGAACTATGCTCAAAAAGTTATCAAACTGTACATACCCTTTGATCCAGCTGTGTTACTACTAGGCTTATATCCCAAGGAAATCTTAAAGAAGAGAAAGGATCCCACATGTGCAAAGATGTTTGTGGCAGCCCTTTTTATAGTGGCTAGAAACAGGAAATTGAATGGATGCCCATCAATTGGAGAATGGCTGAATAAATTGTGGTACACGAATATTATAGAATATTATTATTCTGTTAAGAAATGATGAGCAGGATGAGTTCAGGGAGGCCTGGAGAGACTTACATAAATTGATGCTAAGTGAAATAAGCAGAATCAGGAGGTCATTATACATGGCAACAACAAAATTATATGATGATCAACTCTGATGGATGTGGCTCTCTTCAACAAACCAGTTCCAATTGTTCAGTAAAGAAGAGAATCAGCTACACCCAGAGAGAGAACTATGGGAAATAAGTATGGACCACAACATAGCATTTCCACTATTTCTGTTATTGTTTGCTTGCATTTTTGTTTTCCTTCTCAGGTTTTTTTCTAGAAAGGATCTGACTTTCCTTATGCAGCAAGATAATTGTATAAATATGTATATAAATATATATATATGTGTATATATATATATATATTGAACTTAATATATACTTTAACACATTTAACTTGTATTAAACTACCTGCCATCTAGAAGAGAGGGTGGGAGAAGGAGGGGAAAAATTGGAATGGAAGGTTTTGTAAGGGTCAATGTTGAAAAATTGCCTATGCATATGTTTTGTATATAAAAAGCTATAATAATAAAAAATTAAAAATAATAATAATAAAATTTTCATTTTGAGTTTGATGAAGAGAGAGAGAGAGCAGTTCCATAAACAAAGTAGAACAGAAAAAGATTATATGTAAAACTGTGAATCTCTATTACAAACAGGTTGCTTAAAAAAAAAAAAAATAGAAGTTTCTAATAGGTTCAAGATGTTACTTTTAGAATGGTCCTATCTTTAAGATTAACTACAGAGGATCCCAAATAGATCCTAGAATTTGGTTCTAAAATCTAGGAGAGCAAGCTAATTTGTGAGACATTGATATAGCAGATATAGCCTCCAATAGCCAAAATAAGATCATCTACATCTCTCTAGTCTGAGGTGGCCTATGGGCTGTTTATAAAAGTAGAGATAGTGCTATCCAAGCCAGCATTTCTTATACTAGTCCTTATTTTTTGAGGTCAACTATGTGATATTTTCTCCCATTTTTAAAAAAATCATTTTAATAGCTTTTTATTTTTCCAAATACATAAAAGATAGTTTTCAACATTGACCATTGTAAAACCACGTGTTCCAAAATTTTCATCTTTCTTCCTTTACCCTCTCCCATAGACAGCAAGCAATACAGTATAGGTTTTTCTATATGATCTTTTCTTTTCTACATTCTTTTCTAATATGTTCTTCTAAACGTATTTCCATATTCATCATGCTGCACAAGAAAAATCAGATCAAAAGATGAAAGAAAAAAAATGAGGAAAAAACCCCAACAAACAACAACAACAAAAAAAAAATGAAAATGTTATTTTTTGATTCACGTTCAGTTTCCATAGTTCTCTCTCTGGATGTGGATAACTTTTCATCTACTTGAATTGGCTTGAATCATTGAGATTAACTATGGACAGGGCAGAGAGAAAGAAGAAACTGAGAAAATTGAAATCTTTTTGTGGCAAAACAATCAATGTAACTGTAGTATATTAAATACTTTTGGTGGGTTGTCTTTATCTTTGTATTTGTGCTTCAAGTGTGTCCTTAGGGTGTCTCCATGAGTAAAATGTAAAGTATTGGAGGCATTGAAGGACAGAGTCTTCTGAAACCTTTCCTATTATCTTAGGCTTGACTACTTCCAAGGTTATAGGACTCTGGTAGAACTAAATATGAAAAAAAAATTACAGATAAACTTCTTGACGAATTTAAATTATTCACTTCCTAATAACATTAATTACTTGACATTAGTGTTAATATCAACCAATCAGAAATTCCATTTATAAATCCACAAAATGATTATCATGTCACCTTATATGTGAAAAGATTTAGGAGACATCAGATTTTTTTATAAGAAAAACATCATTGGTTAAAGGATGTATCTGCTAGTCTGGGATTGATATTTCTTAAATTGTAAAAGAGTATGGTATATGCACTACATACCTGTCAGATTGGCTAGAATGACAGGGAAAGATAATGTGGAATATTGGAGGGGATGTGGGAAAACAGGGACACTGATACATTGTTGGTAGAATTGTGAATACATCTGGAGAGTAGTTTGGAACTATCCTCAAAAAGTTATCAAAATGTGCATACCCTTTGATCCAGCAGTGTTATTACTAGGCTTATATACCAAAGAGTAAATTTTAAAGAAGGGAAAAGGACCTGTATGTGCATGAATGTTTGTAGTAGCCCTCTTTGTAGTGGCCAGAAACTGGAAACTGAGTGGATGCCCATCAATTGGAGAATGGCTGAATAAGCTGTGGTATATGAATATTATGGAATATTATTATTCTGTAAGAGATGACCAGCAGGATGATTTCAGAAAGGCCTGAAGAGACTTACATGAACTGATGCTGAGTGAAATGAGCAGGATCAGGAGATCATTAAATATTTCAACAACAATACTATACAATGATCAATTCTGCTGGACATGGCCACCAATAGAGCAGTAATGAATTGAACCAGCTACACCCAGTGAAAGAACTCTGGGACATGACTATGAACCACTACATAGAATTCCCAATCCCTCTAATTTTGTCCGCCTGCATTTTTGATTCCCTTCACAGGCTAATTGTACACTATTTCAAAGGCTGATTCTTTTTGTACAGCAAAATAACTGTTTGGTCATGTATACATATATTGTATTTAATTTATACTTTAACATATTTAACATGTATTGGTCAACCTGATGCCTGGGGGAAGGGGTAGGGGGAAGGAGGGGAAAAGATGGAACAAAAGGTTTTGCAATTGTCAATGCTGAAAAATTACCCATGCATATATCTTGCAAATAAAAAGCTATAATAAAAAAAAATAAAAAACAAAGAGTATGGTATATGCCAAAATACTTGGCCATAACAAACCAAAAGTTTTTCCATGGAAAGACTAACAAATCTCTGAACAAACCAGAGACATTCCCCAACATATACACTGGCTATGTTTGAAAATAAACATCTTATGCAATGACTGGACTAATTCATAGCTTCATTAATGGTATTTGGGTGTGTCAGTTTTCAGTTTTTTCCACAGCTCCTCCAACATTTATTATTTTATTTATTTTTTTTTGGGGGGGGGGGATTTGCCAATCTGATGGCTGTGTAATGAAAACTCAGAATCACTTTCATTTTTATTTCTCTGATTACTAATGATTTGGAACCCTTTTTTCCATATGTTTGTTTGAAAATATGTTTCCATATGTTCTTTTGAAAACTGGCTGTTCATATCATTTGACCATTTACTTGTCAGAGAATAAGCCAAACTGATTTGAAAGATTGTTTCAAGAAAAATTTGTCTACTGAGGAAATGTGTTTCTCAAAATGACTCAAAGTACTCTAAGTTCCCTCTAAACCTTAAGCTTTTTGTGATATTCACAGCTCTATATCAGTGATTTGCAGCACAATGAAATGTTTTCTCATCTGGGGTATATTTTCATCTTTATCTTTGTTAAATTCAAGAAATTTGTTCATTATAATATTGCTAGGTCAATATGTCAGAGAAGAAGCTAGGGCTTGCCTGGGTTCTCCCAAATTTTCCTCCAATAACTATAAATAACATTTCAAAATTAATTCTGGAGGGACTAAATACACAAAAAGATGTCTAGTCCAAGACAGTAGCATTACCTGAATTCTCATCACACCTGTCATTAAAATCAAAAAATCAATCAAGCTGAAAGGAAATTGATGGGAGAGCTGCCTAACAAAACATTTCTCTTCTCTTTGCATGTTATTTCAAATTCTGCATGAGGAGTCTGTCCTACTGTCTTAACAGATGGTTTTTATAGAAATGTAACTTGGATGCTGCTTTTCATTCATTTTTACCATAAAAATGGGTCTTTGTCAAGGATTTTGGAACTAAGTGAAGGTGGACTCCTGGGATTATAATTGAGGCCCTGAAGGCTTATCCTACAAAGTCCTGTATTCAACTGAGAATGTAAAGTTTAGCATGATGAATTATAGAGGAATAATTCCTAGAGTGACTTGGCATTCAAACCTTTAGAAACATTTTTTTTTATTCTGGCCTCTGGCATCAGTTATTCAGTTGACCCTCCTGAAAGCCTCTCCAATCACCATGTGAAGGAAGCTATCATTCTTCTCCAGCCACTTCAAATGTTAAAGTCACCTCATATTTCTATACTAACTATCCTGGACAAAATGAGCAAAACTAAACCCTTAAAATGTATATGAGCTAATATGTTAGGTTCATGTGCCAAGGAACACTGTGATTCAAAATAGTATTATTATTCCTTGAGTTGATGCTGTGGTGATTTAAGGAATGATTCTTTACTAGCACAATTTATTCACATTGCAATCCTCTTCATCTGTTGCCTGTTATTTATAAATAACATATAATAATGATAATTAGTATTTGTGTGGTGCTTTAAAATTTGTAATGTTTTAGATTCAGTGCCATTAGAACTTCACAACCACTTGGTAATGTCAATTCTCTAAGCATTGTATCCATTTTACAAATAAGGAAATTGAAACTCCAAAAGTTCAGTAATGTAGCCATTGTCACCAGCTCAGTACCAAAGGTAGGATTTGCACCTCTTCCATATCTTCCTGATTTGAAGTCTATCTCCATCTCCATGATCCTGCCTCTCCATCACCATTATCAACATGAATTTTAATGGAATCATGATCTTATTGTTGAGGGCGGTAGCCCCTTGGTATTCTTTGTTTGATCTCCAACTTCCTTTGGGACTTGGATCTTTGATACAAGATCTGGTCAAACTAGTTTGGGCTATCTGAGATGGCCAGGGTTTTACAGCCCCCATTCTAATCTGCTCAGATAGACCAAATGCCATCAGGAAATTCCTTTTGGGAAGAGACTTCTGTCTGTCCCCAAAAGATAACAAGAGAGTCCTTATCTTAATTTACATCACTCTCAGGAACCTCCCTACATCACTGCATAAAAGAGAGAACGGGAATCTTCTCTTTGCAAATGGCCTTGTACCATGCAGCCATTTTGCCCACCGGCTCTCCGGTGTTCCCATTCTAATCAATAAAGACTATGTTTCCATACAGCACTAAGTAGCAAATTCCTTTGCTGCTGAACCCACCATTGGTTACTTTGGGGAAGGAAGGAGAGAGAGAAAAAGAACAGAACCATCTCTGTTTAGACCACAGTTTACTCCTCAATTTACTACTCATCATTTACTACTCATCATTATCAATGTAGATATTTACTTATGCTTCATGTTGTGGTGTGATTTTTATCCATGGCATTCTAATAATATAAAAATTAAAAACATATTTGCAAAACACTTTAAGATTTCCAAAGCATATTTTCCACAACTTTCTGAGGCAGATAGCATCAGCAGTATAATCCATATTTTAAAGATGAGAATACTGAGTCACAGTTAAATCAGATATCAAAAATGTACCAGAGCTGGTATTAGTACTCCCCAATTCACTATACACTGTATTACAGTGCTATGAAACAATTCAAATTCTCAAAATACTCACAAAGCAATTGACCAGAGTTGAATTGGTATAAATATGAGTGGTAACTGTAAAATAATTTAGTATGATTTCCCATGAAGAGAAAGAAAGAAAGAAAGAAAGAAAAAAAAGAAAAATTTTCCTAAGCATATAATATCATTTATAATATAAGGTACAGGTTTATTTACTCTTTTCTGTTAAGAGTATTTTTTTAAGTTTGTTTCCAATCATGGATTGATTATTATGTGTATAGATAACAACACTAAGTCTGGAATGAAAAAATATCTGAACATCTTTAATATCTTTATTTATTTCATCTTCAAAGAAAATTGTTGTGATTATATATTAAAAAGTATCATATCAGAATGTTATCACTTAAATTTTGTTTTAAAAATAATATTGTTGCCCTTTGTTTCTACTTTATCTTCATTTCCAAATATATACCTTCCCTCTGCTTTACTCAAAGTCATCCTTTGTAACAAAATAACAAAAAAAAAAAAAAAAAAAAAAAAAAAAAAAAAAAAAAAAAGAAAAAGAAAAAGGGAGTGAATGTCCATCTTCTTCCCTGAAAGAAAATGCTCAGTTACAGGGGCAGCTTATTCTTGGCTGCATTCCAAATTCTTTTGCTTTTTGGAATATTAAATTCCAGGTTCTTGGACCCTTAAAGGTGGAAGCTGCTAGGTCCTGGGTAATCCTTACTGTGGATCCTTGGTATTTGAATTGTTTCGTTACAGATACTACAGACATCTATTTATCCTGTGTTACTAAACTGATTAATTATAAGTACATAATAAACCCATCCAATGTTGTGGGGGCCTTCTTCATTGCTTTCTTTGTTATGACATTCCTTACTTCAACTTCTTCATAAATAATAGTTTGTAATTTATAATAGCCTGTTTACATACACCTAGCATGCATTCCTCCATTTACCTTTGAGTTATACTCATCTTACCTTCTGCAGATATTATAATGTGAGATGATTTAGTCACATACCACACTTGGTAAAATTTTGCTGTTTTTAAAATGCACCTTAACTTCAGGGGCAAGAGTGGAGTTATTAAAGAAATGGCTCTTGCTGTTCACTTGTATCCAAGTCTTTGTGATCCCCTTTAGGATTTTCTTGGCACTGAACTTATTTTACAAATGAAGTAACTGAGACAAACAGGACTAAATGATTTGCCTAGAGTCATATAGCTTAGAAGTACCTGATTTGAACCAGAATTTGAATTCTGGAAGATGAGTCTTCCTGGTTTTAGGCCCAGCACTTTATCCACTGCACAATTTGGCTGCATTAAAAGAATGAAATCGAAGTTATTCTACTCTTCCCTTTTCAATTCTGGGACTGACTCATTGTTAATTTGCACTATTTGTGCAAGTTATCTTACTTTCTTACTATTGCACTTATACTAAGTACCATGAGACTTTTCCTTTTAACTTACTTTTGAAATTTCTAAAATGTATTGTGCCTGCATTAGAAAGGAAGTTTTTTGAGATAGGAAACATTTCTGCTTTTCTTTCCATACTTCTAATGTTTAGTAAAGTGCTTTGCATATGGTAAGCACTTGATTGTTTTAAGAGTTCTTTCTGGTATAGAGAAAAGCACCATGGACTAGTGGAGTCAAGAAGATCTGAGTTCAAATACTACCTCAGACATTTACTTGCTCTGTGATCCTATGCAAATCACTTAAACTCTGTTTGTCTTACTTGCTTCATTTGTAAAATGTGGTTAATAGTATCATTTACCTTCTAGGGTTTTTGTGAGGCTCAAATGAGAAGTGATAATTGTAAAGTGCTTTGAAAACTTCAAAGTGCTAAATAAATTGCTAGCTATTGTTGTTGTTGCTGTTATTATTTCCATTAAAATTCTTAGGAGGGTGTTGTTCCCCTGCTAATGCTAGAAGACTAGAAATAGGACTTGAGCCAGTTGGAGAAAAAAATTCTCTTTAGATAAGGTCATAGGAAGAGAGTAAAAATTGCAGACAAGAATAATGAAGTATGCTTTAAATCTGCTTTCAGGAGTTTGTCAATTCTCTCTCTAAAGGTAGATAGCATTTTTCATCATGGATCCTCTGACTTCTGTGTAGGATCACTGTCTTGATCAGAGTAGCTAAGTCTTTCACAGTTGAGTATCCTTAAAATATTGTAGTTATGGTATATAATATTTTCCTGATTCTGTTCACTTTGCATCAGTTCCATGTTTTTTTCTGAAACCATCTTGCTCTTCATTTCTTTTTTTATTTCTTTTTGAATTTAACTGTATATTTCCCCAATTACATGTACAAATAATTTTCAACATTCATTTTTGTAATATTTTGAAATCCTAATTTTTCTTTCTCCTTTTCTTCTCTTCTTCCTCAAGACAGCAAACAATCTGACAAAGGTTTTATATGAACAATGATGTTAAACATTTTTCATATTGTTATTTTTACAAAATATAAATGATTATAAAATGGCACAATTACATGTATATTTTTTAACAACTCTAGGTCTTATTTTGGTTTGAACATTTTAATCATTTTACTATACTTTTTTTCTATGAAATGTTACTTTGATAAACTCATTCATTTATTTAAATAATTGACTTTCTCTAGACAAAATAAAGTGTTGTGCTACATTACAGCCTCACTGTTAGGAATGAAGATAGAGGTGACAATGCGGGAAGGCCAACACATACAACAAAAATGGAGAGTATCCAGGCAGTAGAAGAATGGTAAGTTCGGGTTCTATATTGATAATTATCTTTTGCATTTATATGGCATCTATATTCAGTGGCTGTCAAATTTTTTTTTGTTTTTTATTTTTTCAGAATCTAATATATCTACCAAGGTTGGATTACAGCCAAATATATTCAGCCAGGTTTTGCTCCTGCACTGTGCTCTTTACATCAGATATTTCTCAAGATACCATTGTATTATTATAAATGGTGCTAGAAAGCTACCCATATTTCATAGTCTGTAAAGTTCTATCTCTCTGACTCATACAAAAGCAAGATTGTTACTTGTATAAATGATCCTGATTTGTCTCTTCTCATTTCTGAAGTTGTTTTTATTCTTCTTTATTATAATGGAGACTAAAACATGAGGAAAATCAGTTTCTCATGTTTTAGTCTACACACACACACACACACACACACACACACACACACACACACACTTTATATATAAATGTCCACATACAAATATAGATAGAAGGTAGATAGCACAGTGGATAGAATGTTGGGTGTGAAATCAGGAAGATTCCTCTTCCTGAATTTAAATTTGGTTTCAGACATTCATTAATGCCTTAGTGACTGAGCAAGTCACTTAACTGTCTCAATTCTCTCATATGTAAAAATAAACTTGGGAAGGAAATAGCAAGTCATTCCATCTTTGCCCAAAAAACTCTAAATGGGTTCATGAACTCAGAACACAACTGAATAACAACAAAAATATAAGCATAGATACATAATATAGATCCACATATATGGATGTAAAATATGTACATCCATATAATATTTTGTGGTTTGCCAAGTAGCTAAATTACATTATCTCACTTAATTTTCACTATAACAAAGATAAGTAGTGTGTGTTAATCTCAATTTACAGATGAGGAACCAGAAGCTTAATGGGTTAAGTCTTCCCAAAGTCACACAGAGAGTATACAGAAGAACTGGTACTCAGACCTATGGCTTCTCATTTGAAATTCAGAGCTATTTTCACAATATTTCAACTGTCAGTTCTTGGTTCACTAGATCATACTTTAGCAAAAATGTTAAGTCTAAAATGAATCAAAAGCCCTAATTTGAGATCCACAAAAGGAAATGAAAACTACAATATAAGCAAATTTTCTGCACAATGATAATCACTACTTCTTAGGGAGAGATTTTAATAATGGTATTTGATAATTTTCTTACTGACAAATATTTTAAATAGAAAATTTAGGCATGAGAGAAGAGTAACAGGGTTATTTGAAACACTTAATGGCAAGGATATAATATAAGTTATCTTTCTTATGAATAATTCCTTGACCAATATAATTTAAAACAGCAAGATATTATTTAAATCATCTAAAATGAGAGCAAACTCAAGTAGATTTTATCCTGTGAAATCTTCAGAGGAAAAGATAGTATAGAGAATATAACATGTGAAAGAAAAGCACAACTGATAAAGTTGATAAATTCCTATATTCATCTCTCTTATCTTCTTAGTCTACCAATGCATACAGGATTTTATTAAAGCGCATATATATATATTAAAATGAGAATAGCTTGAATTGTACTCTTTTAAAAATAATTTGTAAAGAATATTTGAAAGTAAATTAAACTTAAGAATAGCAATATCACACAATTATACTGTATATTTTTATTTCAGAGCCTGTGATCAGTACCATTGATAAGAAGATAAACTATCTTGGAACAAAGAAAATTGAAATCCATATGAGCTATGAAAAGAAAGTGCAATTGGCCCTTGTGGTTGACCGATGTTTTCTATCATACCTACAATATGAGTTATTAGCATTTAAAAGTTTTTTAAATTGAACAAGGATTTTCAGAAGACTTTATAGGTTGTATCTCTTTGTCAAATTTTGAGCTTTCTTAAATATGGATAATCTCCTCTTCTCCCCCTCCATGGGTGTTTAAATTAGAAGCAGAATCACAACAATTTTACAAATAAATAAATGGCAAGGGAGTAACATACACTTTTGTGCCTGCATTACCAAATAATAGCACCCATTTTATATACTAATTACTACCTAAGACTTTCTTTTTGAATTGAATCATTAAAGAGGAAGGAAAGGAGTAGGATGCTCCTAAAGGACTATTATTGCTGTTTAGTTATATAGATTAGTTTTAAGCCAGTCAATAATAGTATAACAACCCTCCAAAACCTTACTGGTACTGACAGTGTGGCCAGTCAGTAACATTGTGTTAAAGATTTTTCTGTTACTCATCATGTTTGCTAAAGTGCCATTAATACACAATTCCATACACAGCCCTAGTCAGAACCTAACCTATTCCTTGCTAACCTATTCCTGAAATTTATTTGTGAGATCAGTGAAAGGATAAGTGGGTAAGAAGTAAGGTGTGAGGCATTAAGTATTTTAAGTATCATGCTTGAGCTGATTTTGTATTCCATATTTCTTCATTCTTGATTTTTATTGAAATGCTAAATTCTAAAATAGACAGCTTTTTTAAAAAGGAAGCAAACTACCACAAAATAAATGATCCATGTTCTTTTGAACAATTGCTTTGTGTTTCTTAGGGGCATTTCCTTGGTACAGCTTTACTCATAAACTTATAGAATAAATTTTAGATTTAGAGGGAACTAAAAAGATCATTTTATCTATGTGGAAATTGGTCTGTGATTTCGCCAAGGTTAATAAAGTTCATCCCAGGCTGACCAGAAGAGCCTTACATCACAGCAGGGCATAGACATTAAGGTTTCTCTTTACTAGTCTCCTTATCATTAAAACCTATCTACTAATTATCATGTTGAAAAAACCCTGCTAAGTAACTGATAAATATAAATTAATCAATGTATTGAATTTCCATGGAGTAATTACATTTTCATAGGGAACAATCTTCTAAGTTAATGTTGAATTTAAAGACTTGAATTTCTCACAGTGGCATTTCTAACATCAGTTATAGGACACATAGAAGGATATGGGGTGAAGGATAGTGTTTTCTTGGAGTCCTGGAAATGATACTCAGAGGTATGAGTTGAACATTTCATTAAGGTGCATGTCTGAGGAATTTTGTTTCCATTTACTTTAAGGTGAACATTTCCTTAAAATTCATTCCTACTAAAGAAAGTAAAATTTAATTAAACTTAGAATAAAACATATGAAATGATCAACTGTGATGAACTTGGCTCTTTTCAACAATGAGATGATTCAAAGCAATTCCAACTGATTTGTAATGGAAAGAGCCATCCACAGCCAGAGAGAGAACGATGGAGACTAAATACGGATTCAACTATTTTCACCTTTTTAATGGTTTAATGGTTTGCTTGGTTTTTTTTCTTGACCTCGTGGGTTTTTTTCCCTGTTGATCTGATTTTTCATGTGCAGCATGATGAATATGAAATATATTTAGAAGAATTACACATGTATAGCCTATATTGGGTTGCTTGCTGTCCAGAAAAAGGGGGAGGAGAAGCAAAAAAAAAATTTATAATACAAAGTTTGGCAAAGATGAATATCAAAAACTATCTTTGCACATATTTAGAAAATTAAAAAACTATTACTTAAAAAATAAAAGTTGTATAAAAATAATAAAACACATGAAACAACAATCTATAAAACTAAAAATATATGATCAAGAAATTAAATTAAAATGCAAAGCCACTTTTTAAAAAATGAACATGTCCCTGGGCAATATGGAAAACCCATATATGCATGTCTATGTTGGTACTATTAATAATTAATAGTAGTGTTAAATCATACCATATAGGTTGCCTACTCTATTGAGTCATGAAGCTAACATAGGACTAAACATTCTAGGTCTCCTCTGAAGTCATTTCAGGGATCTCAGGCAGCACTAATTTCACAAAATCTTTTTTCCTCTTCCTATTGTAACAGCCCTGTTGTCTTTCCATAGCCAAAACCCTACCACAGATGAAATTATGTCCTGGTCTCAAAATTTTGATAAGATGATGAAGACGCCAGCCGGGAGAAATCTCTTCAGGGAATTTCTTCGAACAGAATACAGTGAAGAAAATCTACTTTTCTGGCTTGCATGTGAAGACCTAAAAAAGGAGCAGAACAAGAAAGTTGTTGAAGAAAAAGCCAGGCTTATATATGAAGATTATATTTCTATACTATCACCCAAGGAGGTAAAAATCTGAGAAAACATGCAGGATTGTTTCTTGTCACCAACAAGAACTAACTTGGGACTGATTCTCATTAAATATAGGCTGAGGAGCAAATGGCCTAAATAGGTTGGAGAGCTTCCTTTAGTTGGAGGTTAGGTAACTTTGGTTCTAAAAATCACTCATAAATTTATTCATTCATTTTTCATTGTATTAAAAGACATTCATTTTGTACTGGTGGCTCCAGATCACTGCCTGAGGCAGTGGAGGAAGGAGATAAAAGAGAGAAATAGGGCCCCTTTCTTCTATATATGGGACAGGTAATTTTCAGTGAAGAAGGGATGATAAACCCAGAATGGCCAAAGTCAGGTAGAATTTAGATGCAGCTAGAGGGCATCACTGAGCATGCTTAGGATGAATTGTAGGGAAATTAATTGAAAGGAAGTAAAGGAATACAGGGGGGAAAAAAGAAGTGAAAAAGCATGCAAAAGATTTAGTTTTCTCTCTAATTATGCCTTGGATAGTTCTGTTCAGAATTTATAGGTATCAGTATCTCTCTAGTGTAACACAAAGTCTTTGTTTCTTACCATAAATTTCATTTGAGGCTGAGGGCAATAAGTTTTGACCTAAGTTTTCATTACAAGTAGTCCCTCACTAACATAATCCATCAATGCTTTAAAAAACATTTCTGTTGTTGATGTTGAGTTACTTCAATATTGGAAAACCTATGATCTTAATAACAGTATTGGTACCCCTTTCCACTGATGTTCAGAATCCTTCCACGCCTTAGTAGACAGTTTGTGGTGCCTGTGGCCTAAAAATCCATATGGTGATAAGACTCCCCAAGCTTAGTAGGTTAGTTCTTTCCACAAGAATCAGTTGCTGGGCTAGTGTCCAAAACCTTGCCTGTTTGGTAAAGCTTGCCAGAGCTGGTGCTATGGCCTTTGAGAACTCAAGATAACTCACAACACAATGAGGAATGGCAGTTTCAGTTAAGAATTGTGATTCTGTATTTTAAATGTATGGTTTTCAACATTATTGAAAAAAAATTATATAATAAGAGATAGTAATATAGGAGAAAAAAAAAAAAAAAGACTAGACTAGGAATCCAGAATCCTGTGTTCCAATTTTGGCTTTGCCAACTGTGTGACTATGGATGGGTTGCTGAATCTGTCAGGTTCTCAGACTCCTAATCTATAATGAGAATATAGGATGAAGAATCTTCAATATTCTCTCCATTTATGATTCAATAACAAGACTTCAAGCACTCAGAATTTGAAACAATAAAATATATCTGAGTAGTCTATTGAAGGGCATGAGAGAAATCAAGTTATGTTACCTCAGATAGTAGTTTGAAACAGTGATATTTCTATAAGCTAGCGATTTTAAACTTCTTTACATGTTTGATTGTTAAGATTTTTTCTTCATAATTAAGGAGACTTCCTCTTCAGTGATAATTAGAATTCCTCTTAAATTTAAAATTGAGAATTGGAGCTGTTTTGAGCTATCTCTGTATGTCTATAATTATTGTTCACCTAAACATTGGAGTGTATTTAGAAAATCATATTGCCATAACTCTACACTTGAAAATAAACTAAATCACATTAAGATTTTTTTTAAAGTGTCCATTGAGCATAAAGGATATATTAAAGAAAAGGGGAGGATAGATTAGGAAAGATATATTGATTGTACTGGGTAGTTTGTTTAACAAACCGTGTTTAACAAAAGGGTGTGTCATATAGTCTTATAACTAAAATTGAAGAATATTTTAAGTGACTCATTTCCAGATTTTTCTTTATTTGAGATATTCATAAGAGAAACAAGAATGTAGAATAGCAGAGAACTAATTTCCACATACCCAAATTTTCTCTTAGTGACTGAAGTGTAGAATTTTCTTTTGAATCAGTAAGGCTTAGACCAAAGCTCCTTAATTTTATTATATAAATTATTTATTTTATTTTTTTTTGCATCATGGATCTCTTTGGCAATCTTATCAACTCTTTGAACTTTTCCTCAAATAAAAATTTAACTAAATAAAATAAAATACAAAGAATTATGGAGTTAATTTATGATATTGAAATATAATTACCAATTTTTAATTTTTTTTAATTTGCAGTAATATTTTATTTTCTAAATACATATAAAGATAGTTTTCAACATTCATTTTATAAGATTTTGTGGTCTAGATTTTTCTTTCCGCTTTTCTTACCTCTCCCCTCCCCATGACAGCAAGAAATATGATATAGGTTAAATAGGCACAATTCTTTGACACATATTTCATATCTGTCATGTGGTACAAAAAAAAAAAAATCAGACCAAAAGAGAAAAAGCCACAAGAAAGAAAAATACAAACAAAAGATGAAAATGGTAGGCTTTAATCCACATTCAGTCTCCATAGTGCTCTCTCTGGATGCAAATATCATTCAAAATATTTTTTAAAACAAGTCCACAAATCCAAGATTAAGAATCCCTTCTCTAGAAAATTTCATTCAGAGAACATAAATCAATATTGTAACATCTGTAGACCTAGGGAAACTGGGATAAGGCCAGGGACTTTATCATTATGATCTGAACCAGAACTTAGCTTGCTAAGGGGGTAAGGGAAAGAATAAAGGCAGAGTCAATATGGATGCTTCAAGATATTTTGACCAAAGAGAGTGAAATCTCTGGGCATGGCATAAATTTAAACGTGGCTATAGGATTTTGAATAAGCAGTATAGGACTTACACATAGTGAATAAATCAAGCAACGTTTGAAATCACCAATGCGAGCCCTTGTTTTTCAGTGGAATAACAATCAAAATTTGGAATATTTTCTTACTCCAAAGGAATTTTTTGGCTGACTAGTATCAAACAGGCTAATTGATTATAAATACTTATTCTTCCATCACTGGAATTGATCTCTCTTTCCTCATTCCATCTTTCTTAAACACCATTTCCTAGTGGTTGTTAGTTACTAAACTCTAGAACATTTCTTCTTTCCTTCCTTAATTAGTTCAGCACTTAGCATGTAGTATTTCCTGCATAATATCTGCTCTCATACTATGGAACTTCAACATTTGTATTTATACCCCCTCAAGTAACATAACTTCCCAGTTCCTCAACTTACTCATATTCCAATAACCTAATTTTCCACCCCATATACTAACTGTACAGAGAGAATGTACTCTAGATCTTACTATCACTAAGTATTTTACTTCCAAGTTCATGAATTGTATTATAATGTGTATATGTATGTGATATATATGTGTATATATATCATACATATACAATATATAATATTGTTTTATAAAAGAATTATACTACTTTATCATTCCAATTTTCCTCTTTCTTATGAGCCCAGTTCTATTCTTCATTCTCACCTTGACCTCCATTTGTACCTTTTAGTTCTTTCTCAGGCTACTACATTTGCATTGTTTCAACTTTGCTCCTTTTCCTCAATCCCTTGATGACCCAGTTCTAACTCTACACTATCCTCTATTATCAAGTCCCTCACTCTATTGTTGATCATACCCAGCAAAGCTTCCTCCTTGTATTACTTCCATTATCAGCTATCTTCAGTCACCTTCATATGTTGCTGAATAAAGCTGGAGAAAGATACAAAACCATTTGATTCGATCCACTACAAATTTATGTTACATAATCTTAGCTGGGACCTTACTGCATCAAAGCTAATCCTTTTCCTAATCAATTCACTGTCCCATTGTTACCAAAGCAGCTTTCCATCCCTCCTTATGATAATCCCTCTCCTCACCTTTTCAACTGAAAACTTTGCCTCATAATTCACTGGGGAAAAAAGAGGATACTTTTGAAAGCACTTTCTTTTCTTTTCAACTCATATCACTCAGCTGCTTTCCACCACTATCTCCTACTTCACTCCTGTTTCACAAAAAGAGCTTCCTTCTCCTGGCCAAGGCTACCACTTCATGATTTAGTCTGGGTCCCATGCACACATGATTCCATTTTATTCCATCTTCTTTAGCAGATTGCTCTTTCTATCATTTACATTTTATCATTAATCTTTCATCTTTCCCCATCTATTAATTGCTTCTCTGCTGCCTAAAACCATCCCCATATCTCTATCAACTTAAACAACTCTCTCTTGTTCTGTTCATTCCCACTAGTTAATGAACATCCTATTTTTTATTTCTTCTGCCCTTTGTGGCTAAACTCCTTGAAGAAGCCATTGATTTTCTCTCTCCATACTCTCTTCTAAACTCTCTGCAATCTGGTTTTCATCATTCAACTGAAATGGCTTTAAACAAAAATTACCAATGATCTTTTAATCACTGAATCAAATGCCTTTTTCTTAATCCTCACTCTTGTTTACTTGAAGTTGATGAAAGGTGCAAGAAAGAAAACTGAGGAGTGGTGATAAATGACCAGGGTCTCATATCTACTAAGTTCTGAGATCTGATTTGAACACAGGATTGTGAAGGATAGAAAATCCTATCCAAAAATGACTACTCAGAGATCACTCATAGAAAAGCATAATTATTTATTAGAATCTCGAGAAGTGGACCCCATCCTGGTCTGTGATCCAAATTCACAGCAGGAGAGAGCCACTCCCTTGAAAATGTTCACAACTTTTATACATTTCAGACAAAGAACCTCCAAAATCCCACCCTCCATAGGTTGCCATTGGTCATACAAGTCTGCCACCCCCCCCCACCATTTGGTCAGTGGAATGCAACCTCACAAGGTGATTTATAGCCTCTTCTTTGGGCAATGGAATGCAGCCTAGGCCTTCATGTGACTGGGCCCTATAGGTCTGGTTTACGTTAGCTAGCAGTCTTTGATCAATATGTGCTTAATCTGTAAGTTCTTCACCATATCTTACTCCACACAGGATGATGTGTCTTCTTGACTCCAGGTCCAGCACCCTATCCACTATGCCACCTATCAGCTCAAAAAGCCTAATCATTAATGTTCATTGAGTGTTAACTGGATAGTACAGTGGATAGAATGCCAGTTTTGGAGTCAGTAGGGCCTGAGCTCAAATTTCCCCCCACACTTACTAGTTGTGTGACCCTGGGCAAGTTACTTGATTTCCATTGCTCTAAAAAAAATTAAGATAAAATAAATGTGTGCTGACTAGTGGATATGAGTTAATTTTTCTAATTTTCACTTTTCTTGAACTCAGTTTTTCTTTTTGTGAATATGTACAGCTATTTCTCAAAATACAGGCAAAGATAGTTATCAACATTTACCCTGCAAGATTTTGTGTTCCAAATTTTTCTCCCTCCTTCCTCTCTCTTCCCCTCCCCTAGACAGCAAGTAATCCAACATAGGTTAAACAAATGCAATTCTTCTAAACATATTTCCACATTTATCATGGAAGATCAGATGAAAAAGGTAAAAAAAAAAAACAAAAAAAAAACCCCAAGCAAACAACCACAACAAAAAAGGTGAAAATACTATGTTGTGATCCACATTCAGTTCCTGTAGTCCCCCTTCTGAATGCAGATGGCTCTCTCTATCACAAATCTATTGGAATTGGCCTGAGTCGCCTCATTGTTGAAGAGCCAAAGCCATCACAGTTGATCATCACATAATATTGTCTCTGTGTAAAATATTCTATTGATTCTATTTAACTTAGTATCAGTTATTCACTTAGTATCAGTTCATTTAAGTCTCTCCAGGCTTTTCTGAAATCAACCTCCTGATAGTTTCTTAAAAAACAATAATATTCCATTACATTCATATATCATAACTGATGGGCATGTAATGTTCTGACTAGCTTTCTGGAGGTCTCGGGACCAGCCTTGGTTTCAGCAGAATAATCACCATGAGAATAGTCAGGGATAAAGTCCAAAGTATTTATTGTCTCCTTCAGTCTCCCAATCTGCCTCAGCAGTCTCAGCCAATCAACCAATCAGCCAATCAGCAGTCTACACATCTCAATGTAATGTCCTGCTTTCTAGAGCCCCCAAGTTGAGGTGACAAAATGTACTGTTGCTTTCTAGAGCCCCACTGGGGTGGATTAAAATATAGTGTCCAGACCAGCTGTCTGGAGGATCTCAGGACCAGCCTGAGTTCTTGGTCTTAGTGGAGAAGTGAAGGAGGACAGGCCAGCCACCATGAGGGTCTCTATCTTGAAGTCTCTTTTATTCTTCCTGACTCTGACCTCTTAAATACACTATTACAATTAAATCCATTTATCATACTGAGTATAAGCCAATCATTATATCACTGGGGAACCATTATTTGTTGTAAGATTAAATCAGTCATACTGAACTAGAGAACTATTAATTATCATGCTAAACTAGATATCCATTGTCTTATCAATTCCACTGAGTTAACACCCTGTTGTTAGAATCCTTGCCTCAAGTATATTTCTCCAGAGTTCTGGACCCACTACATGGGCATCCACTCAGTTTCCAGTGTCTTGCCACTACAAAAAGGGCTGCCATAAACATTTTTGCAAATATAGGTCTTTTCCCCTTTTTAATGATCACTTTCCAGTAAAAACACTGCTGGATCAAAGATATGTGATACCCCTTTGAATATATTCCCAAATTGCTCACCAGAATGGTTGGATCAGTTCACAACTCCACCAGCAACATATTAGTGTCCCAATTTTCCTACATCCCCTCCAACATTTATCATTTTTTCCTGTCATTTTTGATCAATTTGAGATTAAACTCAATACCTCAGATTAATTTTATTTAACAAGGAAAACATTCATAGAATTAATTCAACAAAGATTTACTAAGAATATACTATTTGTAAGACTGTGATAGATTTCTAGGATGCAGAGGCAGATAGGTAACTTAGTAGTTAGGGTTCCAGATTTGTTAGAAACACCTAAATTCAAGCCCTGCCTCAAATCTGTACTGATTTTGTGACCCTGACTAAATCACTTACTTTCTCAGTTCTTACCTTTTCCCCCTGAGGCTATTGGGGTTAAGTGACTTATCCAAGGTCATACAGCTAGAAAATGTTAAGTGTCTGAGACCAGATTTGAACTCAGGTCCTCTTAACTTCAGGGCTGGTGCTCTATCTACTGCACCACCTAGCTGCCTATTCAGTCCTTATTTTATAGGATTATTGTGAGGAGTGGAAGGGTAGTGAGCTTTGTGAAAAGGAAAGGGCCAGTCAAAGGACAGAAACCCATTTTACTGGGTAGAAGTTTGTCAGTTAAGGCTGCATGGAGAATGAATTTTCATCTAACTTGGAATTTGAAGAAAGGAGGGATGTCAACACTTAGAGTACTGATAAGGTCCAAGTGAAAATGAAGGGGTCACTATTTTAAAAAGTTGATTATCAAGGATTTAAGGCATGGATTTAATCTTAAATATTCATCTGAATATGTACTAATTTTATTTCATTCCCCTCCTCCCAATAAAAATATCATTTGACATGTCAGTTTTTATTCCTCACAGGTCAGTCTTGATTCTCGAGTGAGAGAGGTGATCAATAGAAATCTCTTGGATCCTAATCCTCACATGTATGAAGACGCCCAACTTCAGATATATACTTTAATGCACAGAGACTCTTTTCCAAGGTTTTTGAACTCTCAGATTTATAAATCTCTTGTTGAAAGTACTGCTGGTTCCTCTACTTCTGAATCTTAGTTATCATGGGCAGGGAAGAGGGTTATGAGGGTGGGAGGGTATCATTTTGGAGGGCTGGGGTGGAAAATTCAAGTAGTTACATAACATCAGAAGCTGAGTTCCTGGAGAACTACAGTTTAGCACTACTCAGGCTACTGTGAAAAAAATACAACATATTCTGGTCTTTGTCTCCATTTTTACCAAGAACATTCATGATTAAGTTTTTTGGGGGAAAAACCAAAATGGAGTTGCCAAATGACATGTATTTTACACACCATTCACTTTAACTGCAAGATGTATTTGTAGTCCTATGAACAGACTCCTTGTGTATCCTCACATTGCATGTGCAAGGTAAAGCTGCTTCATTTGCCACTTAGTTGTTGTAATATTTAATCCAATAACATAACTTATCTCTGTATTTAAGGACATTTTGTGCAATATGGTCTTACATAGAAATAATTGCAGCAAATCAGCTAGGGGTTTGCATTTTTTTATTATAAACTACTACAGAAAAAGCCAATTTTTAAAGTATAACAATGGAATTCAATATGCTATACTGCATTCAATACAATGATTTTGAAGCCAATATTTCTGTAAAAAAAAAAAAAAAAAGCTATTTATCGTTGTTTATTAAAAAAAAAAAAAAAAAAGCAAAACAAAACAAACAAAAAAACAACAACCCATAATGAGGACTTCCTCTAATTGTTCACTGCCAAAACTGTGGCATTCTCGTTACAGAAGAGGTTGCAATGTCAAAAAAAAAAAAAAAAAAAAAAAGCACAAACCATTTGAAGGGATAATGTTTCAGTGACAAAACCTATGTGCTGATTTTGTTTTTAATTGTTATAAGGAAACAGAACCTGTGTACTTTTCAGATGTCAGATACTGTAATTGATTTATTAAAGACTGGCTCTCCAGTTCTAACACTGTTGTATAATGTTATGTACTTCTGCAAGGAAAAAAATAGGCTGATACTTAGTTTTGGAATATGAAAGATTTAATAAAAGATTGCCTACATGTAGCATTTTAAAACATTTTGATGAATAGCATCTGTCCTGTGGCATATTTTTCTTGAAGACAAATCCCATGAAAAAATGTGTTTCTAATCAAGGGTTTTGAAGAAGACAAATAGTTGCTTCAGACATAGTGAATTTTGAAATGGTTCCTCAAGAACAAGAAGTTTTCAAAAATAAGTAGTGTGAAATACCAAATATTAAATTCTCAATTGGAAATTCAAAAGATAGTGCAGCATTTGAAGCCTTTTGCTGCTCAACATCTTCTGCAAGTGTGGAGAAAAGAAAGAAAGAAAGAGAAAGAAAGGAAGGAAGGAAGGAAGGAAGGAAGGAAGGAAGGAAGGAAGGAAGGAAGGAAGGAAGGAAGGAAGGAAGGAAGGAAGGAAGGAAGGAAGGAAGGAAGGAAGGAAGGAAGGAAGGAAGGAAGGAAGGAAGGAAGGGAGGAAGGGAGGAAGGGAGGAAGGGAGAAAGGAAGGAAGGAAGGAAGGAAGGAAGGAAGGAAGAAAGGAAGGAAGGAAGGAAGGAAGGAAGGAAGGAAGGAAGGAAGGAAGGGAGATAGGGAAAAAGGGAAGGAGGGAGATAGGGGAGGGAGGGAGGGAAGAAAAGAAGGAAGGAAGGGAAAATGAAAAAGGGAGAAAGGAAAGAAAAAAGGAAGGAAAAGAAAGATCTTGCCTGATGTGGGTATGCATCTTTGACATTCAAGAAAACAATATCCTGTAACGTATAAGACACCATCAGCTTCATATTTATTTCAAAGTGTTATGTTGTAAATGTTAATATTCCCTGGAGGCTATTTTTTAAATCATAAATTTGGTGAAAATAACTATGTGACTTGGAGTGAAAGCTGAAAAATAGTTATAACCAGCTGAAAAGACTGGCCTTATACTAGGGATGATATTAAAATTTTAGGTTTCTTTTTTTCTTTCACTACCTCTCATTTATTTTTAATTTATTAAACATTTCAAAAAAGCAATTTTGGAGTTTTATTTTACAACTTATTTTACTTGAAGCCTGACATCATAAGTTTTTGTGTCCATGAACCTAAAACATTTTAAAACTATCTTTAAGTGAATTTGATTTTATAATTAATATAGAATTCAGGAGATACTTAAAGGGCTATTCTCTACTCCCTATGCAAATATTTTAACTGTTGTTGTGTTTGACAAAATGGGATAAAAAAAATCCAGAATAAAAAACTAAATATTCTGTTTACACTGGCGTTGCTGACTATCCTATCATATTCAGCACTTTTAAATACATTGTTATTTATGAAAATGTAGTTAAAATGCAAGACATAAAATATTTATAACAAACATTTCTTTTAATAAATGCCTGTTTTGTCTGAAAATGTTACTGTGTTATGACATACTTTATTCATGTTGGTTAGTTATTTACCATATGAATAAAAGTTTTTATTACTATACTAATAGACTCATAAGCTATGAATATGTTTACAATAGATAATTCATATTTTTTCCTGAAGAATGAAGAAAATACTAGAAAGAATCACCACTTCTACTGTGAAGTTCTGCCATCCTGAAATGATTTAAAATTTTTTTTCTGAATTAGAATTACATTGGTTATACTACTGTTGTGTATACATACACACATATGGTGTATTTTCATATTTGTTACAAGGTGGAGGCACAATAACATTGGTGCATAGAACTAAAAACTCGTTTAAAATATTAAAACAAATATTGCATGTATAAATCTTTTAAAATGTACACTTTATATTCTTGATGTTACTATTTGATGGTGACCTGATAGTCAGAAGCTATCTTTATAAGATACTTTGGACCATTAGATTAATTGTCTGTTAGACAATACTTTTACCATTTTACCAAATCTAAAATAAGGGCCCTTATAAAAAAAAAATATTGATCTCTAATATTGGAGTTCATAAAGTATATATTTTGAAATAGGTGCATTCTTTTGGAAATTGTTTAGGTAGTTATCTTGTGGAGGAAATTGGAAGAAGTTTACATATTCAATGTTTTTTTTTTTTTTACAGCTATGTGAACGTTTCCATAATAAACTCCTATTTTCAGGGGTTTGAAATTTAACCACAGAACCTTGAAGTTTCTTCCTAGAAGTGGTATCTGTATATTTTATGCTTTATCAAATTTAAAGGAAAAAAGTCTGCTTTGTATTATGTTTGCTACATAAATAAAATAGGAAACAAAAAAGAAAAGCCCAACAATTTAAGTGGTGTCTATATTACCATTTCAATAGCACAACACCTGTTTTAGTATTCTAAATTTTCCTTATACATTTTTTTAGAGAAAAATAAGACCCCTTGGAAGTTGCAAAAATATTTTTTAAGCCACCAAGGTGTTTTCTTGCATGCTGCTATAGAACACTAACTACAGTGATCTGGAAATGGTTACAGCACTTGGAGTGCCCCAAATGAGCTGTTGTCTATATTGGAAAATGAAGGAGAGATCACCCTCTGGATAGTTCAGACAAAATGCTCTGTTGAGTAAAGACATTTTGTCAGTATTTTCCAGAATATCTATCTGCTTACAGATAACAGTAACAGGATTATTACTCATCTCTCCACTTTATTTATCCTAAGTAGACAGATTCCATGGCTTTTTATATGTTTAGAGGGTCTGAAAAACAGACTTTTTTTTTTTTTTTTTAAATTTGCAAAACTGTTTTGCAACAACTGTAGTTGTTTTGTCAGAATTATTTGAATGGAGTAAATCTGGTGCAAACTCCAGCTATGGTACATGCAGATTTAAGCAGTACATTTGTATGTACTTGTAATAAGAGCTAAGAACAATTTTGATCTCAAAATTAGTATGGACAAGAGCCAAGACCACAATGTGGTCTTTTTTATTTTCCTTTTGTCTGCCTTTTAAAAATTGTAAATAATGAAAATAATTTTGAAATTTGTTTAGCGTGCATGGTGGGTAAGGGGATTGTTTATTAGTATCCTTAAATACTGCTTAAGTATTTACTTGTAGAATGAAATGTATTAATGTATATTTGCCTAATAATTCAGTATTTCAGAAGGATAATAGGAGCAGGTAAATAATACACGTTTATTGAGGACAAAAATCAAACTCATATTCACCCTGGGATTGAACTTTAGTTAATACCTGGTTCTGGAGTTTAGTCCATACATTTTTATTTTTAAAATGAAAGCTTTCTATAAAGGCAATAACATCAATTTGGGCTAGATAGAGTTTAGAGCATATCCATCCCAACCCTATCATTTTACAGATGTAGAAAGCTAAAGCTAGAGATTTTAAGTGACTTGACTAGAATCACGCAGAGAGTAATTAGCAAAGATTGGATTTGAAACACTCAGATTATCTGATTCCAAATCTAGTGTAATTTTCTATTGTAATACAAAAGATAAAATGGTTTAGGCCATTGTGAAGGCTGCAAAATAGGAAAGTTGTTTGTTCCTTCCTTTTGAAAATCCCTCTTAACATTTTTAAGGAACTTAAGAGCTCCTTCAAGAAATAACTGAATTATATTCTGTGTGTTCAATATCAGATATAGTTTGGGAGGAAGTCAGAAGATTTTTACAAATGTAACTAGCTCATATTAATTATCCAGTTAGAATCTGTCAAGAATGTAATTTTTCTTTTCCTTTGTGGTGATTATTTTTAGAACAGTCTATCAGTCCATCACTTCATTCCTAATCAATGAAAAATGCCTATTCCATTGAGCAAGTCTATAAAAAAATGTTTGCTATTTCTTAATTGCTGCAACAGTAAATATTGGTAAAAACACAACACAATGTGACATAATAAATTTTAATTTTAGAACTTTAGCTGAAACAATATTAGTGGAAGAATAAAGGAAACAAAAAAATAGTATAGAAAGGTATCCTCTGCTCTGTCCTAAGAGAATGGGTTTACTCTATCCAGGCTTCAAAAGAAAAGAAAGATCTGAAGATCTTAATGAAAAAAGCTCTTAAAGAGACAATTAATAAGAAAAAGTATAGGACATTCAAACTAGCCAAAAAAGTAATCTGATTTGTAGGAACAGTTCTGATGTGCATTAACTGTGTTCCTCTCCTCACTACTTTTTCTTATACATTACCCATTTTGCTCCAAATATCTATATATTTAAACTGCTGAACTAAAGGTGACTTCTGACAGAACATCCTTACTTTAAGACAAATAAACCATATTAATTCTACAAATGTTATTAATTATCTAATAGATGCAAGGCAGCCTGCTAGGTACTAGGAGATAAAAAGATGATTAAGAAAACCATGTTCCTGCCTATAGGATGTCTAGTAAGGGATATTAGACTTTTGCAAATCAATATATGATACAAGGTAGAATGTGAAAGTACAAAAAGGAAAACTACAAAGATGCACTGGACTTTATATTTCAAAATGTTTACCATCTTCTCAAATGAAGTGTGCATTAAAAAAAAAAAATACCTGAATTTAAAATGTGTGGCAAAAAAAAAAAAAAAAGCTGCTTCTTTCAAATTATATGTCAATATGGCTTTCCCATGACTACTCCTGTTTAAATCTCTGTGTTTTCAGTCTATATAGGTCACAAAATTCAATTTATGGATTTATTATTTCATGGATCAGCCTATTAGAGACTTAGAAGGAGGTATAAAAGTAAGAGAAATATTTGCTTTGGAGCTAGAAAATGGCACAAAATTAAATGCACAATTTTCTTTTAAAAAGCAAAAACATAAAGTAGCTCAAAATTCTATTCCTAAAGCCTAAGATGTGGAGTATAGAAAGTACTTAATAAATACTTAATCAAGTATTTGATATTTAATATCAAAATCATAATCTACATAGGAAAAGGTTAAGTATCCAGGATTTTAACTCAGAGAAAGCCGAGTTAAAATTAAAAGTATTTTAAAATTGGAACTTTAAGTAAATTGATAGTTGTATATATAATTAGAAAATTATCCAAAGGGCAATAGTAGAGAATACTCTTTTAAGATATTTAGTACTAGCTTGTGATAAATGTTGGAAAATATCTAAATTCTTTATTACAATATATTGAAGAATAAACACAATATTCTAAATGGAATATGCTGAAATTCAGAGTAAGATCTTACAAAGTGAATTATATAATTGATGACTAAAATAAAGTTTCCTCATGAATGTTCAAATAATTGAAATAAGTGTTTTTTGTTGTTGTTACTCTAATTATCTGAATAATTATCTTCACTTTCCACCTTATTTAGTTAATAATTAGTTGGATTTTACTCTTATCTTTTGGGATTCCCCTATACTTTAGTCCATCTCTGTAGAATTAAAGTTGATGACACCCTTTTTATTGAATGATGTTCTATTTTGCCTTCAGTGAACACTGAAATTCCTGTATGTTTTAATTTTCTATTGCTATGGCTTTTATTAACTTGTGACAATTTTAAAGTTACCTATGTATAATTTGAGGCTATCTGATCAATTTTAACAAATGTTAATGAGAACTCCAAAGCACTTGGCCTTGTAAAATTAATAATATTTAACATTTGTGTAATTAAAAAAATTATGTTCATTATCTATATTTTTAATGGATTTCACTGGCAGTTATCAGTGTACCATTAATTATGCATGAATACAATTTAATAGGCAGCATTCTAGGCTCAAGGCCAGATGAATTGTAAGGACTCTATACTGACCAGATTTTTTTTTTTAATGTAATAGAATTTGAATATGACATTAATGTGAAAAATCTAAATCTTGTTTGAAAACTAAGTATTTTCCTTTGAGCTTTCAAAGTGAAAAAAAAAAACAAACCCTACTAATGTTTTCCTTTTTGACTATATTGTTGAAACATAGATGATATTGTAAAATGCATATGCATTACATTGATTTTATTAAAAGGTTTTGAAACTATAGAGAATTTGATAATGTATCCTTGAGGAATTTACCATTTTCTCATTGGGGTTACAATTTAGTAATAAAAAGTACACTTAATGAATTGTTACTTTATTACTTTATTACTATATGCATCTGATGGGAAAAAAGTGACTCTTGATTGGATTTTTTTTTCCAATGGTTGTATTATTTGCTTACTACAATTTTGCACCTTTTATAATATAATAAAGTATATTCTTTAAATGACATGTTTTGAGAGTTCAGCTGAGAGTCTTATTGTGAAATTAAAATCATGATCACTAATATAGATATTATGGTCAAAGTCAACACAAAGATTAGAGGCTGGACATCAAAACTATCTAAAGCAGACCTATGGGGTATATGATAGGTTACTAAGGAGAAGATGATTGTCCAGTTTTGCTAAGTTCCCCTCCCTCCAAAAAAAGAGAAGTGGCTTTCATATGTACAACCTTAGAATGTAAAGACTTCACGAGGTGGAAAAACTGTTTAAATTAGGTGAATATTCCAATCATCAAAAACTATGCAAATGGATGTCAGGCTGGAATTATCTGACCTGGATTTTCCATTGGACTATGTAGACTGAAATGGGGGAAGGAGAATGTGAATCAAAAATAAAGGTCGTGATATCTCAGGAATTATTTAAAGTTAACTAAACATTGATTCTCCAGAATGGTTTTGATTCTGAGTTGAGGTTCAAAAGAACCTTAAATCACTTACATGTGATTTTTATGTATTTTATAATTATTATTTACTAATATTGTTTTGAACTATCAAATATGCAGCATCCTAAACACAGGTCACTTAGTTCTCATGAATGGGCACTGACTGAGTAACCAGTTGGGTAGTGGTAGGAGTCTACAAGGATGACTGACCTTAATGCCCCCAAAACATTTTGTGTCTTACTTTCCTGGTGATCCTGAGCTTACTTGGAACCTTATTGAGAGGGGGGAGGGGGGGAGAGGGAATGGGGAAGAAAAAGAGAGCGAGATCGAGGGAGAGAGGAAGGGAGGGAGAGAGGGGGAGAGAGAGAGGGGAGGGAGAGAGGGGGAGAGAGAGGGAGGGAGAGAGGGGGGAGAGAGAGATGGGGGAGAGAAGGAGAGAGAGGGGGGGGAGAAAGAGAGAGAAAGAGGAGGAGAGGGGGGAGACAGGGGGGAAGAGAGAGAGAGAGAGGGAGGGAGGAAGAGAGGGAGAGGGAGAGGGAGAGAGAGAGAGAGAGAGAGAGAGAGAGAGAGAGAGAGAGAGAGAGAGAGAGAGAGGGAGGGAGGGAGGGAGGGAGGGAGGGAGAGAGAGAGGGAGGGAGGGAGGGAGGGAGAGACAGAGAGACACTGAGTTTCAGGAACAGAAAAATACGGAAAGGACGGTTAAGAAAGAAAATTTGGATGTCTATTACCACACTTGACCTGTTAACTGCATCAACTCTGCAAAAACAAACAAAAACTGAGTTGGTGGGAAATTTATGACAGCTGGAAGATACAACCTGAGGGTAGGGATAGAGGTGTGATTGGGGGGGTGAGAGAGATGGAAGTTCTAAGGAATTGAAGATCTATTGAAAAAATAATTTTGAAGGAACTAGATATCATAAAAAGAACTATCATAGCTACTTTACAAGATTTATAGAATAAGAATACCTTCCTCATCAGTTTACCACATCACACGTCGAAAGAACAAACAAGAAATCAAACAAAAGAGGAAAATGCACACATGCTAGTAAAGTGTGAAAGCCCCACCTCTTCCCATCGCGTACTATCGTTAGAAAAGGAAGAAAGGTGGACATTGTAAAGAGGACTCCACGGTAGGTATTACAATAGAGGTAATGGTTACTAGAAACAACAACGCCCCGCAAATCCAAGGGGAATAAAAATGACTTCCCTGGACGATAATAAACTGGTAAGAGGTTTCGGGACTGGTTCCAACACCAAGTTTGGGAAAGAAGTCTTTTTTTTTTTCCCCTTACAGCTTCCTTTGTTTCCACGCCCTCCTCTGGCTCCGTTAGCACTGGTCTTTTTCTGGAGCCAATTCAAGAGATCTTTAAAAGATGTTTCCCGCCGCCTAGGATTGGCCGACGGTCTGGACAAAAGAACACAAAACTTGGAGGCGGTCCCTCAGTTTTCTGGATGCAGAGGCCATACACGCTTCCACGTGTTGCTTAAACACACCCTCTGTCAAAAATCAGCTGCAGTTTTTGACCACACCCCCTTTTGCCAGTGATAGCCAATGGAATCATCCTTTCCAGCTTAAGGTTGGGAAGGGACAGAAAGGTTCTTTAAAGTTTAAACCACGTGTAGCTGCAGTGCCAGAGTCAGACCTCCGCGAGCACGATTTTCAGGCCCTGGAGCTCCGCCTCTTCTCGCGAGAATTAACGAATGCCCCCGGATTTGTCTGAAGGATTCCGATTCCGGTTCGACTAGTAGCAGTTATGAGATCGCTTCTGCCTTTCCGAGCCGTTCGATACCTATGGGCCGGTGGAGCACTAGTCAAGACTCCTAGTAGGCCGGTGAGCTCTGGCAACCCTCAGCTGGAGGAGCTGTTTGCCAGCGGCGGCGCCATGAGAAGTTTCCTCGAACGCCTGGCGAAACCCAGGTTCCAGGCCCCATCCTGGGTACAGGGACCGGAATTGGCGATGGCGTCCCAGAGACTGAGTGAGAAGGAGCAGGAACTTCGGGAGACGGAGCGGCTGCTGGAGGGTGAGGGTGCAAGAAGAAGGGAACGTATGGAGACGGGGGCCGGTCCGGGTCTCTTGGGGAGTCTTTTCTGTCACCTCCTTCGATTTGTGTTAAAACTACTTGTTCTGATAGCTTGGAAGGTTAGGACGAATTCGAGATTAATTCCTCCCATATGTATTCTAAATTCCCTCCTTTTCCTTTATACCTGTTTGTGGTTTTGGAAGTCATTTTCTTTTTCAAATGTATTTATTACTGCCATTTCATCACAGTCATTTTAGCCCTCACCGTTTTGAGCCCTCTCTTCGGTTCAATTTAATTAAGCAAAAACTTTAGGCCATAAGACTGCCTCTGACGTCATGTATCTTCTCTCCCCCTCCCTCTTTCGGTCTCCGTCCGTCCCTCAGTCTTTCTCTCCAAAGCCCCAAAAAGTTACTTTAGAACTTACTTAGTTACTTAAAAAGAAACTTAGAAAATGAATGTTAAAATGTATTTGTAATTGAGAAATAATGAAATAGGTAAAACACTTTTTTAAAAGGAAATATTGTTTAATAAACTTTTAAATAGTCAAAGGAAATCTTAGATTATTTGGAAATTTTACTTTCGTTTTAACTATTAAGTTGTCTAAAGAATTCTGTAGTCAAGATCGAAGCCACAATTAATATTCTCTAATATAAGATATCTCTCAGGTTGAATATCTGTACAAGTATCTTGGAAAGTTACTTTGTTATTTGCTGTAAAAAAAAAAATTATTAAGCATGTATATTTTCTCTACACAAAACTATTTTCTTAGAATTTATTAATTAAAATTAACTATATAAATTAAATTCTTTGCTTTCTTAGATGAGAATGAAGACATAAGAAAACTTGCAGAAAGTGAAATAATATCCTGTCAGAAAGAATTAACCAAATTGAAGCAAAAGGTATTGTACTTTTGAAAAATAGGTGATATAGTCAGAAAAAACATTTTTTGACTTTTTTCACTGCTTTCCCTAGAAGGGAAGTTTCATAACCATGTGAATCACATGGATTGAATATTGCAATAATGCTGGCTTGTAACTCTTTCCTGAAATTTTAGTGATATATAGAGAATTGTTATTACATCAATATGAAGTGAAAGTGGAATTTTAATTGTAATACTTTAAATTTAAAATTAAATTTTAACCAGTAGTGGAAATTCTGTTCCGTTCTTAGCTTATCCTGTGAGATTCTGGATCTGTCCATTTTGGGGGGGGTTTCTTTAGATCTCTTGACTTTGCATGCCTATCAGTGGAGCTTTAAATCTAGCTGACAAATGTTTAAGCAGCTACTGTATTCTAAGCATTGTGCTGAGCATTGGGTATACAAAGAAAAACAAAAAGCAAACTGCCCACTCTCAAAAAGCTCAATTCTAACACAGGAGATAAGTATATGAATAAGGATAAATACAAGGTAATCTCCATGGGTTTGAGCTTTTGTGCAGAAGATGGGACTTGAAAGAAACATTCTCACTGCATAACTAGTCGTAACTTTTCACTTTTCTTACTGAGGATATTATACTGATTATCCAAATTCTTTTTTGTGTGTTTCTGTGTACAAATATATATGTACATACACATACACACTGCAACTTATTCTCTTTCACCATGTGCTTCTCACCCTTTGGTTGACTCACAAATTTAATTCTTTAGAGACTGTAATCTATGACTCTCAGCCATATAGCATCACCAGAAGAATATTGGTATAATAAAGACAGGCTTTTATTTCATAGAAAAATTTGGGTACTAATAAAACTACTATGTGATAATTCAACTCCTAGTCAATTTGGGGTCCAATTTACTAACTGCAGTGAATATCTAAGGTATAGTGTTTATTAATACACTAGCTCTGGGTTGTCTATCCAATTGTATGTTGCAGTCTGTACAATAGGCATTTTTAAAATCAATTTTTATTTGTATCAAAAAGGAGAAAAAAAAACAGCAAAAATAGCATCTTTTTTAAAATCTGAAAATATATGCATTGTTCCATACCCATGGAACTCCCAACCCTACAAAAGTGTGAGTTCAAAGCCTTAAACCTAGGATTATTTATTCCTAGGAATAAATCTCATGACATCAAATCAAGTGCTCTTTCTACTGTGCCTTATTGCTTCTCAGTGGTTCCATAATAATTTGTAGTTTGTAAACATGTGTGTGTGTGTGTGTGTGTGTGTGTGTGTTTCTCTCCAAGTATAATAAAAATTTGGGACAAGGGCTATGGTTTTTATTTCTTTTTGTATTCTACTTTCCTATTATAATGCTTTCTCCACAAAGAATGCATACTAAATTGAAAAGCAGTTTAAATATGTAGAAATGTATAAATACTTACTAGATATTAAACTTACAATACCAACATATTAATATTAGATAATTTTAAGTCTTGTTGTATTGTTAATTATATCGAGATATGTATCTGTAACAGCATTGTTAAGTTTAACATTTGTTCCTATCTGCCAATAAAAGCTTTCTTCAAATTTTTAAATATCTGTCTTAAATATGAGGGTTGACATTTGTTTTTACAGATAATCTTACTCTTGATTCCCTCAGAAGAAACAGATGAAAATGACTTAATCTTGGAATTAACTGCTGGAGTTGGTGGTCAGGAAGCTATGCTGTTTACTGCAGAGATGTTTGAAATGTACCAGCGATATGCTACATATAAAAAATGGCATTTTGAAGTACTGGAATATTTTCCCAATGAAATAGGTCAGTAATATATCAATAACATGGAATTTAGTAGGATGATTTCATTATTCAAGTAAAGAGCATTAGAATTGAAGCTATACAAAATAACTGTTTGGACATGTATACATATATTGTGTTTAATTTATACTTTAACATGTGTATTGGTCAACCTGCCATCTTGGGGAGGGGGTGGGGGGAAGGAGGGGAAAAATTGGAACAAAAGGTTTGGCAGTTGTCAATGCTGTAAAATTACCCTTGTATATATCTGGTAAATAAAAATTATAATTAAAAAATAATAATAAAAAGCAAAAAAAAAAAAAAAAAAAAGAATTGGAGCTATATATGGGTTCATATTCTGTCTCTGAAATAAACTGTGACAGTGGCAGGTTTCTTCCTCTCTGAGCCTTAATTTGTTCAGTTTTAAAATAAGAGTAATAATGACAGAAACTAGGGATTGATCCACACTTAACACCTTACATCATGATAAATGGGTTTATAACCTAGGCATAAAGAATGAGATTATAAATAAATTAGAACAATATAAGATAGTTTACCTCGAACACCTGTGGAAGAAGAAGGAATTTATGACCAAAGAAGAACTAGAGATCATTATTGATCACAAAATAGAAAATTTTGATACCAAATTGAAAAGTTTTTGTACAACCAAAACTAATGCAGACAAGATTAGAAGGGAAGTAATAAACTGGGAAAACATTTTTATAGTCAAAGGTTCTGATAATGGCCTCATTTCCAAAATATATAATGAATTGACTCTAATTCATAAGAAATCAAGTCATTCTCCAATTGATAAATGGTCAAAGGATGGACAAACAGTTCTCAGATGAAGAAATTGAAACTGTTTTTAGCCATATGAAAAGATGCTTCAAGTCATTATTAATCAGAAATGCAAATTAAGGCAACACACCTGTCAGATTGGCTAGAATGACAGGGAAAGATAATGTGCAATGTTGGAAGGGATGTGGGAAAACTGGGACACTGATACATTTTTGGTGGAATTTGACTACATCTAGTCATCCTGGAGAGCAATTTGGAACTATGCTCAAAAAGCTATCAAACTGTGCATACCCTTTGATCCAGCAGTGTTATTACTGGGCTTATATCCCAAAGAGATCTTAAAGAAGGGAACGTATGTGCAAGAATGTTTGTGGCAGCCCTCTTTGTAGTGGCCAAAAACTGGAAACTGAGTGGGTGCCCATCAATTGGAGAATGGCTGAATAAACTGTGGTATATGAATATTATGGAATATAATTGTTCTGTAAGAAATGACTAACAGGATGATGTCAGAAAAGCCTGGAGAGACTTACATGAACTGATGCTGAGTAAAATGAGCAGGACCAGGAGATCATTATATACTTCAACAACAATACTATATGATGATCAATTCTGATGGATGTGGCCCTTTTGAACAATGAGATGAACCAAATCAGTTTCAATAGAGAGTAATGAATTGATCCAGCTATACCCAGCAAAAGAACTCTGGGAGATGAGTATGAACCACTAAATCCAATCCCTCTAATTTTGTCCACCTGCATTTTTTATTTCCTTCACAGGCTAATTGTACACTATTTCAAAGTCCTATTCTTTTTGTACAGCAAAATGATTGTTTGGACATATGTACATATATTGTATTTAACATATACTTTAATATATTTAACATGTATTAGTCAACCTGCCATCTGGGGGAGAGGGTGGGGAGAAGGAAGGGAAAAATTGGAACAAAAGATTTTGCAATTGTCAATGCTGAAAAATTACCCATGTGTATATCTTGTAAATTAAAAAAAAAAAAAAAAGTATTATATACTACCTACTGAAAAGAATTGTTAAGATGAGAGCACATGGTTTAAAATGCTATAAAAATGTTCATTGTTATTTTTAAGAAAAGATTTTGGAAATAAGGAATAAAAATACAGGTTATTAACTATTTATAAACTATAAAAATGTTATTTGTGACACAATGATAAAACATTGGTCCATTCCTTCCCAAGAGTGTCAAAGAGCATATATTTTTATGTTCCCCTGTGCCTAATATGGTGCGTTGTACAAAATAATTTAATCAATATGATAAAAACATATTCTGGGATTTAGGACATGTTGAAATAATACTGCTTAGCTCAGGGAATAACTTATACTATTTATAAAATTTGAATGCTTACTTTCTTTTTATTGTTGGTAAATTATATTTTAAGGTGGTAAGAGTTATAGTAATAGCAGTAATGAATATAAATTGTGCTTCCTCTGTCTTGTAAGGTGGCCTAAGACATGCATCTGCCAGTATTGGGGGATCAGAAGCTTATAGACACATGAAGTTTGAAGGAGGTGTGCATCGAGTACAACGGGTGCCAAAAACTGAAAAACAAGGCCGGATACACACCAGCACAATGACTGTAGCAGTACTGCCCCAGCCTACTGAAGTAAGGAATACTTAGTTATTCTTGGAATCATTCTATAGTTCTTTTTCTTATTATAGTTTTACTTGGTTTTGATAATCCATGATTTCATTTTGGGTTGTAAGAAAGGGGAAATTAGAACTTTCCTGTGTAACTTGTAAATTATTCACACGCTTTTGCTGAGGTCTTTGTTCTAGCACCATTTTCACTGGTGAGAGGACTAAGCTAAGCTGCCTTCCATTGATTGCAAAGTAACCTAATTTGTTTACAATGAATTCTATTCAAGTATATGACTGATTCTATTATATTAACTATATAGAGAAAATGCTACTTCACTAGTTAAAAATTTCACATTTTATCTAAAATTCATTTCTAATTCTAAAAGCCCAGAACTAAATATATGCTGGGTTTTTAAAAAATTATTATTTGCTTAAAGGTTAGATATTTCCTGAAAATAACAAATTAATTGAAAAGTGTTTCTAAAAATGGATATAGACTAGGTGGCTACATAGTAATCATAGGATGATAGCCTTTAAGCTGAAAGGGAATTTACAAGCCATTTAGATCAATGCTAAACTCAAACAGAAATGGGGACCACTAAATCATACAGAAGGATCTTTGTGGATTGCATTTTGACTTAGAAAATATAGTAACTTTGTTTTTTGGGGGGGTTTTGTTGTTAAATATTTTCCAATTACATTCCATTTCCAAGGCTGCAACTTGTAAGTTGCATATTTGAAACCTCTGGTTCAGCCCCATCATTCTGTCTACATGTTAGAATTGTTAGAAAATGGATCCCAGACCACTCTCAAAAACTTAACCAGTTTAGTCCTTATTCATTTTGTTTAATGAATTCTGAGATATTCCATAAAAATTATTTTAGCCAACAAATTCAATTTAATTTGTATACAGCCTTTTTACTATAGCTGTCTTGAAGTAGAAGCTTGCTAATTTCCAGGGAATCCCTATTTTGAGATAAAAAGCATCTGGAAAAAATTCATAATGGCATTCTTTTGAATGTTTCACAAAGCACTTTGATATCTTTTTTTTTTTTTTTTTTTTTGCTTAATATATAATCATACATAAACATGTGTATATGTGTGGAATGATTTTTAATTCTATTTTTCTCATATAGATTAAGCTGGTAATCAATCCTAAAGATTTACGAATTGAAACTAAGCGAGCTAGTGGAGCTGGGGGTCAGCATGTAAACACTACTGACAGTGCTGTTCGAATAGTCCATCTTCCAACAGGTACTTCTTGATTTTCTAACACAGAAGTTGCAGGTTATTATATAAGCTCAAATGAGTGTTGTAATGTGGTAAGTTTTGCTAATAATAAAATAGATCTCTTGTTATTGGTATAAAAAATTTAGTAAAGAGCCTTTGAATAATTTTTAAAAAATTAAAATATAGACAGACTTATTGTAGTGAAACTTTCTGATGGCAGAAAACACCTAAAGTTAGTACTGTAGATAGTTTAAGTTTAGAAGATTGTTCTATTAAAGAATATTAATTCACAGGACAGCTAGGTAATGCAGTGGATAGAGCATCAGCCCTAAAATCAGAAATACCCGAGTTCAAATTTAGCCACAGACACTTAACACTTCCTAGCTGTGTGACTCTGGGCAAGTTACTTAACCCCAATTGCCTCAGCAAAAAAAAAAAAAAAAGAGAGAGAGAAAGAGAATATTAACTCACTAGATGAGTAGTTCTTTAGATAAACCCCTCAAAATTATATATGTCTTTATTATTTTAAAAATATCCTTCACAGAATAATCATGGCCTCATCTTTATCACACATTTCTCTGGGCATATGGGCAGGCAGAATGAAATTAAGTATTTCAGATAACTTGATAAATTAAACTGGTTTTTGCCTGACTACTTGCTGTAGGATAATTTGTGCACCTGAACTTGCTTAAAGTTGGTGTGGAAATTTCAAAGTGTTTCAAAGGAAAATATGCATATTTTAAAGGAGTAGGAAATACAAATGAGCTAGGTAGGAGTGGAGTTGTAGATGGACTTTTTCTGATTGCCTTTTATAGAAAATGGTTCAACACTGTTTAAATTCAAATCATTATATGTTTCAAAAGGTTGATTACTGGTTTAATACATTTACTGGTATTCTTCCCCTGATAAATTTTTCTGTACTCTCCTTCACCCTCTGATTTTAACTTTGAATAAATGTATTTTTCCCCTTTCCATTTTCCACCTAGAAGGCTGCTATTGTCAAAAACAATGTAATTTTCTTTTTTTTTTTTTTTAGTCTTGCTTTTAATGTTTTTATATGTGCCTGGGTAAGTACCTGAAAAATGCTTTTCACCTTCCTGTAAACAAAATACTTTCCAAAAATTCTAGATTAGACTTTGAAATAAGTGTGTAAGTATCCTTGCATACCCTGATAATATTCATTGACCTTTGGAGATTTTAGTCTAAGTTTTTGTGTAGTACTTCTGTAGAAATAAATTTTTCTTCACTGCTTAAATGTCAGTATTGAAAAGACAGCATTTACAGTCTTCAAAATTTCAGAAATAAATGTCAAAATTAAATTCTCAAGGAATAATGAAAGTTTTACTCCTATGAAAAACTAACAAGATTTTTTAAGTTTATAGATGTTAAGTTGTGTTATCTAGCTTTTGCTTAAGTCATGTCAAGCAGTCAGAAAGCATTTATTAAGGACTAGGTGTGAAGAATATAGAGAAAAAAATATATATATTCTCTGCCTCAAGGACCTTATATTCTATTGTGGGTGGCAACATGTACAAATGCAATTATATGTAAAATAAATGCAAGGTACCTCTTTAATCAGAGTGCTTAATTTTTCTAAGATTTCCTTCATGCTTCTAAGTTCCCAAATCAAATTCTATATTTGAAAAATTCAAATCTTAAACTTACTAGTTTAACTTAAAATTATTAAATGTATTAGTCCTGTTAAACTTATTATGACACACACCTCACCCACCTACCTTCCCAAGGAATAAACAAACAAATGCTCTATGGAAAAGTTAACTTTTCAAGTCCTCTTGAAGTAGGGGAGTGATGGAAATTTGAGGAGGAACTTTACCACTTCACAATAGTGCCCATTGCCCATCTTCTGGGATTTAAGCTCCTGAGAATGTAATACCACCTTGTGATTTCTTACTGTCTCAGTTTTAGCTATACACAAAAGCTGAAACCCAACTTGCCTGTTTACAAGCCCAGATAAATGAATGAGCAATGTATATTTATAGCTTTATGGTCACATTTGAAAGGTAACAGAGTATACAAGATCTTATACTTAATATTTAACTCTAAAAATGCATTTGATTCAGTATAACAAAATGTAGCCTTAAAGGCTCTCTTTGAACAGTTATCTCCTTCACACAATGTTTTGATAAACAATTAACTGACAACTCTATGATTATCAGATTACTGATCTAGGATTCGAAGAGAAAAGTTTACCAGAGGTGTTTTTCACCTTCATGGAATAGGTACAGCACAGCTACAAACTGAAAAGAACTTCCTTATAAAGGGATAAATTTCTTCTGAGGCTTATTTGCAGCTTGAATTGATTGCAGTTTTGTGCTGATTGTACCAAAGCCCAGAACTTTGTAGTCTTTGAAATGCTACTAAAAGTCTTCGAAGAATTCAGCTTTACTATTCACATAAGAAAAAGCCAGGACTATTTTATGTCCAAACTGTAATATGCAATTGGCTGGACAGCTTATTGAATGTATATTATATATTGAATGTTTCACATATTGTACGTATGTAAGAAAAATAGTGCAAATGGACAGTGAATTGGGCCCAAAATTAAGAAAAGAAAAAAGTGGGCTAGATTGAATTTGGGAAATTGTTCAACATTTTGCTATTTTTCAAACAGGACGACCATCAACTGACTAGGCATTTTTTTCTAGCTATTTCCTATTCCTGGAACTCTGTTCCTCATCTCTACTTCCTAATTTCTCTGGCTTCCATCTTTCTCCAAGCTTTTCTCAGTCCTTCTTAAGTTTCTTCCCTCCAGGATAATTTCCAGTTTATCTTCCATATGCTCTTTTTTATGTATAGCTATTTGTGTGTTGTCTTCTCGATTAAAAGTTCCTTATAAGGAACTGCTTTTTCCTCTCTGTGTGTCCCCTGGACTTGACACTTTGCCTGAGAGAGAGATATTGTTTTTGTTTGTTGGCTGACTGACCTTATGGAGACTTTGAGAGGAAATGAATGTGAATGGATAGCAATCTATACCTCTGGAAGGAAGTTAACCACATATTTACGGCAGAACTTGAATAGTGCAATACTTTTTAAAGATGAATCTTCAAAGAAAACTTAATTTGAAAGTAGGAGGAAATATATATCTCCTGTGTTAAATGATTTATGCTTATTGTTTGATAAATGTGTAAAATGGGAACATTTATTCTGTAATTGGAACTGCTTTTATAGTTTCATTTTTCACGAGAGCTCTCTTTTTTTCTTATGAAATAGAAAAAGGAAGAGAAGGAAAAAAGAAGCATTAAAACATGAAGAAAGCTTTCTGTTAAAACTCTCATTCTCATGACACTATTCAGGTGTTGCTACTGAATGCCAACAAGAGAGGTCTCAAATAAAAAATAAAGAAATGGCCATGAAAAAGTTACGTGCAAAACTATATGGCATACAACTAGAAGAAGAAAACAACAAAAGATACAATGCTAGGAAGATTCAGGTAAATGTTCTTTATTGATACAATAAAAATAAAAGGATCTAGAAGAAAATGTTTAGATAGGATTTAGAAGAAAAAAAACTTAGAAGCATTGAAAAAAGCTGAATTTATCCCATTTCAAACTGCTAAGAAATGTGTTTATAATTTATATATATATGATATTTTATATATATATTTTTTATATGATAATATATATATTTTTTATATATGATTATATATATATGGTAATTTATATCTTCAATTAGAAAGTTATTCAAATCAATCAAGTTTAAGTTAAACAAAGTACTAGATAGACTTCAGTTTCTTGTTGTTCTTTCATCCTATGGGCATTTTTAAGTTCAATTGAATATACATATCTTTGGCACTTTTTGTCAGCCTAGGTTCTTGGGGAAGATAAAAAAATGTTTAAATAAGATAGTCCTAGCTAACAAGTAATTTACAGGCTAGTAGGATGTGAGAGGAGGCACTTTGGTAGCACGGTGGATAAAGAGGAGCCAGGTCAAGTTGAGAAGACTCATCTTCTTGCATTTAAATCTGCCCTCTGAAACTTACTAGCAGTGTGACCCAGAGCAAATCACTTTAACCATGTTTACCTCAATTTCCCATCTATAAAATGAGCTGGAGAAGGAAATGCCAAACCACTCCAATAGCTTTGCCAAGAAAATCCCAAATGGAATGATTAAGAATCAGGCATGAATGAAAAAATAATTGAACAGGATGTAATGACAAGCAAACAGTACTATAAATAATAGTATTATAGATAACTTCACAAAGAATCTTTCTTAGTAGGTATGTCTCGTATTTTTAATAATACAGGTATTCCTCTCTTAAAATCCTACCACCTAAAAGCCTTATCAAGGTTTCTTAAAGGTATCTTAAACCAGAGCAGATCATAAGTTCTTTGTTTTTACCAAGCAAGAAATATGAATAGGTCCAGTGACAAACTGGCTTCTAAGGATCAACTAAGTTGAGAGATTGGTTGCTAGATGATAATTATTATCTATAACAATGAAGTATATAATTTCATGGAAAAAGTATCCACACATAAATGCACAGAAATTTTGAAGTACTCAGATTTTTATGAGTTTTCTTTTTGTTTTTCAGGGAGGGGTAAGGAGCAGGATGTGGACAAGTGTTATCCTCACTTGTTATTTGATTAGTTTCCTTAGGAAACTATCTACTAGTACAGATCAGCATTTGCCTGCAATTTATAATTGTATATACCAAGAGGTTTGATTGACTACCCAAAGCAATATATCCAGCATGTATAGGAAGCCTCTCATCTACCACACTATGATCTAAATACTATTAGAGGCATTAAATTATTAATATTTAATTTAGTTTGCATTGCAATCTAAGTAATGATACGATTGTTAAACTGTATTTTATTTATCTCTTGTAAACTGCAAAATAATTATATTTTGTTTTGTAGATTGGAACCAAAGGAAGATCAGAAAAAATAAGAACATACAATTTTCCACAAAATAGGGTTACAGATCACAGAATAAGCAAATCATTGTATGACATACAAAGTTTCATGCTAGGTGAATATCTACTAGATGAACTTTTTCAGTCATTAAAGGAATATGCTGATTATGAATCTGTAACAGAAATTATTTCAGAAAAATGTTAATTTGTCCACAAAAAAATCTGTATTGTAGTTTCTATTATGTCATCTTTAATGTCTACTTGAACATTATATTCATTTATCTATAAATATGTATTTTAACAATAAGGGGAAGCCAGAGTAATTTAATTTGTGTTTCAGTTTAAGGACTGTTCCTTTTGTTATATTGTCAAAAGCAGATAACTTTCTAGGCTTTTTCACATTCTGTAAATGTGGTTGTAAATGTATTTGTTATCCTAATAATTATTTTCTTTTTGATTCAAATCAACAGATATTAAATGCCTATTAAGTGAAAGAATTAAATAGATAACTGGTTTAATAAGTCTTCTTTCTGTGACTTTTTTTCCCATTATTATAATTGGGTTATCATAAAAGCCAACTCAGGGGTACGTTATACCAGATCCTGTCTTGAGTGGGTGGAAAACAGACCTCTTGAGGTTGCCCGTCATGGCAATTGTGTGGACTTACTGCCATGGTTCTAAAAATAAATAAGTCAAACCTCAAATCATCCACCACCCGGGGTCACACTAATCCCGTCATGGGCTCAGTCACAGCTTACATAAGAAATGGGGTAGGATATGATTGAGACCAAGTCTTGGAAAGACACCGGGGAAAATGGGGGAGGAAGGAGGGGTACAAGAATTCTGAAAAATATAGTATTTGTGGCAAGGGATTCTGACACTCGTAGCAGTCAAAATTTACATAGAATTACAGGGTTGCAGAAATCAATTTTCTGTCAAAGAATACATGAAGTTATTTGCAGAAAACAATTTTCTGATAAAGATTACATAAAGTTAGAAAACAATTTTCTGATAAACTTAGGCACAGAGGAATCAGTTGATTATATAGAATTTTTTTGAAGACATGCGCATAGTCTGTCTCTCATCCGCCTGCACCAGGATTTTTTCAGTAGATCTTCAGTAAACTGCAATCGTTCTTTTGACTGTTCAAAGGTTTCTTGATTCTGTAGCTGGTGGTAGAAGATGTGACTCTTCCTGTCAATGGCGGAATCTACTTGGGATTTTACAAATGTAGTTAGTTTGTTAAAGGCCCAAGGGCCGAAGGAGATTAGGAGTAGTAGGCCTATAAAAGGGCCAAGAAGACTGGGGAGAAGGGTGGAAAACCAAGGAGATGTAGAGAACCAATTTTTGTACCATGATTCCGATTTTTCCCTTTCCCTTTTTCTTTTTTCTAGACTGTCCCTTATCTTTTGTAAGCTATTGTCTACAAGACCTAATTTGTCCGAGAAAAAACAACATTCTTCTTTAAGTGCAGCACAGAGACCTCCTTGTTGTAGAAACAGCAAGTCAAGACCTCTGCGATTTTGTAAAACAACCTCAGCTAAGGAGGCAACTGAGTCTTTTAGATATTGTAACCCAGTTTGTAGTTCTAAAATGTCCTTATCTACGGCAGCACTGAGTTGATAGAATTGATTACTGGATTGTACATAGGAGGCAATGCCTGTGCCTGCCCCCACGGCGCTTAAACCAAGCAAGGCGGTGATGGTTAGAGCAGTCAGAGGTTCTCTCTTAACTCTAGTGGGCTTATCAAGGAAGTTGAGAAAGTCTTCTGGGGCGTGGATAGAGAGATGGGGGAACAAGATTATAAGAACACAATAGTCTTTATCAGAAATGTAGTCAGTATTGATTACAAAGGTTGTCAGCCGTGATGAGCATGCAAGATATGTGCCCTTAGGGGCAGAGGTATATTTTTCGGTAACAGTGGGAGTAATTGTTTGGTTACAAATAGGTGCTAGTGGAGCCGGAGGGAGCATTGAGGGACCAAGGAGACATGTCCCTAGTCCCGTGATTTTGGAGATGGTTAGACCTTGGGTGTGGTCGGGAGCCCATCTAAGAGAAGATGCATCATTGGTAAAGTTCAAATCACCAATTAGGGCAAGCCCTTCATAAAATGGGGGGGTTGAGGAGTAGCAAATCCAACATTCTTCAAATGAGGAAATGTTGAGGTGATGGATAGCCTGTATTGAAGCATTGACTAGTGCTAGGATAGTTGAGGAGGGGGAGGAAGGGCCAGTGTGAATGGTAGGGCGATAGAGAGTGGAGGTGGGGTATGAAGGTATAAGAGATGTTGGGGTGATTGGTTTGGGAGGAGATTTCGGTACGGGAGGTTTCTTGGTTTTAGGGGGGATTTTTGGGATGAGTTCTTGATTGGGGCCTATAGCTGCTTGTGATGTACCGAAAGGTGTACGGTAGAGCTTAATGGTAAATGTGAATCCATTATGATAGCCATGTTTGTATAATCGAAGTCCCCATTGAAGCCCCACTTCCCATATTTGTTTGTTTTGTTTGCCTTTCTCGGTAAAGGATATTTTTAACGGGTGACACCAAGACCGACAAGCTGGGTCAGCCAGATTGTCGACATCACCAGCGGAGGCCCAACTCCCATATTTCTCTAGGCCAGCAGATTTTTGATGACTATAGCTGGCCTTGACAGTAATATAGTCCCAAGAGGATGACGGTCCCCAGGACGTGTCACCTGTAGTTTCGCACCCCCAAGAGGCGCAATAAAAGTCACTGGGGCCGCCACATTTGTAGGTTAAACTTTTATCCCTGTGTCTAGGACCAGGGCAGACATAAAAGGTAATAGTTCGTGTAACTGTTCTCAAATAAGGGGTCAATGCATCCCCATAGGGTATCAGGGTCGTATTTTCCATGTGGGGGAGTGTGGCCATGGTAATCTTGTATATCCCATCCTGCAGCTCCTTTTGCAAGCTGACATAGATCCGGATAAAGATCTGGCCAAGGGTAGTTTTTATGGTCTTGTATAATGGTATTTTTCCATGCTACATCTCCCCATGAGTTCATAACGACCCATGTGTAGTTGTAAATACGATAGGCCGAATAGGTTTGGTGTAGAAGGTTCATGAAGATAAAAGTAAGGGACATCATACTTAACGTGTTATTGTTAGTATCGGGATAGCTCAAATGGGGCAAGGAACTGGCAGTATGCGTTGGCAGCACAGGATACCGATGATGATTGCAAGGATCAACAAGGCAATTATGATCCCGAGGAGCACTGGGTCCATTGACCTGTGGATAAAGCAGAGAACGCATTTTCTCAGGGTGACTCCCTGGGTGAATTATTATAGCTTAACTCATTTGGAGTATTTAGATGTTTGACCAGTCTTTCAGGGAGCCATCTAGCATTCTGAGCTTGGGTGTCATAGACACAGGCATGTCCTTTTCCCCAAATGAGAACAGGGTCTGGACCATGCCATTGACCAGTGAGTGGATCTTTCCATTTAACATAGGCATAGTTATTAGCTGTAGAAGGGTGCCAAAGGCGATCTGCAGCTGTTTTTCCTTCATTGTCCAAGGTTAAGAAGTTAAGTACAAAGAGTGCATGATTTAACAATGTTTTATGATTGCTTTTCCGAGTGTAAAGGATCTCGGTGCCAGATTACAACTTAGTCAACATTCTTTTGAGCGTTTGGTGAGCTCTTTCAACAATACCTTGTCCTTGGGGGTTATAGGGAATTCCAGTAATATGTTTGATACCCACCTGGGCACAAAATTGTTTGAATGGGGAGCTAGTGTATCCAGGGCCATTATCTGTCTTCAGGATTCTGGGTGTGGGAAGTACTGCTAGGGAGGCCATAACATGACTGATGACATTTTTGGAAGCTTCTCCAGCTTGTAAAGTAGCAAAGAGGAAGCCGCTGAAGGTGTCTATAGAGACATGGATATACTTGAGTCTACCAAAGGGTGAGAAGTGTGTCACATCCATCTGCCAAATTTCACCAGGGATTAATCCACGGGGGTTAACACCGAGGTGAGGCTCAGGCAAGTGTGTCACACAACCTGAGCATTGCTTAACAATCTGTCTAGCTTGTTCCTTTGTGATTTGAAACCGTTGGCGAAGAGATTGAGCATTAAGGTGATGTAGTTCATGTGCCTTTTTAGCGGCCTCCACAGGAGAGGTGTTTAAGGATGAGACCAGAAAGGCCTGTTTAGTAGCTATATCAACTACATTGTTTCCCTCAGCCAATGGGCCGGGAAGATCAGAATGCGCTCTAATATGGCAAATAAAAAATGGGCTATCTCTTTGTAGAATAACTTTTTGGATTTGAGAAAACACGGGAGAGGCGTTAGTAGAGGGTTTAATGTAAGGAACCGTCTCTAATATTGGGATAGAGTTAGCAATATAAGCACTATCAGTGTAAATGTTCATCGGACCACGGACGTTTCTAAATACCCAAAGTATAGCTGCTAATTCTACAAGTTGGGCTGAGGTATAGGGTGTCTGAAATGAGGTAAGGGCTCCATCTACAGTAATTGCCGCCCTGCCTGAGGAGGATCCATCGGTAAAGATCAGATGAGCTTGTTTAATTGGAGTTACTTTAGTGACTCGTGGGAAGGTTACGGGAGTTTCACCAAGGAATTTTATAAGTTTGTCAGGAGGATATTGATTATCAATGGTTCCTTGGTATGAGATGGTTGCAATAGCCCAAGAGTCATTGTTGTGTTGTAATTGGGATAACTCTGCACTAGTATATGGACAAACAATATGATCAGGGTCTTTCCTGAAAAGTTTAATAGACAGAGTTCGTCCTTCTTGTAAAAGATTTGCTATAAGAAGGGGATAAGTGAAGAGTACCTTATTGGGTGTTGCAGGACTGTGGATCCAATAAAGAGGTACTCCTTGCCATAATAATCCAGTGGGAGAGAAGGTTGTGGAAAAGATAAGTAGCCATAATTTTTTCGTTGGATTATAATAGCCAATATGTTGGGCAGAGATTGCCTGATTGACTTTTTGTAGAGCAGCTTTGCCCTCTACAGTTATAGTGCGTGGAGATGTTGGATTTGAATCTCCTTTTAAAATATCAAAAAGGGGTTTAAGGTCTCCTGTAGTTAATTTTAAATAGGGGCGCAACCAATTTATATCCCCTAGAAGTTTTTGGAAGTCATTTAAGGTATGAAGATGAGTGGTACGGATCTGGGATTTTTGTGTTAAAACATGGGTGAAATGCAGTTCAAAGCCAAGAAAAAATTGCGGAGGGGTTAATTGAATTTTCTCAGGGGAGATACACAGTCCCCTATCCTTTAATGCTTGGATAAGGATTTGGGATACTTTAAACAATTCATCTTTATTGGGGCCAGCGAGGAGAATATCATCCATGTAATGGATTATATATAATTGAGGAAATTGCAGTCTGAAGGGGTCAATGGATTGAGCAACGTATTTTTGACATAGTGTGGGGCTGTTAGTCATTCCTTGCGGAAGAACTTTCCATTGAAAACGAGGGGATGGTCCTACACAATTAATAATAGGAATAGTGAAGGCAAATCTTTTAGTATCCTCTGGATGTAAGGGAATAGAGAAGAAACAATCCTTGAGGTCTATAATAATTTTATGGAAGTGTGCAGGTATGGCTACAGGGGTTGGGAGGCCTGGTTGAAGGGCTCCCATAGGGACCATAGTTTTGTTTACTGCTCTTAAATCATGGAGCAATCTCCATGCTCCTGATTTCTTTTTTATTACAAAGATGGGTGTATTCCATGGGGAATTAGAGTACTCTATATGACCTGCATCCAATTGCTGTTGAATTAAAGTTGTTGCAGCCTCTAATTTTTCTTTGGGGAGGGGCCACTGGTCAATCCAGACGGGAGTATCAGATTTCCATGTGATTTTGTCCGCCTGTAGGCTGGGGAGACCAGTGGCCCTTATAAAAAATGGTTTTGATAACCTAATCCAGTGCGGTCTAGGTGGGGCTGTAACTGGATGGGCTGAGTAATGCCCTGTTTATTTTTTCCTAACCCTTGCCGGGGGAGGAATCCTTGATTTAGCATTTGTTCTGTAATAACCAAATTGGGGCTACACATTATAATTCCCATTTGTGAAAGGATGTCTCTTCCCCATAAGTTAACAGGGAGGTTCGGTATTACATAGGGGCGTACTGTGCCTTTGTTTCCTTCTGAATCCTCCCAGTTTAGTATTTGGGAAGATTCCATGGTGTTGCTAGATTGCCCTATGCCCTGTAGATGTGTCATTGAAGGTTGTAGAGGCCAGGTGATTGGCCAATGAGTGGAAGAGATGACTGTAGCATCTGCCCCTGAATCAATCAACCCAGAGAATGTTTTACCTTGTAATTTAAGTTTCAGTGTGGGCCTGTCTTGGGTTATTGTTTGTATCCAGTATGTGTCTGAGGATCCTGGTGTGGAATCCCCTCTTTTATTTTTAAAAGCTGGATAAGAGGTGTTTAAGGGGAGTGGTAAAGCTTGTGCCAATCTTTGGCAAGGTTGGATTTCTACGGGGTTATGAGTGGCTGAGGCCATGATTTTGATTTCTCCCTCATAATCATTGTCTACCAGGGTAGGATGTATAATTAGGCCCTGTAAAGTGGATGAGGCGCGCCCTATGATAAGAAAAAAGGTCGAAGGAGGAGGGGGGCCAAATATCCCCGTCGGGAGGGCTTGGGGGCCATCTTCTGGTTTTAGAACTGTAGAGGTGGCGGAACACAAGTCCACGTCTGCGCTGCCTGTTGTGGCTCTGCAAAGCTGGATGTTAGCTGGTTCCCCGTGGCTGCTAGGGCAGGTCCTTGGGGGGTCCGGGGAGGACCCTGCCTGCCGTTTCCCTGAAGAGGGGGGCGTATGGGTTTCCCCTCTACATCATGGGTGGAGCGGCAGGCATTGCTCCAATGGTACCCTTTCCTACATCTGGGGCAAAGAGAGGCCGGAGCTGGCCGTTGGCCGCTAAAGGGGTGATTAGTGGAATGATTGCTGGAGGGAGGGTTAGTTATTAGTTGATTCAAGGGGCATTGCCTAGCAAAATGTCCTTCATTGTTACATCTAAAGCATGTCTTAGGGTTCCTATTTTGTTGTAGGGCAGCCCCGATGGCTAAAAGGCCTTCCTTATTAGCCTTAGCTAGTTTATCTGTGGCTGGGTCTATGTCTCTGCATAATTTGATCATTTCATTGAGTGTTTTGTCCCTCCATTGACCTCTAAGTGCGTCACGGCAGGCTTCATTTGCGTTTTCATATGCTAGTCTTTTAACTAGGTGATTTTCAGCAGCCTCTGCACCCTGAGTTCTCTCTGCTGTTTCCAATAATCTACTTATAAATTCTGAATAATCCTCATTATTTTTCTGAAGCACTTTGCTCAAAGGGGCGAGGGCGGAGCCTGAAGTAGGAAGTGCTCGCCAGGCTCCTATAGCTGCCTCTGAGGTCTGTGCCAACAGGCCATAGGGAAGCGTTTTTTGTTTGGCTTCTGTCACATAAGAGCCTTGACCTGTGAGTTTATCTAAGGTCCATTGTCGAGTTTCTTTGTTAGTAGATTGTCTATTCTTTCTCTCGGTAACCGCGCATCTATCGAAAAAATCTGTTTTCCAGGTTAAAAATTGTGCCCTAGAGAGGGTGGCTTGAACTACTCTAATCCACTCACCGGGCATCAAATAGCCTCCCTGTCCTATTGCTTCTAATGCTGATATAGTAAAGGGAGCGTTAGGCCCATATTTTTTAACAGCTGTGTGGAGGTCCTTAATATTTTTAAACTTGGCTCGGGGAGTTTCCCGAATGGGAGTTTCCCTTTCAGCTGTGGGCTCATTGCTATCGGCCTTCACTGTCAGAATCTTGATTAACAGCCTCGTTAGGTGGATCGGGGGAATTATTGTCATTGGGTGGGTCCGGGTTTTGAGCTGGGTTTGATTCATCCCATACTTCATCTGAAGATGAAGCGTGATCTGGAATGTTTTCCTTTTTATTCTGCGATCTGGTTTTAGGTCTAGGTCTTTCAATAACGGGAAGAACGAGGGGATGTTTTGTTTTTTTCTTTTTGGAAAGGGATGGTGTCTCTTTTTTTGTAAGGGAGCCTGATAGGACCTTTTCGGGCCCTTGGGGAAAGAGGGACGATCTCAAAGAATCCTGGATGTTATTAAACTGGAGAGTCATTCGGGCGTATTGTTCTTGTACTGTCAAAATCTCACCAAGCTCCTTTAAATCACAAATGAGTTTTTCCTTAATGGTCCTAAGGTCGGAATTGGGAGCACTGAGAACGGGGGTGGGGAGGGCGTTTTGGGGGAAGTAGTTGGGGAAAGTGAGGGGCAGCGGTTGAGGGTCCCTGACTTGATTTAGAAATATATTTTGGGGATTATACGCAGCTGCCTCTGCCTCTAAGTCCGTAGCATCGGCGTCATTTAGGGTGCCGTCCACAGTTTCGTTTTTTATCGGGCCTGACTTGCTGGATTTATGGGTTTCATTTTTACGTGTATGGGTCGTTGGTGAAGATGGGAGAGTCATTGGATAGGTGGGTAGAGGAGGGTATAAGAGGGGAATCTGGCGTGATGGAGGAGAGTCTAGAATTATTGAAGGAGGGCAAGGGGGAGGCTTTGTCTGTTTATCTTCTAATGGATTTTTTCTATCTTCATCTTCGCATAAAGAAGCCTTAGAGGACGTCCATGAAAGCGGGCGCAAGCAGGACTCAGCACTGATAATAAGTTGTCTGACGCTGCCGTCAGATGCCGCGCTTTCTACAACCTCATTAATGAGTGTCCAATATGGGAAAATATTAAGGCATGGAGTCAGGTCCCTCTTTTCTGAGAATTTCATTTAAGTCCCTGCCTACTTTCTGCCACTTTGCAGGATGGATTTCTGGACCATTAACAATAAACCAAGGACAGACCTTATCAATATAAATGAAAAATTTTATGAGGTCTTTTTTCTTTACCCTAATTCCCCTCTCTCTAAAGCTTTCTTTAAGATCCTTGACAAAAGCCTGTTCTTTAGAGATTTGGGAGCCCATGATTGCGGCGGATTGATTTACTTACCCGTGATCTGTAGAATCTTCGTGGGGTCGATAGACGGGGGCCTGGCCAGGCGGTTCGTCTCTTCTCGGTTCCTTGTCACTGTCAATCCGCCGGGGCGACGCGGATCTTCAGGTCCCTGTTCGGGCGCCAAATGACCCGTCCCGTGGGTCTTGAACTAGGGATGCCTGAAGTCTCGCATCAGCCTGTGAGCTGAAAGCTGGGGAGGCTTCAACCTGGGGATGGGCTGTGAAAAGAAAGAATGGAAACCACTCTGTGTAGTGACAGAATAGCTCGTTTATTGAAGCAAAGTAAAGGGTTTATATATGTTGTGGAGCAAATGCCACGTAGCAAGATAAATTTCCATAGAACAAAGGATATAACATCTGTTGACCATATCTCAGGAAGTCAAGGCAATGTGTGAGTTTTATGGTTGAAACATTCGTCATGTGTTTGACAGGTTTAAGATCTAAAGAATACTTTATTGTTAACACCTGGGTCAGAGAGACCTTGGGGCAGGAAGTTCTCACGCAACCAGGACATTCCTCTGGGAACAAGACTCTTATCTAATCTTAAAATGGTTTACAGATGTCTGGGTGAAGGGCCCTGGCACACCACCTGTTTTATTTGTAGCACATTTTCATGCCAAATCCATGATAGATATAAAAAATGAACTAATGAACTTTAGTTTATAAAAACAAAGGAAACTAATACATGTTGTCCTTAAATGAGATTTTGTAATGATACATTTTTAGATACTATTTCTCCCCAGGGAGTGGGTAGAAGGAACCTGCCTTTGTGGAGCAGTTTTTCTTAGACCTTACTTAATACACCAGTATTAATGGTCCAGTTATACTGAACTTTTGTTTACTTCCTCTCCCTCTTAAATATTTGGCTCAGTTAACGTAGTCATCACATTAAGCACTATTATGTGCTAGAAGTCAGGAATAAAGCTTTATTTTTTTAAGTAAAAAATAGTGCCCTCCTTATTTAAGGAGCTCACAATCCAAATGAGGAGACAATGTACAAATAACTATGTACTCGAAAAATACCTATGGTTTAAGTGGAAGATAATCTCAGTAGTCCAAACTGACTCAGCTACCTACACTATCTCCCTATTTGGTGCTAACCACATTCAAGTTGAAGTATACAGTGAGATGTATATTATCTATACTCAACTGTGTTATCCTAATTTCTGCCACCTTTGGCAAATCAGTTGGAGTTAAGCACTAATGGCTATATACCAGGAAATCTAAATTTAGGTTAGGAAATAAGTATATTATAGCCATGAGTATTATAAATCATAATCCCATGTTACTTTGGATATCATAAAAGTTGAATGTACCAAATAAATTAGATAGTCATCTCATTTTTCAAGGAAACAAATCTTGTATAGGCTGTAGGTAAACTAAGTCCTCTTATAGATTAAACCATTTCAGAGAACTCAACTAGTGATTGATTTAAGGGGAGGATGCTGGATTTGGAGTGAGAACCTGGCAAATCACTTCCTCTCTGGTGCCTGTTTTTTCATCTGTAAAATGAGGTCACTGCACAAGGTGGCTTTCTAACCTTAAATCTGTGATCCTGTTATACCTTCTTTGAAAGATCTCTGGCTTATCAAATGGTCTCACTAAAATAGGATGCCCAGAATTGAAGACCAACTAATAGCTTGTAAATGTCATTTTACTGAAGGCTAATAGTCTAGTCTGAGATATTTTGGGGATCAGATTCTGACTTGGTCATCAGATATTATCAGATAAGTATTTCATGTCATCTACAAATCTGATAACCATGTCATTTTGAAAGATATGATTGAATCTAGATTCTTAGGATTAAAAATCCATTTTAATATAAAGCCATGATTAGGACTTTCTTAAGGGAACTGGGGAAAATAATTCAACTATTATTTTAGGAATCAAGTAGAATAAACTCAAAAGAGGAGTAACTGTAAGGTTAGAGAAGAGCTGGCCTTTAGTTGAAAGTTAAATAACAATGCAAGGTTTATAACATGTTTTAGGTACATTATCTCTTTTGATGCTATCTTAGAGTTTGAACAGGAGAAGCCTAAAAAAGATTAACCAGTGCTTAAAGCCACATAATTTGGATTCATGTACATAATTAATTATTCTATATTTAGACTATACTAATATTACAATATTGTGAAAAGTTTGTGCAAATACTGCAGTGCTTGCAAATACAGCCTTTTGGGTGCCTTCACTGATGAATTCTTTTTTTTTAGGATTTTAAAAAAAATTTTATTAATATTTTTGACAGTACATATGCATAGGTAATTTTTTACAACATTATCCCTTGTACTCCCTTTTGTTCCGAATTTTCCCCTCCTTCCCTCCACCCCCTCCCCTAGATGGCAGGCATTCCCATACATATTAAATATGTTATAGTATATCCTAGATACAATATATATGTGCAGAACCAAATTTTTCTGTTGTTGTTGTTGCAAAGGAAGAATTGGATTCGGAAGGTAAAAGTAACCTGGGAAGAAAAACAAAAAATGCAAACAGTTTACACTCATTTCCCAGTGTTCCTTTTCTGGGTATAGCTGATTCTGTCCATCACTGATCAATTGGAACTGGATTAGATCTTATCTATGTTGAAGATATTAACTTCTACACTGATGAATTCTTAGGCTTATTTCTTTTCAGCACTCCTGTATTATGTCTCTTACTTTAATAAATGGCTGTTAATTGAATCAAACTGCACCTTAAATTGGTTTGACTCAATGTGCTATATTAGAGTGGACTTTATGACAGAGGGATGCCACATAAGAAAAAGTATAAATGTAAATTCTAGGTAGAGGTCTTTGGAGACTCACTCCCACAGTTCCCCAAAAGCTGGCAGTGTGATCCAATAGACAAGAGGGCTAGACTTAGAAGCAGGATGGCCTCATTTAAAAACCAAATCTTGATTACAGGCAAGTCACCTAATAACTTAGTTTCACCTTTTTCAAAGGATAAGCATAAGTATGTCCTTCATAAGGTTTATAAGGTTGTTGTGAGGCCCAAATGACATATTTAAAATCCTATGTAAGGAGCAGTTATGATACTGCAATCATTCAGCTCTTTAATTTTGCAGTCAGGAATCTCCTGTATAACTATGTCTGGAATACAATACAATATAGTCCATAAAATTTTTCCAATTTCTGTTTTGAGTTCATGTAATATTTTGTTCTAAACAGTTTTCCTATTGCAGTGTTTGCATTTTGCACAAAACTGATGATAAATATGTTTGTAGAATTAGGAACAATATTTAGCCCATTTATATTGAAGTTATTTTAGCCATCATATTTGCTTTTCACCATCTTAAAAGAGATTATTGTTCCTATAGAGTAAGAACTCTTAATTAGGGGGTTCACTTACCAAGTTCTTTTAACTTCAGATCTACTATTCTTTCCACCATGCCCACAGTAAATAGAAGTAATTGTTTTATGTACAGCTCTAGAAAGTCTCAAGAGTACAGACAAGTCTTAGAGCAATAAGGTGAAATGAACTGAAAAAGACTTTCTAACACATAGAATGTAACTTATTTCAACTTCTACAGATGAGAGCCTAACTACTCCAACTTCTCATTGAGGTTTTCACTTCACTAAACTGAGCACACTGCCCAAACTAGTAAAATCATCAGCGGTTTATGGATGGAAGATGGGGCTCAACTAATAACATTGCAATTACCAAAGTCATTGAATTGTTTCTCCCAAAACGTTTTTTTAAGAAGGTAATCCAGTCTGCTCCATCATGCCCCAACTGTCCAGTATTTTCTTCCTCTCCTATACTTTACAACTTCTTTTTATATGTCATCTTTCCCCATTAAAATGTCAACTCCTAGAGGGTATCATTTTTGTATTTGTAATCCCTTGCTAGGCACAGCTCCTGGCACATAAAATTGTCCAGTTGTGCCCCACTCTTTGTAACCCCAATTGGGGTTTTCTTGGCCAAAGATACTGGAGTAGTTTACCATTTCCTTCTCCAATTCATTTTACAGATGAGGAAACTGAGGCAGTCAGGGTTAAGTGACAAAGTCACATAACTAATAAGTGGCCATATTTGAATTTTCATCTTCCTGCTCTGGGCCCAGCACTCCATCAATTATGATACTTCCCAAGACACATAAAAAGTACTTATAAAATGCTTGTGGACTGAATGATACACAGTAAGCACTTGTTAAAATATTTTTTTCATTCATTGTCACTATACAACACTGTATATTTGAACAGTTCTCTCCCATTCTCCAGATCTCATCTATTATCACTGTGCACCCAGTCAAATTAGCTTACAAGAAGCCACTGGACACTCTAGATAAACTAATTTCCTAGTTCTTATTTGGTCATTTCCCAACCTGGAATGTAGCTTCTTCCTAGTTTCACTTTCCCTGAGAGACAAACATATTTTTTTTTCCTTCAAAACATACTGAAATACAGTCCTTAGGATACCTTTACTGATTAATCCTTAGGTTCATTATTCCTTTATTGTGTTTTTTTCCTCACTCCTATATTGTAGCTATTATAGTTCTAGAGGAGGGGGCATATGTAAGAATGCTTGATTTGGAGCCAAAGGGTCTAGGTTTGAATCATGACTCTTATACTTTGTCCTAGCTTTTTTTTTTTTTTTTTTTTTTTAAAGAGTGCTGGTCTACTATTGATAAGGAATTAACAGCCCACAAGAATCAGCTAAAAAGTACTTATTGCCCAGGTAAATCCCACCTTCAGAAAGAAACCTATGCTATGGCCTTCTTTTAAAGCCTAACCCAGTATTTAGTATTTACATAGTTGTTTATAAGTAGTCCTACCCATTTGAATATGAACTCTTTGAGGGCAGGAACTGTTGTTTGCCTTTCCAGGAATCCCCAAAGATCAACACAATGCCTGGCACCTAATAAGCATGTAATATGTTTTTATACTATTATTAATTATGATACAATATAATTATATTGTGTGACATTATGAATATATATGTAAAATATATAATAAGGAATATAATTATATTAAGCATATTAATATATGCCAGTTGACTGACTCCTAGATTCTAACACTCTACCTGCAGGAATAGGTTACAGACTGGAATTGTATATTTTAGATTGATGGGAAATCCCAGGATGAAGAAACTCCCTCTTATTTTCTCCAGAAGTTAGTTTTAGAACTGTCTAGCACAGTGAGGGGTTAGGTAATTTGCTTAAAATCACACAATCTGTATGTCATTGTCAGGACCTGGATCCATGCCTTCAGAAGTTCAGAAGTCAGCTCTCCACTAACTACAATCCTGCTACTTCTCATTGCAGGAATAGCAACTAAAAAACCAGTTATCAGATTTTAGGACAGCAGAAAACAGCTGAAATTCAACATCATGGCACTAGATAAATTTTCTTTCTGACTTGTGGCTCAAAATAAAAAATTAAAAAAAAAACCTATTGATGCCCAGAAAAGCAGGGCTCCTTCACCTAGATCTTTTAATCTATCCCAAGACCTGGAGGTTGCCAACTACGTTTGTATTTTGGATCTGATACTTTCACTAACTATATCAAATCAAGTACTTGAGTCTGTTTTCTCATTCTCTGAGGTTGTATTAGAAGATACCTTCATTTGCAGAGGGCCATGTGTCTCTCCACCAGGTAGTTCCCCCAATCCGGAACTACTTGTCTGCTCTAGACATTTTACTTCCATTCCAGCCAAGATGACCTTGCTACCCTCAGCCTGCCCTAAGCTCTTTCGAATTCATAAAACTAATCTACTTCTAACTATTTAAGGGCATTGCAGAAAGCACAGTAGATCTCGGGTTAAAGATTTGAATCCTGGCTTTACTACTTATCTAGAAGTAGATCTGGGAGGTATCACTCTCTGGGGGCTTCTGCATCTTTTGGTGCCAAAAATATACATGGTCCATACCTTCAGTGATCAAGGAAATGACATTAAAGGTTACCAAGAAGCAGTTAATTTGAGCAGGGAAACCGGAGTTCAGATTCTTAGCAGTTGTGTAAGCCTAGACAAGTAAGTGCCTTAGTTTCCTCAACTATAAAATGAGGATATTAGCACCTACCTCTCTGGGTTAAAGAGGACCAGTGCCTAGCACACAGCAAACGCTGTATAAATGTTAGCTATCATTCCTATTAATTGCCAATACAAAACCGTGGACAGGATGAGTTACCCCACTTGCACCAGTAAAATGGTCGTAGATTTTCCAGGATTTTATCTTCATTAATGGTCTAGGAAGAGTGACTCTTTAAGAGTTGACTGGGAGTTAAAGAAATAGCATAATAAATAAAGTCAAAGAGGTTCTTTCTGGAGTTTATAAGGATTCTGCATAGAAACTCATAAAACAGAAAAAAAGAAAACTAAAGTTTCCCTTTCCCTCCAATTATACCCCGGCTGGCCCCACCCTCCCGCCAGAAGCAGGGAAGCCAAGAGAGCAGCCCGCCGAGGCAGGAGGGGGGAGGAGCCCCAGGCACTTTGGGCCCAAATCCAAATTTAGGCGGGATGCCCGCCCTCCAGTTTGGCGGGGCCGACTGCGCGGGACTCCCAGGGCAGGGATGAACCAACACAGACTGGGTTCCGCCCCGCGCCGCCTCCTCCGCCCACCAGAAGAAGCGCGGGGGAGCTAAGGCGCACGCGCCACCCCGCCAACTCTCAAGGAACCTGGCGCTTGCGTGGTGGAGATTGATGGGGGGAGGGGGCAGAGAGAGCGGGAGAGATAGGAATAGGAAAGGGAGACGTGAGCGCGCGCTCGAAAGAGAAGGGAGGAGTGGGTGTGGGGAGGAGGGGTGTAAGTGAGCTCCGCGGAGGACTGGACTCCAAAAAAGATTGACCGGAAACCCCTTCTGCCGCTCACCGAAGCTACCACCTGCAGGAGGAAGCCTCTGTCTACATACCATGGATTCCCCAGTTGGAGTCGATACCACCCGATGCTACTGAGGCAAGAGCATTCAAAGAAACCTGATGCCATCAACTTTAGAGTTGGTCCCTGCGGAGGGTGCGCGTGCGGCTAGGGCTGCGCGCCTCGTGTGGTTGAGCAGCCCGCCTCTTTGCAAGCCCCGCCCCTTTTGCTCTTGGTTCCCTGCATCTTTCCGGCGCTGCTGGAGCACTAGCTCGAGAGATGGAGAGAGGCGGGGCGCTTTCTGCCTCCGTCCCGCCTCTTGCCGGTGGCCGCCGCCGATTGATTGGTCAGCGATGGAGACTTCCCCTCCTTCCGCCTTTCTATTGGCGGGCTAGTGAGACCGCTTGCTTCCATTGGGTCTCACGGATTTGGGCACCAAATTCAAAGATTTTAAAAGTACCAGCTGGCGCCTTTTGGAAGATACTACTCTGGTGGAGCCGGTGCTTCAGCTGGTTCCTACTGAGGAGTGTCCTCTCTTACCTGAGAGTTGTTCCGCGCCCAGCGCCTAGATCTGGGCATGAGCCGCCACCGCAGCCGCTGCTGCTGTTGCTCCTGCTCTTGCTGCTCCTCACCTCTTTCGGCTGCATTCTCCTCCAGCTGCAGCAGCCCCGGCGCCGTTACGGCCGCAGAGTCCCCGCGCCCGACTGACAGTGAGTATCTGAGGAAAGAGGGCGCGATTCGGGGCGCGCGGTCCCCCCGGGGGGTGGAGCGGGGATGGATGGGGACGAACCCCCACCTCCCCAGGGACAAGGCCGCGAGCCGGTCTTGGGATGGTTGACATCCAAGGGGATTTCTGGCCTGTGGAGCTTGGGGTAGGGGGGAGGGGGAAGAGAGGCTGCCAAGACTTGAGAGAGGCGAAATCGAATTGGGGGGAAATGAGATGTGGGGGACCCAAGGAGAGATGGTGGGTTTTTTACACCCTCCAAACTAGACTGCCTCACCTCCCTAGGGAAAAAGAGGCACCTCGGCAAACTCTGGAGTCCGTTTTCCCTCCAGCGGACAAGGCTCTGCCCTGGAAGAGGCGCCAAATACCCCTACTCCCCTCCCCCCACCGCGGGCCTTCTCACCCCGACTAGGCGGCTTGACCACTTCGGACCCGAGAACGACTCTCGGGGAGCCGGAGGCCCCAATACTTACAGTCCCCAGCGATGTCTTCCCTCCTGACCTGGGGCAGATCCCTATAGCCAGGGCGCGGGAGATTGGGCCGACATCCCGACCATCTCCCGCCTCTCACTCCCCTCGGGGTCATCGTTGCGAGCCCCTCAGACCGGGCCCGGTCCGTCCCTCAGGATTCGTGGGCCTTACTCCCCTCTCCCGCCAAATGTGCCCCGCGTTTGGACTGAGCGGATTCAGGGCAGTGGCCTGAGGAAAGGGTTAAATTCCTCACCCACTCCCCACTCCCCAACTCCCTTCCCCTAGCAAAGGGTTCCCAGACCTGGGAGTGCAAAGTAAAGAATTTTTAAAAACTTAAGTTACATTTTATTTTTAATCCTTCTAATATATTAGTTTAACCACTCTTTAGTCATTTCCTTGGGAGGGAAAAGTTCTCCTTTGCCTTATCTCTCTGCAGACGTGTGTGGAGGTGGAAGGGTCAGGTTTCCCTCCTAATCCCAAACTGGGATGGTCTTAGCCTGAAAGCACTAGAATAAAAGCTATTTCTTACTTCTTTGTCGCACTTCTCTTATTGGGGGGGGGTATCTACCCTTTTTATTTTTTAACCATTTTATCTCAAGAAGTGACCAAAAGGAAAAGCAAATGGTTATTATATTACAGTGTAGTAACCAATATTCTGTGAAGGCTTCTCTCCCAAAGGAGGTTAGTCCTCTCAAGGAGGAAAATGACCGTACTTGTATTTTAAATTAAATTTCAAGAAGGGAATTGGTACTGTCCGTGTTGATTTAGAGACAGAATAGTTTGAGGGGGCATATTATTACCCTTTTTACTTATGACTTTTATAGGAGATAAGGCCTGAAAAATAGTAGGCACTTAATATGAGTCTCCATTATTAGAATGATAGGCAATTGGGATTGACAAGGACTGAAAATTTAAAGTAGGATTTTGGGAGTGTTTGTTTTTTTGTTTGAAAGTGAAACAAGGGGCCTTGTGACTGATCATTGATAGATAATATGGCAACTAGTGGCAAGTAGGCCCCTGAATTAAGGAAAGACCAGGCACATGGTGGTTATCTATAAGGACATTTTAAGAAATGTAAACCATAAGAGCTTTCCTGAGTTTTCATATATAGATTGTAGTGTTTGAATTTGGTAGAGAAGATATTTTTTAGTTTTAGAGAGTAACCTCAGAGTGGGATCTAGCATACAATACCAGTGAAAAGTTTAATAAAATGAGAGTGAGAAGGGAATTACTGAAATTCTTATTATTATATGATGTTTTTGTTGCTGTTAAGGTAGTGGTTCCCATATCTATTTTAATAGAACTATTGTTAGATTTCCTCGGAATTGTATGTCTTTTAAGAGGATAATCTTGTGATTTAAAAGGTTGAGAACCATACTTTTTTGGATACATTGGTTAATAATAGTTAATGATAGGGGTTTTATATAAAATATGTTTTCTAGTTCTTTAACCTTACCTCAACAAGAAGTGAACCAAGAAAAAAGAGAATGATTAGATTAATAGTGGAGCCAGAATTGTGGGTTTTTTTTTTTTTTTTTTTTAAGTGCTTTTGCAGCTCATAATCCAGTAGGGGGCGGAGGTATGACATACAAAAAAAAAAGGTGGTAATTTACTGCACTTCAGTTATGAAACAGGTTGTGATATTTTCTCTCCTTTTGCAAAAGGTAAAATTAGCTATACAAGTAAGAAAATATTAAGCACACTTGGTTTCATGTGCAAGGTGCTCTAATAGCTCTTCTAGGAAGGAAGGCTAGTAGTACTACTAAACATTCTCAGCTCAGATACTAACCATGTGAAGGTGGGCAAATCATTCAATCTGAAGAGCTAGAAGAGACCTTGGAAATTATTTATTTCACCTCTTTACAGATTAGGAAACTGAGGTGAGTAGAATAGTTTAAGATTGCACGTTAAGAGTTTTTTTTTTTTTTTTTTCCCTGGGTAAAACCCATATCTCCTAATTCCCAGTATGACAGTAGTGGTTTTTTACTTTCTATCTCTGAACTTCAGTTTTCTATCTACAAAATATTTTATGCTCTATTTATCTTAAGGGATAATTTTGGGAAAAAAATCAAATGAAAATACAAAAAAGTGCTTCAAAACTAAAGTTTATGTTCATTGAGGTATCATTAAGATATTGATATGAGATTAAGATATTTAATTTTGACCATTCAGAGTTTAAGCAAAACATTAATAATTGTAGAGCCAGGGAGTTAAAAGTTATAGGAACTAAATGTCACAGAATTAAAGAAATTAATGTTGAAATGCATTCCTATACTATATATTTTTGAAATTGATTCCAGAAAGTAGCTGGGGAGGAATAGTCAAAACTTCTCTTTACCCCATTCATTTTGGATTTGATTGATCAGAAAAAGTCCCAGCCCTTTAATTTCCTGAAAATATATCATAAGTGAAAAATACATCCTTCAAGCTTTCCCATTTTTATATAAGGCACCACCATCCTGTCGCCCAGATTAGCAACTTCTGAAACATCCACCATTCTTGACTCTCCTTTCCTCCACTTATTTAGTTACCAATCCCTATAGATTCTCCCTTTACATCTCTTCTTTGCATTTATACCTCTTATATGGACCATTGTGATGCCTTCTTATTTCATGTTCTCCTTTGTGAACATATAGTTCCAGTTGTAGATTTTCTGGCTGTTCTGCATATATAATATTCCCAGTCTCCTTGCCCTCTGTGCCTTTGCAGAAGTGATTTCTCCATATAGAGGGACAGTTTCAATTCATCTTTGTATCTCTAGTTCTAATTAAGCACAGTGCCTGGAACAGTAAAAAATGCTTGTTGGTTGATTCATTGATTGTGTTGATGCATTCCCTGGTCACAGAAGCCTTAGCTTCCTTCAGATACATACAAATTTCAATAGTAATTATATATTTAAAATCAACAATTTAGGGCTAGCTTAGGAGTTATACATCCAAAAAAATAACTTTGTTTTTTGGATCATTCAAGACAAGATAGTAGATAGATAACTTCTAACTTGGAAAGCATTGATCAACTCAGTATTTACAAGCTGATAGGTTTTTCAGGTATACATTGTGTAGAGAAGTCCTAATTATTCCCTCTATAGAGCTTTTAGTCAAACTGAAGAATGAGATAATGCTCTTTTCCTATTTAAAAATTAAAAAAAAAAAAAAAAAAAAAGGTGCTTGAATTCCACTGAATGAAAAGTCTTTCATTACCTGTGCTGGGTGATCTGGAAAGGCTTTCTAGGAGTGAATTTGAATTGGGCTTTAGAACATGAATAAGAATGCAAATTGGGAGTGGGAGTGGAATATGCCTAGAATTGGGAACTGCTGGAATGAAAAGAGAAAGGTGATAGGGAAGTATTAAATGTATTTTGTTGAGGTGGAAAAGTACTACTGGGTCTTGATTAGTTCTGATGATGATCAAACTATTCCAGCTTATGTAAAACAAAAGAAATATGCTGTGGAAATTGGAATAATTGGACCATTGCACTGGGGTTTCATTATTTGCACTACTCTGGATCTAGCTGTAATACAGTTTATCTAGAATATAGAATATGTAGATGGAATATGGTTATCCCTCTTCTCAATAGATAGCATTTAAAATCCTGTTTGGCTTTTTAAATCCTTCTTAATTGGAACCGTGTATGTTTCTATTCTTATATATTATTCCAAATCCCCTATGCCTGGAGTGCTCTCATTGCACAGGTCTTCTTTCTTTGTTCTGGCAGTTCAAATCTAAACTCTGTAAGAGGTGGGGGTTTTTTGTATACCCTTGAGTTTAATTAAGCACATATTAAAATTTAATTTTCAAAAGAACATGAAAGAAAAAAGTAGAGGATAAGGAATTTTACATTTTTTTTTTTTGTCTGAGATGAATTTCCTCTGCCCATATCAATAAGATGATAGGATTTCTCTCATTCAGTAATGGTTCTAGGTTAATCCAAACACAGAGTTAGATATGTGAGTAGAGAAATTGATATAAATGAAGGAATAAGATTCAGCAACTGATTAAAATTTAAATTTTAGAGCTGGAAGGGCCCTAGAGATCACCCAGCCCCAAGCTGGTATCTCTGGGAGAAAATTGAGACCACATGGGTAAAAAACAGAACTAGGATTTGAACCAGACTTCAGAGATAACCATGTAAAAACACTCTGCAATTAAGTGCTATAAAAATGCCAGTTTTTAGTATTAATTCCAAGTCTAGTTCCCTTTGTAATACAACATTGTAAAGTACACTAGTAGAGAATATTTAACTGAGTAAAGTTGGGGAAAGCATCATAAGATTTGTAAAATCAAGGTAGCAGTTGAACTGGAGTACCTCCTTCAGTGTTATTAAGGTGAAAAGTATTAAATTTTTAAATGCTATATTATTGATCATAATATCCATTGTTAGATTTCAATCAGATGCAAAGATGCTCTCTCCTGAGAGAGCTGAAATCCAAAAGTTGAATGTGTGTACAAGAAGGATGTGGCTGGAAGAAGTTTGAGAGTGAATACTTAATAAATTTTAAAATCATCTCTTTAAATGAAATTGATTAACATAATATCACTGAATCCTGTATCTAGAGCTAGAAAGAACTTAAAGAGTCCATTTAACTTCAGAACCCAGTGTTTTCACTGTATGGTGCAGTATTCATAATAAATTATAAAAAGAAATGAACTTTATTTTAAAAACAAATCAGAATTCTTTAAAATAAAAATCATTTAAGTTGCAAGTTTTATTAACATTTATAATTATGGGAGTCTGTATGGTATAGTCTGTTATCAGAGCATTCTTTTAAACTAAAATTCAGTTTACTAAGGTTACTAAGTTGGGCTTTCTATAGTTGAGCCACCTTTTGCTACCTGCTTCAGGATTCTTTACACAGGAGAGAATACTAACAATGGGCATTCACTGAGAAGTTGTACCTAAGTTGAGTCTTAAAGGAAATTAAGAATTACATGATATCATGGTGAAAAGGAAGTACATTCTAGGCTGCAAGTAACCAGTTTATACAATAGTGTAAAGACTTAAGGCTAGTACCAGATCTTGATGACTTTTATAAGCATATTTCTATTTTCCCTTTCAACTAACCACTAAAGAAATGATCATAGTATTGTATCTGAGTTAGAAGTTTGCCTTGTAACAGTCTAATTGAAGATACAGTTTCCAGATGTTTAAAAGCTAGAACTGCTAATAAACTTGCAGAAAAATGGAGGTTCTTACCATTAAGGAACGCATAAAGACATGACATAAAAGGTACAATTGAGATAATGAAAATAGTTATAATCAGTAACTTGTTTTATCATTTTTATTTCCACAAGTCATATCTCTTATACATCATACAGATAACTTCATGGATACATAATATACACAAGTATATATGTAGACCAACCTTTTCATTTTACAGATGAGGAAACAGACATGGAGAGGCTGTGTAACTAATAATACAGACTACAAATATTGTTAGAATCTCATTGTATTTTTGTTTTGTGAAGTATTTTAACTGGATGTTTTTTTTTGTTTGTTTGTTTTGTTTTTTTCCAGGATATAAACAAGAGAATAAAGACAAGAGTCCTTATTATTCTGTTAAAATGAAATGTGATTTTAATTGTAACCATGTTAACTCTGGGCCTGAGATTAGCAAAAAATTGGAATCTGGTACTCCTGAATATTTCGAAGATTTTTGTGAAGACTGTATTAAAGGCAATGGAAGCCTGTCCTATACTGGACCCCAGAATGTGAGCCCCAGAATTGTAGAACTGATAACTGAAAACAAGCCAGTACACAACAAGGAAAATCAAATACTACAGAGGCTTGATGCTTCAAGTGAATCGGAAGAATTGGAAAGCAGTAGACTTTATGAGGACAGTGGCTACTCTTCATTTTCTCATCAAAGTAGTCCTGATGAACAGGAATACAACAGCCTTATCTTGTCTCGGAATTTCATTGTCAGCCCCAAACCCTGCCTTCTACAGAACCAAAGCACAGGACAATTTCCAAATAAGAACTTGTTACCAATCCTTCATTTTGAGGAAGTGGTTTGTTCAACTTTAAAAAAGAATGCCAAGAGAAACCCTAAAGTAGATTGGGAAACAGTGGAAAGAATAGTTGCCCATGGAGATTTTGGACTACATAATGTAATTGGTAGAAAAATGGGTTTAGATCGACTCGATATTCTCAGTGAACTCTTCCAGAGGGGACTCAAACATATCTTAGCAAATATTTTAAAACACCTCAGTGAGCTGGACTTGATCAAGTAAGTATCTTTTTGCCAAGACATTTATTTTATATATGCTCTGTATTAGTTGTAACCTAAAGTGGAACTTAAGAATGATTGTTTTAACTTATTTCTTTCCATAGTTTAATTTCAATCCATATTTTTTGACTTTGGAATAGGGAAAGATAGGCTTAGATCATGTCTGAGAACCTTTCTTCCAGAGGAAACTATGTAGTTTATCGTATACTCTCAGTTTTTAATTTTATACAAACTCCCAAGATGGATTTGGTACAAGATCTATAGGATTATTTGAATTTTCATCAGACTGAACTTTTTTTATCAGTTTTATTCTATATTAGTTTTTATAAAAATTGTTTTTAAAATCTGATTTCATTGGTATAAGTATTTCTTTCCTAGACAGCAGATTGTAGTCCTTATACTTTAACTGATAATCTTTATGAATTGGAATAGGCAAAAAATAATTTGACATCTGATTTTCAATCTTTTCATTAGCCTTTCAAGCTAAGTTGAACTCCTTATTATACTTATAGCATATTAATGTCTTTCCAGATGGTAGAATCTGGCATAGATTGTTCATCTTTGACATAGCTTTTAAGAACCCATGTTCACTTCCTATAGATTGGGAACTTGAGTTGGGGGTTTTGGACATATTTTGTCTCAGTCAAGGTAATAATGTATGCAGTATAGGTATGGGTATCTAATTAATGGCAATGTTTATAAATATTCAGAAAGTAAGTAGAATTGGAACTTACTTTTTAGTGTCATTGTTTTGCTAGCTCTTACCAATGTAACTATTGAAATATTTAATTATTTGTATTTTTTACTTTGTCAGTGTGGCCAGAGTGAGTGCAACATGGAGGAAGATTCTGAAAGACAATAAAGGGGCTTTCCACTTATATAGTACAGCAATGAAAAAAGTTACTGTAAGTTTTTTTTTTTTTCCCGTAAGTTATTTCATTTTCTTTTATATTGTCTATTCTTATCTTAACATATAAAATAATGGAGGAAAGAACAGTGGTTTAAAAGATTCAGGAATTGGGCTGGAATCATCCTACCCTTTACCAAACCCAGATGGGCCTTGAGTGGGTAACTTGTAGGCCTTTAAGGTTCCTCATCTGTAAAATGTAGGAGTGGATAACTTGTGGGTGACTTAACTCTACACTCCATGAAAACCTTTCAGTCAATATTAATTTTTATTAGATTTCTACTTTGTGTCAAACAATATGTTTGAAGCAAGTAGACATTCATGGACCTTATATCCCACCGGGAAAATATATATTATGTGACATCCTAAAATACCCTTGAGAGTTGATTATATAGTCTATTTAATAAAACATTTGTTAGTATGTATGAGACAGCTACATAATAAAAACTTGGCAAACCATTTCTATCAATAGTATGTCTTATGTATGCATTTTATGATAAAAATTTGAGGTGACTTTTTTCAGCCAAACCTTTCAGTTGATTTTAACTGGATTGTTTAGCTTTTTAAAGAAGGAAAATTTGGAAGGAAAGATACATTTCCTGGGTAAGATCCTACAGGCTCTTTATGTGATATTTGCTGATACTTCATGCATTTGGATATTATTGCTTGTGGCAGTAAACGTACTCTTTCAAAAGGATTATTTACTAAGTCTCAAATTCTCAGTGGGCAGATAGTTATGCTGTTTTACTAACTTTTTTTTTTTTTTTTTACTATTTCTCATAGGAAACTACTGCTAAATTTTCGCCTCATGCTGCAACTAGAGAATATGTTCTGGTCAGGGCTGCACTAGCTTCTGTTCAGAAATCAACAATGCAGGCTCCTAATGGGTCCAAAAAAGGATCTCAGCTCAAATTATCTGATCAGGAAGTTTCTACATATAGCCGACACAATGAGTTTTCTGAGGTAATTTTTTTTTTTTTTTTTTTTTTTTTTTGATATGTTAATACTTTAAAAATACAAATACATATATCCTAAAATCTATATTCAATTTTTGGGCCAAATTTTGCTTCAAAAATGTTGGCTCACTTGATTTCTCATTTTTATAGGTGATTTATTTATAAAATAGGGAACCTGAAAGCACAAATAAATTGTCACTGAAGCCTAATTAGCTCTAACAATCAGTTATTAGTTGCTATTTATTTAGAAAATAAGTTGATAGCACATTAGTAGATCTGTGATTATTTCATGATGTGATTACTGCCTCTGTTTTTACAAGTCACAGTCCCTTTGCCTTCTCCCCTAAATTCTCAATGGAGATTTACCAAATTTCCAAGAATTTTAGTATTTGTGATGTAGATTACTGGAAGAGAACTTAATGGCTTTTACTCCTACTTGTAAGTCCCTATAATCTCTGGTCCTCAGTTTTCTAAAGAGGAGAAAATTGGGACAAGTAACTTGGCCAGAGTTCTTTGTAGTACATTGTGCTATACCATATGATGCAGCAACTTATACTCATTCTATTTTCTATAACATTTTTAGATTGTCACTAATTCTTTTGAGGTTTGATGATTCAAAACTATTAGCATCACTGGGAAAAAATGTTAAACAAATGGGTTAGGATAAGGAGACAGTAAGCAATTTGAGATTAATACTGTGTTTTCCTAGGTGAAATTTAGTTCAAAGGGCAGTTTGTTGCCTATCCAAGATAGTGTTGATTGAATTCAATTAACTAGTTGCTTTGTTTTATTTTGTGTTTTGTGAATGGGACTGCCCTACCTCACCTATCTTTGTAAGTGTAACAACCACTTCTACTCCTAGTCTCAATACTGATTGGCATGGAAGCTCTGCCATTTTTGAGCCCACATTGGTTTGTCTGTCCTTAGGCAAGCCTTGTGGCTCTTCACTTCCAAGTTATTGTAGTTCAGAATCCCAAACTCTACCCACTATTTTCAGCCTTCCTAGGGGCTATAGTCTTGTGCTGCCATACTTTGCTTCTATAAGTATTTTAAAATGCCTACTCTGGGGATACAAAAGTAATTTCTTTTTTTAAAGTGCTTACAAGTCTAATACATGAGGTTTTTTGTTCTAATGTTAAAATAGGCAGTATTTTGTTTTCTTTCCCTTTCCCCATTCCCAAATGTTTTTATAGCGAATTGATTTGCATCTTTATTTTTATATGACAACCCACCTCAATAAAATGTGTGAGAAGGGAAAGGCCCTGAGTTTTAGTGATTACTATGTGATAAAAAGTTTATTATGTGTGATTTTTGAATATGTGAATTTTTCTTCATAGGTTGCCAAGACCTTAAAAAAGAATGAAAGCTTAAAAGCCTGTATCCATTGCAACTCACCTGCAAAATACGACCCCTATTTACAGAGAGCAACATGCAAACGAGAAAGCTGTGGCTTTGATTTTTGTACAAGATGTTTATGCAACTATCATATCACCAAAGACTGTTCAAATGAAAAGACCCTAAAAGCAAACTCCAAAGTGGGACCTCTTCCTGGTAGTAAAAAAAGCAAAAAGAATTTGCGAAGGTTATGATCTTTTGTTATATCAGTTGCATCTAGCCGACTGAAAGTTGATTGGAGATGTTAACGTTAGGTGACCATAATATGGTTCTGCCTGAAGTCTTTATTTTAAATTTTAAAAAAGATAGTAAATATATTGTTATTTTTCAATTGTACATGAAAATCAATTTTAAAAAAATAAAACAAACTTCAGTGAATTTTTGGAACTTGGTAGCTTTGGCATGTCATGTATTCTGAATTCTTCTGCATTTATTACCAAATGAGAATCCCAATACAAAATTCTGGATTACATTTTTAAAAGAGGAAACAGCCAATTACATTACAATCAAAATGAGCTTTATCTGGAATATCTTTATTAAGTACTTTGGAGATTCATATCAAAAGAATACAGTTTAAACTATTTAAACATGCTATTCATTTTCTACAGTTATTATAATTCCTAAGTTTAAAAATATATTTTATATCCTTATATGTCTCTATTTTTTGAGGCACTGTTATTTGGCTTCCAAGTAAAAGTAACTACAGTTGCAATATCAATGTCAGGAATCTGTCTATGTAATTGTTTTTGTCCTTTTTCAAATGTTTCTTCAATGTCAACAAGTCTGAAATTCCTATTCCTACCAGCTATTTCCAAATGAAGGAGAGAAATGTCTGTTACTGTGGTCTTGTTTTTTTCTCTGAAATCTGTTTTTAAGACTTTTGTACATTTGTTATATATTTTTCCATATTTTATGTGTGCTTATATAATAAAAATTAAATGTTTATTTAAATATAATTCATTTTGCAAATATTTAAGCTGAGTAATGGAAACTATTCTCTTTGTATAATACCAACACATCTACCTTCTCATCAATACTACTTTTAAATGTCCTATAGAAAATCTCTTTATGTCAGAATTCAAATTGTCACTCACTGTTTTATTACGAAGTTTGATTTCTTCCTCCCTCCACCTTTTTACTAATCTATACGTCTTTCTAATCTAACTTTCCATCAAGAATACTTAGTGCTGAAAGAATGAAATCTTTCTATGGGTTAAATAGCTTACCTATGTTCTGGGCCCAAATATTTCCCTCCTATCTGTAATTAGCTCTCTTGGGAATGTGAACCATTATTAAAAAGTAAGAATTGGCTGATAGTATATAAAGGGGTTATTGAAAATCAATTACTACTAAAAACTTGAATATGAGAAATGTTTTAATTGTCATCACCTTAAGGAAGTATGTTAATGATAGAAGCAAAAACTTTGTGGTTTTTCCCATTCACAAGTTAAATCCTTTGGCTGCTTGTAGTTCCTTATTTGTACTAAATTTAGATCCCCAAACCCATAAGTTCTTCAAGTTACACAGAGCCACAAGATGGTGCTCTTACGACACTAAGAAATGAACTGAATAATTTTATTTTTCTCTTGAGACATTGACATTTTATTGTTGGTCAAAGTACATGGTCAAGCTGCAAATTTAAGGGAGGATGATTTTTATTTTTTGAGAGGATAAGTGATAAGTTTCACTTTAACTCACCACTTTTTGAAAGTAAGAAAGTCCTGTGCATATCACTGAATGCCATAAAGTGGATATTTCAAAAATGTGTAGAGATAAAGAATATTTTAGAGTGAATGTGAAAGTTGATAAGAGGAAAAGGAATTACCTAGTGATATTAAACAAAATAATATAAGTAGTGGCTGTTTACAAATACATGCAAAGCATGGTCTCTTAAGAACTTAGCTAGAATCATTGAATAGAAGACATAGAAACAATCCACGGAGATCACCTAGTCCAATCCTTCCTTTTCAGATAATAGTTTCCATTTATTTGAGGAGTTGAAAGTAACAGTGTAAGTGAGCCTGGCATATAGGTGCTTAATAAGTGCTCAGTGATAGGTTAAATAGCAATAAATAGGTACTACAGGGTTATTTCTTCAGTTTCATTTTATACTCTAATTCAGAAGTAATCTTAAAAGATTTTTTTTTCCTTTGTAACTGATTAGGCCAAACTTTTACATGATATTAGAGCTCATTTAGGAGATTCTTCCATGTACTGATTTGACAAAATCAGCATTATGTCATCTGCAAGTAGGAATGTCTGGAGGACTTCACCATCTATCGAAGCTACTGACACTATGCAGTACCTTTTCCAACAGTAACAGAAATATAGTATTAGGAATAGCAAATAAACCAGTATAACTAGGGGGGTGGGAGTCATTTATTAAAAGATCAAAAAGGGAGGAAAGGTCAGATAAGTGGTGATTTTTTTCAATCCTCATCTTTGTATCATATAGTGTTGTCTCAACAAGTACAATTTCTACTTTTTTTTCCCATTTTCACTTGAAGGCATAGTAACTAATCAATTTGGTGGGGAAGACACAAAAGGTAAACTTTCATTTTAGTAAAATCACTTTAATAGCTAGGAGATAAGATACCTTCAGTAGATATCAATCATTTGGATCTAACATTTAGAGTATTAAGAGAAGTTTTGTTGACAAAATTCTTAGTTGCAGAAGAGTGCCACGCCAACCAGTCTATCAGATAAAGTAAAAGGTTTCTCCTATCTGGAATCTTCAAGTTTTAGATGTCTATTTGATGGGTATATTTGAGAAAGAATTACTTTTAAGTATGAAGTGGGCTAGCACTCCTTTCAGGTTTCTTCCAGCTTTAAAAGTTGTGATTCTGAGCATTCCATCATTTGTTTTCTTTATTTAATAAATTTTTTTTTCTGCTTTCATTTTTTTTTTGTCATGAACAATAAATTAACATATCTTAGTTGTTTGTTTATCTTGGATACAAAAGAAGAAATAAGAATAAAAACCATTAATCCAAGGATGAATCTAGAGTTGACATAATGGAAAGAGAAATGAGGAAAGAAAAATAAGAAAAGTATAAGAAATTTTAAAATAATGAAGAAAAGAAGTTGAAGGGGTTCTCCATTTGATAGTCAAAGGATATGAACAGGCAGTTTTCAGATGAAAAAATTAAAACTGAAAAAATGCTCTAAACCACTTGATCAGAGAAATGCAAATTAAACAGCTTTTAAGCTGTCACCTCACACCTATCAGATTGGCTAATATGACAGAAAAGAAAAATGTTGGAGAGGATGTGAGAAAATTGAAACTTTAATGCATTGTTGGTAGGATTGTGAATTGATTCAACTTTCTGGAAAACAATTTAGAAATATGCTCAAAGGGCCGTAAAAACTATATAGTCTTTGATCTAGCAATACCACTACTAGATCTATATCTCAAATAGATCATTTAAAAAAAATTGAAAAGTTCCCACATGTACAAAAATTTTTATAGAAGCTCTCTTTGTGGTGGCAAAGAATTAGAAATTGGGGATGCCCATCAATTGGAGAATGACTGAACAACTTGTGGTATGTAAATAAAATGGAATGTTGTATAAGAAATGTCAGCAGGTGCATTTCAGAAAATTCTGGAAAGACTTAGATGTGATTAGAACCAGGAGAATATTGTATACAGTAACAGCAACTTTGTGTGATGACCATTTTAGCTCTTCTCAGTAATACAATTTAAGAAATTCCAAGATCTAAGATCTAAAATAGAATGTAAGACGATTCCAAGAGTCTCATGATGGAACATCTAGAACATGACTAACCTGTAAATATGTTTGATGTGACTTTACATGTATAACCTGTCTCAGATTGCTTTGCTATCTTGGAGAGGGGGAAAGAGGAAAAAAAAAAAAATCAAAATCTTATGAAAGCAAATGTTGAAAACTATATATATAATTGGAAAAAATAAAATACCATTAAGTGGGTAGGAGAAGTTGAAAGGGAATAGGAATGAACATTTTAATGAACTATATTATGAAAAAATTTAAAAGGGAAATTAGGTAAAAGGAATAAAAAACATTAAAAAGAAAAACTAAGAAAATAGGTGACACATGAGAAAGGAAGTTGGGGATGAAGGGAAGAAGGCCTCTGAGAGTAAAGCTGACAAAATAGATTAAGTAAAATTAACTAAAGAAACATTGTACCTTGTTTATAGAGAAGAGAAACCAAAAAAAGAGAAAATCTTGATTGAATTCATATCTTCTTCAAGGGTAACAAAGTGTAGATGCTACTTTGTACATCATTTGACACATTAATACCTCATTGTCTTCTTTTCATATTCCCTACCTTCTTTCATTTCATCGTCTGGGCTGAAGGAAAATAAAATGATTAGCAGATGCAAATTTAATGCCATTCATAATGTATTTAACTACCTTGTATTTATTTTGTACTGATTCTGCTTATAGCTATACCGAACAGCCAAAAATGAACAATTGTTACTTGATTTTAAAAGTTCTTTTGTGTCCATATATTGAAGAGGAAGAGGAAGAAAATCTATAGGAAGACTTTGTCCTATAGCTACATACAGAATCAGTACAAAAAAAAAAAACAACAAGGTAGTTAAATACATTATATATTTTGTATACATTTTGACTATCCTGATAAACTTGAAAATATATGCTTGAATTTTTGTCTTTCCCTAGTACCTAGAACAGTACCTGATACATAATTGTTGCTTAATAAATGTTCTTTTATTGACTATTTATTTTTGGCCCCCAAGATTCATTCCATTGTATTGCTCTGTATGTATGTGTATGGTTCTTTCAACTCTTTGTATCATACTACTCTAACTCCATCAGATCTACAAAATCATTGTTTTGTTTCCTGACAAGTACCAATTCTATCATTTCTTTTTCCTATTTCCACTAGAGGGTACAGTAACTAGTCAATTTTAAAAGTGTGGTTAGAAAACATTACAAAAAATAACTACACATTTCTTTCGTAACAATTTCCTATTCTCAAATAATTATGCTAACACATCCTGTTGGGGATGGCTGAACCCCTTAAATATTCTGACTGGGAATTATGTGTAAGTTTAGGGAAAATAATCAATTCTCTGGAGTCAAGTACAGAGTTAAAAAGACTAAAACGGAAGGAACACTGCTTGCTTAATAAATGGAGGGTTATTTGATGCCTAGGGAGAGATAGATACTTTTCATAGCTGATGCTTAGTTCATATGCTCACTTCTAAAAGTTTTCAGATGGTGCAGATAGACTATGAGAAAGATTTCCAAAACTTAGTAGTTTTATGACTATAAGCAAATCACTCATTTATTTACTAACTATTAATGAAGTACTTAGCACAATACCTGGCACATAGTGGGAATTTAATAAATGTTTGTTCCCTTCCTTTTCCCTTCTAATGTTTCAGGCACTAGGGAAATAAAAATATAATTCAAGATTGTCCCTCAAAAAGCTTCTCTTATTTAACTTTTAATTCTAAATTTCCTCAAATGTAAAATTTCATGTGCATTGCAGTCTGGCTCACAGGATTAATGTGAGAAAAGCATTTGTAAATTTTATAAATTTAAAAATTCTATATAAATGACAGAATGTAAGCTCCCTGAGAATAGAAACTTTTTTAAACTGTATTTTGATACACAATTTAATATTATGAATGCAATCCCTATGCCATGTATGTAGAAGACATTTAATATATGCTCACTAATAAATTCAAATATGAGTTATCATAATTATTGGTCTCACATTTTCACAAATTTCGTGAAATTTGTAACTAATTTTCCACATTTACAACCAAATAACCAAAGTTGAACAATAGTTACTTTATTTTAAAGGTTCTTTTGTGCTTATATATTGAAAAGAAAGATGAAGAAAATTTACAGGAAGACATCTTATATAATGAAATGCACCACTCCTTATTCCCAGGTCTTCTTGATAACTTTGCTGTTAGTAGCCTTATCTTACCCCACCCGCAATCTCTGGAATCATAATCAAATCATCTCAGCTATTGTTTCTAAAAAGGTAGTGTCAACCTACTACCACAAGACTGCTCTATTCCAGCAACTTTTCAGATTAAAGTGCCATTCTCTAGCTATCTTTAAGAATATTTAGAAATACAGCATGATAATAAAAAAATACATTTAAATGGCTGTTTCCCCGATTACTTTCTAATAGGGGAAATAAAATAAGCTTCTTGAAGAAAGGCACTACCTTTTTTTTCTTAAATTTATTTCCCTCATTCTAAGCACAGTCATTTTTTCATTTATTTGTTCATTCACTCAGTCAGTTAGGGGGCATAGTGGATAGAGTACTGGACCTAGAATCAGAAAAATGTAGGTTTAAATTCTACCTCAGACTTGTGACAATGGACAAATCACTTAGCTGATGTCTCCTCAATTATCTCATCTGTAAATGGATTATTATTATTATAACATTTAACTCCCAGTGAGGATAAAATGACGCAACATTTCTATAGCACTTTGCAAACCTTAAATTACTTTATAAATTCTACTTATTCATTAATTAACTGATTAATTCCTTCACATTACCTAATCACTAATACTTGGGCTATTAATATGTGTTTATTCTTTCTTATTTGCATGAATTGTGCTGTTTGGAATGAAACTGCAACTACATAATTGACAGGAAGAAATATTTAGAAGGAAGGAATTCAGTTTCTTGTATTTCTTGCTTATCTATTCCTCCATTCAGATAGCAATTTGTTTTGTTCTGATTATCTCTGAGTTTCAACACTCCTGGAAGGTAGGTAAAAAAAAAAAATAAAATAACATTTTTTCCTCCTTGTAATTAAACAAACTGAAGCTCTGGAAAGTGAAATGGTTTGCTAATTATCACAAAATTGATGATGGCAAAGATGCAGGACTTTTTTTCATAATGAATTGTTGATTTGCTAATATCTTATTATTGGTCTTTTTACATACACAAATTATCTGATCATGGGATCATAGATCTGAGTCTGAAAAGACCCTCAAATGTCATTTCATCCTACTCTTTCATTTTATAATGAACCAATTGAGACCTAAAGATTTGGCTTGCCTCAGTCCCATAGATAATAAGTGGCAGACTTGGAACTCAATTCCTGTGACTGACTCCAAGTTCAATGGAAAATTTCATGAAGTAGAGACAGATATATTTATAACTCAGTTTTCTAAATAATAATAAATACCTACTCACACCTTTTAAGACTTCTACTTGAGATGACTGAATAATTAAAATCATGAGGGTTTTTTTGTTGTTGGAAATAGTCTCATTTTTCTTTATAATTCTAAGCTTAGAATATACCCTGACACAAAGCACACTAAAGCAACATACATTCAAGAAATTTATTAAATATCTATTGTATACAGAGTACTGTGCTATGAGAGGATGGAATAGAAAGTTGAACTTTAATATATTGTTCCTTCTTATAAAAAGCATACAAAGAGACATATAATAATATATAATAGTATATGAGAGAATGTCAAAGCAAAGTGCTTAAGGTTCATCTCTATAATCTCTGTGTGCTAATATATATTGGCACACTAATATGAACAAAATGGGTCTCTATTATGGAACCACAAATAGCTACAGAAAAATCATCTTTTCTATACAAGAAATACAAAATGTTAATCTTTTTTAAAAATGAGATTTAAAGAGGAGGAAAAAAAATCATACCTATTCATTTCTAAAGAGAAAATTTGCCATTGTTAAAGGATGTACAATGAAGATTCCAACTGGTAGAGGGAGTCATTGTAGATTAAGAGATCTTTCAGTTATTCCTTTTTTTATTTCATTTTTATTTGAATTTTGAAAGCAATAGTGGAATTATTAAAAATTTCATTTGATTCAAGTAGTATGAAATAAAGATTTCATATGTAATGTTTTACATGAAATGATTTTGTTTTCTTATATAAAAATACTATATTTATGTAACTCAGGCTTATTTGAGCATGCCTCAAAATTCCAAATTAAAAAAAATCCTCTAACAGCAAATATGAATTATAGCAATATGAACTCATCCAGGAGTCATGTCTATTTTTAAATTTAACTCCCTCAATATCCTTTAAAGACATTAAGGTTGTAAAGGGAAACTTCTTTCTCCATTCTCTCTCTATATTAGTACTATATCATCATACAGGTATTCTCAATTGCTTAAATAAATTTACCTTTTTATTTTCTTTTTATTTGTGTTTGTATTTCAAAATTCCTATTTAGTTTTGGTCTTCTCTCTCTACTATTTTCATCCTCTATTAAATTAAAGATTGATGTTTCCCCTTGTGTGATTATAATCAGTTTTGTGGGATAAATTATTCTTGGTTGCAAGCCTATCTACTTGTCTTGGGGATATTGTATTCCAAGATCCCCTTTAGTTTATGGTAGATGCTTTTATATTTTTTGTGATCTTGACTGTAGTTACTTAATACTCCAACTACTTCTTTCTGGATATTTGTAATATTTTATTTTGATAGGAGAATTTTAGATTTTGACTGTGACCTTTCTGGAATTATTACTTGGGGGTTTCTTTCAGGAGGAGATGAATGGATTTATTTCTTTTGAATAACTTTATTTTATTTATTTATAAGGCCAGTAGGGCTGATTGGCCAGGGTCATACAACTAGGAAGTATTAACTCAGGTCCTGCTGACTTCAGGGTTGGTGTTCTATCCACTGTACCATCCAGCTACCCCAAATGAATTTTTTCTATCTTTAGTTTGCCTTGTGATTCTAATAGATTTGGACAGTTTTAGTTTATGTTTATTGAATTATAACACAGACCACTATGGCCACTATTGCCTAAAAGCCAGGTATATTAGAGTTTATCATTTAACTCTATTTCTCTATCAGTTTTCTCCACTACCCTTAAGGTCACACAGGAATACCTAGGTTCTTTGCCAATAGCTTCAGCACCCACTGATGATGTTTCCCTTAATTATGTGTATATGTGAGGGGGTGGGGAGGAAGCTTCCTTCCAGTCCCATTTAGCCATTGAGAACTGCACTAAGTTTTACACAAAAATATTTACTTCCCAAAGGCTATCTGTACATACTCTGGTAGAGATGGGGAGCATCTAGATGATAGGTCTCATAAGGTCTGAGAAATCATTTTCTAAGGCAACCATCTCCAATGAAGAGCTGAAAGCTAAGTACAACAACCTCCCATTGCTTGAATTCTTTCAAATGATCATTTTGTATGGCCTACAAATGATGTTATAAAAATATTTAAATGTACCTTGGCAGAAAAAAAATTTTCCTTACCCCTTAAAGAGTCCACAAGGCATGTAAAATTAGGCATGCTCAAATAAGCGTGGGCTATATATAGTACTTAAGCTTTTAAAAAAAAAAAAATCATGCCACATAGTCAAATAGTAGTAGAAAGGGCTTTGACTGAGTAGTGGTGGAGAGAAAGACTAATGAGTTAGCCTAGGGTCTCATTCTAGATCTGATTCTAATCATCCATATGACTTGACAATTTCCTTTACTTCTACATGGATGATGCCATCTTAAGTGATCATCATGAGGACCCTTCTTCCTCTCCCATAACATATTATTTTTGACATTTTAATAGGGTTAGACAGCCTTTTCTCAGCTTCTTGTCTTTTAAAATCAGTTTCATTTGGTATTTATGTGGAACAATTTGATAAGTTAGAAGCACTGGTAGTCTCCAAGACTCTATGTATCCAAATAGCTTCTTTTACTATTTGTAAAGTACATCAAAAATTTTAGATGAAGGATATGCCTTTTATTTTTCAGTGACTTTTATCCTTTAGGGCCAGATTTAGTAAAACAGCTTTACCTAACATTCTAACCTAATACCAATTTAGTGGATAAATTTATGTCAATGTTACCTGTATAATGAAAATAATGTTGTCATATTTATTGTCTTACAGAGCTAAAAGGTGTTTTATTTATTGTTAGTATTGGTCTCATGTTCTTCTTGTGAATCATCAGAATGATTCCTTGATCCAAGAATAAGAAAAACCTGCCCAAATCTAAATTTATGAAACTCTCATGATCCTCTGTGACACATTTCTCATTTGGGGCTATAAGCCTTTCCAGTATTCCAAAGGGCAAAGAACCTCCAGGGAAATAAAAACACTTCAATCACCCACATAGATAAAAATATTCACTTTGAGTGGGTGCTTATGAGTTAACATTTTAAAAGTGATTTGAGAATTTGAAAGTTCAATATAAATGCTATTTAGAATTATTTCTATATATGTCTATTTGTTTAAAATTTTTCATTATAATAATGTAATTCTGTAATTATGAATGAGGTTTATATATAACATCTATATATTTTTAATATAATAAGTATCATTGGCATGCTTTGATAGAATTTCTATTGTATAATTATTGATAATATTATTTTAGATTATTTCATGCCAAAATAGTTCCTATTCAGTCTATATATGTAAATTTGGAGGGGTGGGGGAGAGTGGAGGAAGAAGTCAGACCTCTGATTTTACTGATATAAAAAACTTTCCCCAAAAAAGAAAGGATATTCTTGCTACTGATGAAAATCAACCTCTGGCAACTTATTATTTGAAAGAGTTGTCTCCTTTTTCTTTTCTTCCTGTCTTCCTTCCTTCCTTCCTTCCTTTTTTTTTTTTTTTTTTTTAGCATCTAAGAGAATTTATCATGTTTTGGGGTGGATAATTCTAAGCACTGTAATAATCAGTTGCTCACTGAATAGATATTTTCATATATATTTTCTTCTTTGTGTGTTTAAATTTTCATTTTTAAATGTATTTTTCCTCCATCTCTTACCTAATAAATTATCCCTGGTAATGAAGAGAAGAGGAAAGAAAGAGAAAAGAAAAGAATGATTAAAAAAAAAAAAAAAAAAGAAAATCTATTCAATAAAATTAACACATTTGGCAAATATGTATGATAATATGTCCACACTGTAGTCATTGTTCCTGCTCCCCTCAGCTACTCCCCCCCCCCCACAAGCATGGTCTTTAAAATTTTAGAGGAATCAATTTAATTTTTTTGTTCTTGTTTCCATTTAAATGGTTACAGTCTTAGTGTATATCATTTTACTTGTATCAGTTAATAAAATTTTCCATTCCTCTCTGAATTTTTCATATTCATCATCTCTTAGATCATAATAATATTTTACATAATACATACATGTATTATAGTTTGCTTAACCACTATTTAATAGGTGGACATCTACTTTATTTCAAGTATTTTGCTACCACAAAATATTTAGCTATGAATATTTGTTGTATATGAGATCTATCTTCTTATCTTTGACCTTTGTTATGAGGGAAACATAATTTTGGCCAATACAATGATTTAGACTCAGGATTGAAATTCATTGAAAGTCTTCAGCAACATAAAATTCAATAAAAATAGGGTTTCTCACAATAATATTTAAAGAAAAGAATTTGTTAAGAATCAATACTGCAAAGGGGAGGTAAATGGTACAATGGATAAAGCACTGGCCCTAGAATCAGGAAGACCTGAACTAAAATCTGAACTCAGACACTTAAGAGGTACTAGCTATATGATCCTGGGCAAATCACCTCACCCTAATTGCCTCTCAAAAAAAAAAAAAAAAAAATGCTGCAATCCTTTGTTTTCTAACTCACCAAAGCAGTAATCTTGGGTCAGAAAAAACCAGGTCTTGAGACATTGAGAATCACAGCAAACCTCAGAAACCTCAATATCCCATAAGGTTGGCTCTTTAGACCTCAGATAACAAGGGAGACACAATGAATTTAAGCCTTAGTCCTCTAGACCAGCCAAATTCAGGCAATGACTTCTTTGTCTTCTTGAAGGCTTGGTCTATAGAAAAAGATACTGATTCTTCTATATCCTATTCTTGGTCCCTTAAATCATCTAAAGGACCAAATGGCTTTGAAGACTTTACTAAACAAATCTGAACTTAAGAAGCATAGCATAAACTACAATGAAGGAAGAGAAATATGAATCTGCTGTTATCTGCATCTTTAGAGAAAACATTTGCATCTGTCAGATTAGAGATACAATGATGCATAAAGCATACACATTGCAAAATAAACCAAGACACCATTCTGTATATGCAAGACTATAATTTTTCAATGCTATTTAAGCTTAATAGATACATTACATAAACTCATCTTAGGCACAAAGCTCTTAATAATTTACTCAAATAAATTATTTAACACACAAGTTACACAAGTCACACAAGTAATAAATGGCAGAACTAGAATTTGAATTCTGATCTCATGATTCTGGACAGGTAGATGACAATAGAAGGCTCTTTCTGAGTTCAAATCTGGCTAAAGTCATTTACTTCACACACTAGCTGTGTGACTTTGGGCAGGTCACTTAACTCCATTTGCCTCAGTTTTCTCTTCTGTAAAATGAGCTGAAGAAGGAAAACAGCAAACCACTCCTGCATCTTTGCCAAGAAAACCCCTAGTGGGGTTAACAATTGACCATTAAGTCACATGACTGAAAAACAACAGAAGGCTTAGAGTTTAGCATTCTATAATTTAAGGTCCTTTCTAGCTTGTTAAAAAACAAACACAAGTAATCTTTTTTTTTTTTTTCTTCCCAAATTTCCCAAATTCATCAGATTTATTTGTAGCCTGATATCCTGAAAGAATCTTATGCTTAGCATATGTAGACCATGAATAAAGGAGACTGTGTAATATAGCTTTAAGGACGCTAGGGAGAGCTCTATAACAGAAAAAATAAAATATGTGCCTAAATGATCTCATTTCTTTTCTCTGTATTTATCTGATGAAGATATAAGCATTGATTTCTTATTCTTATTTTTTCTCTAATTCAAGCAAAAACAAAAACCTTACTTAGCCAAAAAAGTTATATTCGGATTCTAAAGAGAGATTACTATTTATGTATCTTTTTATTATTATTATTATTATAAAGGGAATAATTATAGAGGAGGCTGAGTTGGAAGGCTTTTGGAAGTCTTAAGATGACTGATGGCATTTCAAAGTTTACTAACATTCAAGAGTTCCCTTTTATGAGAAAATTTTAGATCATTATTGCCTTAAACTGTGTTTACTATAACTATGTTATTCTCTCCCTATGCTATCTCTTGATTACTCCCTTGCTTTTGTTTTTTCTATGGGTAATGTCCTTATTTTGTTATACAACATAAATTTAAAAAAAATTATCAAACATCTACTTTATAAAGCAGTTATCATCATGGGCACTGGAAGAGATAAAAATTTCAGAAAAGTTATCACCTCTTCCCTCATGAAATTTATAATCCAACAAGAGAATAAGACACCTACACAAATAACTCTTAAGTAGAACAAATACAATAAGCACCTGGTGCAGTGGAAATTTTCTAAAACTATTTTCCAAAGTCCTCAAAGCTGCATACTAATAGGTAGGTCAATAGACACTAAATACAACATTTTCACTGTTTTGCCAAGTAAACTTCACTTTCTAGCAATACAAAAAAGAAAAAAAGTAATTTAAAACAGTTGAAACTTTTTTCCTCTTTTTCTGTAGTAAAGTCACTTTACTATATCTCCTGGAAATTATATCAAAGAATCATAGACCTAGAGCTGTGAGATCCTAAGAACTGTGTCTTACTTTGTATCCCCAGAATTGCATGATGGCTAGCACAGAGTAGGCACTTACTAAATTACTTTTGACTGATTTAGTTCTGGGAAACAGGCTCTCTCCAGTGACTCAGAACTGGAGCTTTCCTGACATAGAAGAGGTACCAGCTTGTGATGGAATTGATTAGCCTTCACCTTGTTTATTCTCCTAATTCTTTTCTTTTCTTTTTTTCCTTGAACAGTTTTGCACCAATTTAGCTGGCTAACTCTGTGGATCTGGGCATTGCAACTGAGTCTCAAAGGTCCCCTAAACAGCAGTGGTTGAAAAATACACTGCCTATTAGGCACATACTCATCCAACATTCTCTCATGTTCTTTCTCTTTATTGTTGTTGTTTGTCCTTCATTCCTGAAGAGGACTACAGCAGCAGAGATGATGCCATGACATGCAAGTGAATTGGATTTAAGTGAGGAAGGACTGTGCAAGGTCACCCCGCTTCACTTTCCCTTCCGGAGTCGTATGGTTCCAGTGGCAAGATATAGATCAAGATGACTGGAGATAGCCCCTCATGAAATGGGAGACCTTGTTTTTTTTAAGCTAAGTTCTTCAACAGGTCTGTTTAACTGACCTGGTCACACCCATTCAGTGATTAAAGCTAGATAGCAATTGAAGCAAAGAATCTCTTCTTTTACATAATCAAAAAAAAACAAAACAAAACAAAACAAAACAAAAAAAACTAACTAAATAAATAAATCTGGGAGGGGAAGATCTTCAGGGTTTCTGGTCAAAGTAGAATTGATTGCTATTTACATTCAATCTGAATTAATCAGGACCCAGACAAATATGTTATGATTCAGCCAAGCTGCATAGCTTATTGTCTCTCAGATTTTTCCTTATACCTAAGAAGTACTCCTGTTTTCAACTACTCTGCTGAAACCCTATTCATCCATCAGGATCAAGACCAAATGTCGTCATCACCATTAGAAAGGTTCTGATCTCCATCTTTACCTTTCTAATCCAAACAGGATATCCATCCTGTGTCTCTTCTCATAACTCCTTATTTGAATCTCTATTGTGCATTTATTCTTATATTTTCTAATTTTCTTTTTGATTTGTATTTATGGTTTTAACTCCTCCTTGAAAGAAGGTACTGAACTCTTATTTGTCTTTAAATCCTGATAGATGCTTGGTTATTGAACCACCAAAGGACACAAAAGAATTAAAGGACCCTGATGAGTTTTCTCTCAGGGAGTTTTCACTCTCTTGTGGCATTGGCAGTGTCCCCTATGCAGTCAGAATGCACTGGGGAAGCCCTCTTCTAAGATCAAGAGATGGGCTTCCCTGATAGAATTCAGGATTTGGGGAATGATTTTAAGTCAGAGGTGTCAAAGATGAGCTGAAGCTAACATTTTCTCTCCTTAGTTCAAAGAAGCAAGGGGGGTATCTTGATTTAGTAGAAAGAATCTTGCAATCAGAAGACCTAGGTTTAAAGTCCAGTTCTGCCATCCATTTATCTGTATGTCCCTACACTAGTCACTTCCCCTTCCTTGGCCTCAGTTGCCTCACCTATAAAATGAAGAGGATGTACTAAATGACTTCTGGTTTTTCTTCTAATTCTAAATCTTTCATTCTATGAGCATTATTTTGTTCAGCATTTTAAAAATTTGATTCTATTATAATTTGTGTAACTTTATTTTATACTTTATTTTATTTTAAATTAATAACTTTATTTTTCAAAATATATACAAAAATAGTTTTCAACATCCAATCTTGTGTTCCAAATTTTTCTCCCTCCCTCCTCACCTGCTCCTTCCCCTAGACAGCAAGTAATCAAATATAAGTTAAACATGTACAATTCTTCTAAACATATTTCCACATTTATCATTCTGTACAAGAAAAAACAAACAAACAAACAACAACAAGAAAGGTGAAAATACTATGTTATGATCCATATTCAGTCTCCATAGTCTCTCTCTCTGGATGCAGATGACTCCATCACAAATCTATTGGAATTGACTTGAATCAATGAATCAATTTGACTACTACAAATATTTAACAAATATTTTAAAAGAATAAATCAGGTATAAAATGTTGTGCTAGATGTAGCCACTATGGCTGAACTATCTCATGATAATACACATCCAGTCCCTAGTTTTTATTTATTGTTGTTTACATTAACTATTAGATTTACTGTATAATAATGTAAAGAGTGTATGTGTGTACTATGTTCACTTTTTTCTTTTTTTTCTGTTTTATTTTACTTATGATTTTTCCCTTTTGTTTTGATTTTCTCTCCAATACAATTCATTAGGAAATGTGTGTGTGTGTGTGTGTGTGTGTGTTTAAATGAATATACATGTATAACCAGAAAAAAAAGACTATACATGTACTCCTTTGTGTATCATAGTTTTATCTGGATGTGACTTGTAAGAAGGAAAAAGATATTTCTAACATCTCCTCCTTCCACCTTTCTTCACAGAAGACTTTTATTCCTGCGAAGAGGAAAAGTAGAAGGCTAAGACTAGAGGTTGACCATTCTGCCCTCCTCAGAGAGAGGGGGTACTGGGTTAGATATTATTTCAATCTGCTCTCCTAAATATTTTTAATCTAGGGGAAGTAATTTTTAGGTTGAAGCTGCACTATTAATAGCCATCCTTTAATGGGAAAGGAAATTATCAAACTTTATATAGAAGATTTGACTCTATAGCCACCAAATTCCATTTCCACAATGAACATGTATCACAAATAGCAAATAAATTCATTCATTCAAATTTATAGCAACAGAAACAGAAACAGAAAAATATATATAGATAATACAGAGTGAATGAGCTCTCACTTTGGAAGCTTCCTCAAACAACAACAACAAAAAATTCTAGATCTTACCCAATGGGAAATTCCTTTAAGATTCAAGTATAGCAAAAGGATAGGGACATGACATTATAGAGATTACCATCTTTTCTACATATCATTTCTCCTTAGAATCTTTCTCTACCTTCAACAACTTAAAGAAAGGTTTTCTCTCTTGATTCTGGAACTTAGATGAAACAAGATCTTTCTTCTTTCTAGTTCTTATCATTTCTGCCCATCCCTCACAAACATTTGACTATCACTTTACAGTTTCTAAAGCACTTTTATTATATTATATGATTCTTACAACATTAGCAGAACAGGGATCTAGCCTATTTTAAAGAAAACTTTAGTGAAGTTCTGCATATCCAATGCTACATACCTACTAAGTGGTAGGGGTCATATCTGAACATAAATCTTCTGGCTCTTAATCCAATACTGTTTATATACTTGACTTGTTCACAATTCTTTAAGTTCTTAAAAAGTAGAATGAAAGTACCAGATCTTCAGCAGTGATGTTTATGGTTTATTTTTTTCTTTCTGACTTTTAGAAAATAAATAATAGCCCAGATTTTATATCTTTATATGATGGAAAAGGAAAAAAAAAAAAAAAAAAAAAAAAAAAAAAAAAAAAAAAAAAAAAAAAAGCAACCCTCTAATTAAATTATTTTCAGTTTCAACCTAAGTAGAGAGAGCCTTTGAATTAATGAGCTATGCTTTCCATTAAATAAAAATTATACTAAAAACCTCCTTTCATCATTTTTAGAATGATACAGCTATTTCATTCTAAAATCTAAGAAGGAAATAATTTGTTGCATGAGGGAGTGTTACAATTCTAATATTTACCTTCTCAGATCAGTTTTCAATACTGTTCTACAGTATCCACTACCTCTGAAAAACTAAAAGTATCACATTGTGGACAATGGGTAAGTTGAATATGAACAAGTTACAGCTACAAACACAGAGGAATTCTGTGGAGGAACAAGAAGAAAGCATGTCAATAAGGAGTTGTGCATTTAGAAGAGAAGATGGGTTTGGTTATTTGGAATGAATGAAAGATGTATGTGGAAGGCCATAATAGTCAATTGGCATTCTTGATAAACCAAGAGGGATTGAGGAAGGCCTAAACCACTGCATGAATGCCTTTTGGTGTACTTTTTGGAAGACATAGAAAAGAATTGCACAGGATGGCCAAGGATTGATGTGTTGGAATCTATATCACTGAAAAGAATTCTTTAATCAAGGAGATCGTGGCTTTAGTTGAGTGTTCAAGACTTCTGCAACAGAAAACAGGGTAATTTCATTAACTTAGCTAGCTTCATCTCCCTTGAAAGAGTAAACACAACACGGTGATTCTAAATTGGGAAGGAGTTTAGAATAGAAATTCCACACTAACATTCTTCCCAGGTGCTAAATTCCTCCCAGCTATATGGCAACATGCTGTATGGCAACATGATTTCTAGTCTGACCATGCTTTATGCCTATCTCGGCTGTGTTTCTGACTCTGGAGTGATATCATGTTTTCTCCTACTCTAAATTTCCTTTTTCCTTTTCACCTGTATTCTATTATGTCTTCCCCATCAGAATGTAAGCTTCTTGAGGGCAGGGACTGAATTTCTGCTTGCATTTATATTTTCAGTGTTATGCCTGGTATGGAGTAACAACAAATTCATGCTGACTAACTAAAATACTTTGTTCAGCCATTTCCCAATTAATGAGCATTCCTTTGTTTCTGTCTTAACCCCCCGCTTTTTTTTTTTTTTTTTTTTGCCACTACAAAGAACTGCTCTAAATATTTTCATATCTATAGATCTCTTCCCTCTTTTTAAAATTTCTTTAACGGTAGAGACCTAGCAGTGGTAAAGCTGTTTGCAATTCTTGAGAATACAACCAAGACTCTAATCTGAATTGGACTTTCATCATAGAACTGTTGTCTGAAATCACCTGGACTTAATATTCATTCATGATTTTAAGAACAATTTTAAAAATAAATGTTATCAAAACCTTAAAGTCTTCAGGATATTTGGGGCAAAAATGTTTCAAAACATAGAGCCCTAACAAAAAAAATCAAAAAGCATATGGGGACAGGCTGAATTATATATTATCCCTACTACATTTCCTGGGAATTGTTCCAAAATGTCTTTCAATGATTCTTTGGGAGGTCTACATCATAATATTTTCATTCAATTACAAAAACCAATTATTTTTTGTCCATGCAACTTTACCTATTAAAAGAAAAGATCAACTTCTCCTAGAATAGTTTCTACCTAAACTCCATCAAAAAGAAGATGAAAATAGGATAATAATATTTATATAAGCCTTTAATATTTGTATAATACTTATACATACATTATCTGAATCATTTATTATCATTCTGAGGATTTCAACTCAAATTTTTCTGACTCCAAGTATTTTGAAAGACAATGTTATATTACAAAAGTTTTCAAAAAACAAAAAACAAGAAAATACTTACTTTATCTAGATATTCCCATGTTTGGGATTTCAATTCTTTGCAAGTGTGTTTTACAGATAGTGATAGGAAATTACTATTCTGCTTCAAACTTATCATGGAAAGCTTCTTTAATGATAACAGTTAGCATATGTGTGTGTGTGTGTGTGTAGTTTTAAGGTTTGCAAAATTCTTTGAAAATATTTAATTTTATATTAGAGGATAAATAATGATAATGATAACAATAATAATAATAACTTAGGGAAAACATGCTATTATTTCCTTTATTTTATAGATAAGGAAACTGAAGCAGATTAAGTTATTTGTCCAGTATCACACAGCACACATATTAAACATCTGTGGCCAGATTTAAATCTAGTTGTTCTTAAATCCATGTCTACCACTCTATGTACTCCAATACATTATATATCCAAATTCCAGGCATTTTCATTGATTGTCCATCATCCCTGGAATTTCCCTCCTTAATTCTGAATACTACCTTCCTTGGTTTTCTTCCAATCTCTGGCAAAATCTCAGCTACTGTAAAAAGCCTCTCCCATCTCCCTTAATTCTAGTACTGTGTTAATTATCTCTATCAAGTACATATCTTGTTTGTAAATAGTTGTTTGCTTGTTGCCTTGTTCCGTTAGACTATAAGTTTCATAAGAGCAGGGATTGCCTTTTTGCCTTGCTTTATATATTTAGCACTTAGCACAGTGTTTGCCATAAAGTTGATGATCAATAAATGTTGATTGATATTGAAAGAAATATCATTTTTTTTCAATAATAATAATTGTAGACAAATCTCTCTTGAATGCATCTTTCTTGAGTTCTAGGTTGATATTTTCCATATCAGTTTTGATCTTATACAAAATAATGGTGTTTGAAATGAAAATTACCTTACAGACTATCAATTCCAATTTATTTTGCTAATTAGTAAACTCAATGCAAGATAGATGAAGTAAATTTCTTGAGAACACACAACTAGTTAGTGGTCCAATTGGGACTTGAACTGAAGCCATCTGTCTTCTCTCAAAGCAGTATTCTTCTAACCATGCCTTGAAATACATGGTGTAAGGCAATGACCTAAAAACCCAGGATCTAGCAGCTTCTATAATAAAGGATCAGAAGACATAAAATACCATATTCCAAAAGGCAAAGGACCTAGGGTTGCAATCAGGATTTAACTACTTAATGAGATTCAACATAATCTTTTAGGGGAGGTTATGGATCTTCAAGGAAGTAAGAGATTTTCAATCATTTGTGTTGAAAAAAAAATAAAACTAAACAGAAAATTAAATCTACAAATACAGGACTCAAGAGAAGCATAGAAAGGTAAACAGGAGGAAAATATGTATTATTTAAAAGTTAAATGGTTTATATCCCTAGATGGGAAAATGATATCTGTAAGTCTTGAGAACTGTATCTGTCACTGGAGAGACAGAGGGGGGGAAACTGAAGTTGCGGTTGTGAATGGACTCTGATGTGATGATATCAAAGAAAAAGACATTAGGAAGTAAGGAAAGATATGTACTGGAAAAAAGAAGAAAGGGGAGATATAATGGGAAAATGAGGTTAATATTGTGAGGGATGTAGAAGACCCTTACCCAAAATGACTACTCAGAGATCATTCAGTAGAAAGCAAAAAAGATGTTTATTAAAAAATCAATGGAGGATGAGCCATCCCATCATGAGATAAGAAAGAGAAAGCTTGTGGTAGGAGGGCTAAAGAAGTAGTAAAAATACATAGCTTTTATACAAGAGATTACATCATAAGTAAGAGAGCATTAAAAAGGGGAAGGGGAGGCATCTAATTGGTTGTTGCTACAGAGATTGGAATGGAAGTTTTCTGTTTTCCTGAAATCTCCTGATTTCTAGAAACAGAAAATCAGGTCTTCAGGCTTAATCAAGCAGATAGTGGTCAAACTAATAGACTAAATATCTATAAATGTCAAATACTGATAAATGTCATCAGCTCAGGTTAAGTAAATATGTTTATAGCTGGCCAAGGCTCAAGTAAATATGGATCTGCACATAATAAACAGGTCATAGGGGAAACACAGAAATAATGAAAATAAAATACAGAAAAATAATTCATACATTCCTGTAAGTTTTTTACCTTATCTCTATATTCTATACAATATGAAGAGGTGTAAAACAATAAAGGGAAAGAAGGGAGAGGGATAAGCACTGTCTGAAGCTTGCTCTCATCAGTTTTGGCTCTAAAGTGGAATAACTTAACCATTCTGGTGAGTATAAAAATGTATCTAACACTATAAAGAAATAGAAAAAGAGGGAAACAAAAGGAAGGGACAGGATAGAAGAGAGGGCAAAAACATTAGAGGAAAAGGTAAGAGAAGGGGGAAAGTTTGATAAGAGATAAGGAAGTAGATGGGTAGATTAAAAAAACACTGATAAGAGGAAGGGAAGGGATGATAGGAGATAAAGCAGTGGGTGGGGTGGGTAAAAAAAAAACCTACAGGCCTAAGGACAGGCTGGAAAGAGAGAACAAATGTATATACAGGGGAGAAAATAGGATGGAGGGAAATACAGAACTGGCAATCATAACTATGAATGTGAATAGGATGAACTCTTCCATAAAACAAAATCAAATAGTAGAGTGGATTAAAAGACAGAATCCTACAATATGTTGTTTACAAGAAACACATTTGGCACAAAGATACATACAGAGTAAAGGTAAAAGGCAGGAACAGAACTTTCAGCTGAAATTTTTAAAAAATGTGTAGCAATTCTGATCTCAGATAAAGCAAAAGTAAAAGGAGATCTTATTAAAAGATATAAGGAAGTGGAATATTATTGTTCTATAAAAAATGGTGAACAAGCTGATTATTGAAAGGTCTAGAAAGATTTACATGAACTGATGCTGAGTGAAAGAAGCAGAAGCATGAATACATTGTATGTAATAACAGTAAAAATATGCAAGGCTTGGTTTTTCTCAGTAGTTCAGTGATCCAAAAGAATCTCAATAAACTTTGGACAGAAAATGCCATCTACAACTAAAGAGAGAACTAAGGAGAATGTTTATTTCTTTTTTTCTTTTCTTTTTTAAATCTCTCCCATGGTTTTTCCCATTTGTTCTGATTTTTTTCTCCCAACATAAAATATTAATAAAACAATGTGTATTAAAATAAACTTAAAAAAAGAAATAAAGAAGAAAAGTACATCTTGATAAAGAGTACCATAAATAATGAAGTAGTAACCATACTAAATGTGTATGCACTAAGTGGTAGAACAGCCAAATTCCTAGAGAAAATGTTAATCTAGTTACAAGAAGAAATAGACAGCAAAACTATTCTAATAAGGGACCTCAACTTTCCCCTCACAGAATCAGACAAATCTGACCACAAAATAAACAAGAAAGAAACTAAGGAGGCTGATAGGATCCTAGAAAACCTAGATATAATAGATCTCTGGAGAAAATTAAATAGAGACAGAAAGGAATACCCCCTTTTTTTTTTTCAGTAGTATATGATACCTACACAAAAATTGACCCTATATTAGGAAAGAAAAACTTGCAATCAAATGCAGAACGGCAAAAATAGTAAATTCTTCCTTTTCACATCATAATGCAATAAAAATTATGTTCAATAAAGGGGGAGGGAAAGATAAGACTAAAAATTCATTGAAAATTAAATAATGCAATTCTAAAGAATGAGTGGGTCAAACAACAAATCACAGAAACAATCCATAATTTCATTCAAGAGAATGACAATAGTGAGACAAAATACTAAAACCTATGAGATGTAGCCAAAGCAGATCTAAGGGGAAATTTTATATCTTTAAATAGCTACATGAACAAAATAAAGAAAGAAGTGATCAAAAAATTAAAGATGCAACTAAAAAAATCTAGAAAAAGGACAAATTAAAACCCCCAATTAAATGCCAAATTAGAAATTCTAAAACTCAAAGGAGAGAGGAATAAAATAGAAACTAAGAAAACCATTGAATTAATAAATAAAACTAAGAATTGGTTTGCTAAAACAAACAAACAAACAACAAAATAGATAAACCTTTGTTTAATCTCATAAGAAAAAAAAGGAAAAAACTAAATCACCAACATCAAAAATGAAAAGGGGGAATAAAATGAAATAAAAGAGAAATTAAAGCAATAATTAGGAAGTATTTTGCCCAACTATATGACCACAAGTCTGACAATGTAACTGAAATGGATGACTATTTACAAAAATATCAATTGTCCAGGTTAACAAAAGAGGAAATAAATTATTTAGTCTCATTTTAGGAAAAAAAATTGAACAAGTCATTAATGCACTCTCTAAAAAAGAAAAAAAAATCTCCAGGGCCAGATGAAGTCATAAGTGAATTCCACCAAACATTTAAAGAACAATTAATTCCAATACTATGTAAATTATTTGCAAAAATAGGTAATATCAAATATCTTCCATGACACAAATATGACACTGATAACCAGGAAGAATCGAAACAAAGAAAGAAAATTACAGACCAATCTCCCTAATGAATAGTGATGTAAAATTTTAAAATAAAATATTATCAAAAAGAGATTACAGCAACTTATCAGGAGGATAATCCATTATGACCAAATGGGATTTGTGCAAAAAATTCAGATATGATTCAATATCAGTAAAATTATTACCATAAATCAACCATATCAATAACAAAACCAACAGAAATAATATGATAATCACAGTAGACTTTTGAAAAGCTTTTGACAAACTACAGCATACATTCCTATTAAAAACACTAGAGAGCATAGGGATAAAGAAATCTTTCCTTAAAATAATACGCAATATATGTCTCAAACAAAGAGCAAGGATAATTTTTTTATAACTGTTACATATGCCATTAATTTATTTTTATGTTAAAATATATGTTAAGTGCAATACATACATATATATATATATTTATACAATAATATCGCTTCACAAGAAAAAATCAAATCAAAAAGGGAAAAAAATGAGAAAGAAAACAAAATGCAAGAAAACAATAAAAAGAATGAAAATGCTATGTTGTGATGCACACTCAGTTCCCACAGTCCTCTCTCTGGGTATAGATGGCTCTCTTCATCACAACATCACTTCATCACAAGATCCATCTCATTGTTGTTGGAAAGAATCATGTTCATCAGAGTTGATCATCATCATATAGTCTTGTTATTGCCATGTATAATGATCTCCCGGTAGTGCCCATTTCACTTTCTAAAACCATTCTGTTGATCATTTCTTATGGAACAATAATAGTCCATAACATTAATATACCATAACTTATTCATCCATTCTCTAACTGAAAGGCATCCACTCAGTTTCCACTTTCTAGCCACTATAAAAAGGGCTGCCACATCTTTGCACATGTGAGTCCTTTTCCCTCCTTAAAGGTCTCTTTGGGATAAAAGCCCAGTAGAAACACTGCTGAATCAAAGGGTATGGACAGTTTGATAACTTTTTGAACATAGTTTCAAATTTGATCTGTTCAAAATTCCACCAACAAGGTATTAGTGTCCCAGTTTTCCCACATCCCCTCCAACATTCATCATTATCCTTTCCTATCATCTTAGCCAATCTGAGAGGTGTGTATTGGTATCTCATAGTTGTCTTAATTTGTATTTCTCTGATCAATAATGATTTAGATTTTCATATAATAGAAATGGGTTTAATTTCTTCATCTGAAAATTGTCTGTTCATATCTTTTGACCATTTATCAATTGGAGAATGACTTGTATTCTTATAAATTTGGGTCAATTTTCTACATATTTTAGAAATGAATTCTTTATCAAAAGTCTTAAATGTAAAAATATTTTCCCAATTTATTGATTCTCTTCTAGTCTTGTCTGCATTAGTTTTGTTTGTACAAAAAAAAAAATCAAACTTATCTATTTCATGTTTAATAATGAGTTCCAGTTCTTTGGTCACAAATTCCTTCCTTCTCCATTGATCTGAGTAATAAACTATCCTATGTCCTTCTAATTTGCTTATAACATCACTCTTTATGTCTAAATCATCAACCCATTTCAACCTTATTTTGATATATGGTGTTAGGTATGGATCAATGCCTAGTTTATGCCATACGAGTTTCCAATTTTCCCAGCAGTTTTTGGTCAAATAATGAGTTCTTATCCCAAAAGCTGGGGTCTTTGAGTTTGTCAAACACTAGAAGCAAACATAATTTGTAATGGAGAGAAGTTGGACACATTCCCAATTTGATGAGGAATTGTGAAACAAAGATGCCCATTATCACTATTATTATTAAACATTGTACTTCTAGTACATTTCTAATGTTGTCTTTAGCAATAAGAAAAGAAAGAAAAATTAAAGGAATTAGAATGGACAATGAGAAGATAAAAAGATGATAAGATGATATGCTTAGAGAATTCTAGAAAATAATTTCAAAACCTGCTCAACACAATTCACAGCTTTAGCAAAGTTGTAGGATATAAAATAAACTCACACAAATTATCAGCATTTCTATGTATTACTGACAAAGCCCAACAGCAAGAAATCGAAAAAGAAATTCCACTTAAAACAACTTCAGACAAAATAAAATATCTGGGAGTCCACTTTCCAAGACAAACCAAAGAATTATATGGACACAATTACAAATCACTTTTCACACACATAAAGTCAGATCTAAACAATTGGAAAAAACAATTGCTTATGGGTAGGCTGAGCTAATATAATAAAAATGACAATTCTGCCTAAATTGGTCTATTTGTTCAGTGCCATACCAATCAAAGTGCCAAAATATTTTATAAAACTAGAAAAAATAACAAAATTCATCTGGAAAAATAAAGGGTCAGGAATATGAAGGGAATAAATATTAAAAAAAAATACAAAGGATGGTGGCTTAGTAGTACCAAACCTAAAACTAAATTATAAAGCAGCAGTCATCAAAATCTACTAATATAATATATATATATATATATATATATATATATATATATATATATATATATATATATATATATATATATATATATATATATATATAATATAATATAATAAAATACTGCCTAAGAAATAGAGTGGTAGATAGATGGAATAGATTAGATACACCCAACATAATAATCAAGGGTTACCTAAGCTAGTATTTGATAAAATCTGAAGTTACAGCTTCTGATTTATGAACTCAGTATCTGACAAAAATTGCTGGAAAAACTGGAAAAATAATATGTCAAAAGCTCAGTATAAACCTATATCTCACACCTCATACCAAAATAAGGTCAAAATACATACCTTATTTGGGCAGAAAGGATGATACCATAAATAGATTAGGAGAACAAAAATATTCTCCAATATGTATCCTTTCACATGTATTTCTGGTAATATACATTTCATAAAAATATTTTTTAATATATGTTCCTTAGTCATGTGCATACCTAATGTTTGCCCTTCCACATATGTTTCCTGGATGTATACAATCCCTACATTTAGTAGGCAAATGGTGGAAAAATATATCTTTGTATATATATATATATATTTCTATAATTTGTTTTGGTCTGCTGATTGAATAAATCTTTTGTTTAAAATTAATGTACCTTCTGTTTGGTCTAGTAATAGAAATATGAAAGTAGAGGCTCATAAGCTATGGTTCTGAAATGATACTCATAAAAGTACTTTGACCTGAAGCTCCAGATATTGTATTTGAAGAAATTTGAAGAATCTGAGTCTTAGATTAAGTGACGTGCTTAGGATAATGTTAAAAGTAGGGTGTGAATCTGGGATTTCTGGCTCTAATTTATTGATATTTCATACTGCCTTTCATAACTGTAGTCATATTTTATTCCCCCCCCCATCATTGGATCTCTTCCTCTCCTCCGCTTTCTCCTTCTGTTTTTTAAATATTTATATTTTATATTTATTTTGAATTCAAATTCTTTTTTTTTGCCCATTCTCATATGAAGGTAAGCAATATGATATCAATTACAATTGTGAAATCATGCAAAACATATTTTTACATTAGTCATATATGAAATGAAAGCAAGAAAAATAAATAACATGAAAAAATTAGCCTTCAATTTGCATTCAGAGTTCATTAGATCTTTCTCTGGAGGCAGATAACATTTTTTGCATCATGAATCCTTTGCAATTTTTTTGGATTTTATATTGCTGAGAATAGTAAAGTCTTTCATAATTGATCATTATTACAATATTGCTGTTACTGTGTACAATGATCTGGTTCTCCTCACTTTGCATCAGTTTATATAGGCTTTTCTGTTTTTTTTTTTTTAAACCAATATCCTTATCATTTCTTCTAGCACAATAATACTCTATCACAATCATATACTACAGTTTGTTAGTCATTTCCCAACTGATTGTCATCCTTTCAATTTCCAATTCTTTGCTCACACAAAAAGAGTTGCTATTTTTATTCAGATCAATTTCTGTTCAGCTTTAGCCTTTTCATCAGGAATGCTTAGAAGTCCTTTGTTTCATTAAATATTCATTCTTCCCCTTTCCCCATAGGATTATATTCAGTTTTGCCAAGTAGGTTTTTCCTGCTTGTAATCTCAAATTTTTGCCTTCTGGAATATCATTCTCCAAGTCTTCTAATTTTTTTTCAGTGATTGTGTGTGTGTGTGTGTGTGTGTGTGTGTGTGTGTGTGTGTGTGTGTTTTATCTTTTGTCCAATTCTAATGAGGTTTTTAAAAGATGTTATTTTCTTCAATATTTTTGTACCTCTTTATCAAACAATAATCTTTTCATTATTTTCTTGCATCACTCTCATTTCTTTCTCTAATTTTTCCTCTACAACTTTTATCTTTTTCTTTAACACTTCCACGAATTCTTATTGGGCTCAGTCTAGTTTGCATTTTTCTTTGAGGCTTTTGTGGTAAGGGGTTTTCTCATTGTTGTCTTCTGAGCTTATGTCTTGGTCTTTGTAGTAACTTCTTATAATCAAGTTACTTTTCCTTGTTTACTTATTTTTCTAGCCTATTTCTTAACTTTGAACTTTATGTTAAAGTTAGGCTCTGCTTATCTGGGGTGAAGAGGTGTAATGTCTGGGCTTATTCTCTGGTGGGCCTCAGGATCAGCTGGAGGCTTTGGGCTTAATGGGGGAGTGAAGTGAAGAAGGCAGGAGAGGAGCCACCACGTGTCTGGTCAAAGATGGAGTCTGGAGTCTGAAGTCTTCTTTGTGGCTGAGATTGCTGTTGCCCAGAGAACCCTCTCTCTCTATGAGATTCCCTTAAACACTCCAGCACAACTACACTGGGCATGCTCAGCTGTAGAACATCACATCACCACATTACCCTAAATATACACCAACTAGATTGATCACATATTACAATTACATCAAGTATGTGCTTAGAGAACCACCATCTCACATCCAATAGGTACTTACCTACAAGCACAATAGATTCAAGTACACTGTTTCAGAGTTCCTGCTGTTACAAAGAGGTACTTTACCAAGCTTCAGACTTTGTTGTGCACTGTTGTCAGAACTAGTTCTGTGGGTCTGTAAGTTTTTGATACTTCCAAGGTGGTATTATTTGGGAAGAGATATGATCATTGTTCGCCTGAATAAATCTCCTGATTTGTGCTCTGGTCTTTAGCCAGAAAGAGCCCCTGAAACTGCAAATACTAACATTCCCCTTGGTCCTAGAACTGTGACTAAAGCTTCTGCTTACTTGTAATCCACTATAATTGCTCTCCTCAGTCCTGGGAACTATGACTTAGAATGTCTCTGGGCAGAGAGCTCCCAAACTACTGCTGCCATTTTCACAGTCACCTCCAACTTTGGTATTGCCAACTGCAGTCTTGACCAGCCCTCACCTCCCTTTTATAGATCTCTTTTGCTAACTTCCTATATTATCTTAGCCTGGGAAAATGTCTCACTTTTTGTTGTCTTGGTCACTCCAAAATTCTATTTGAAGCATTAGAGTTATTTGAAGGAGAGTTTTGAGAGAGTTTGGCTGGTTTGCTGCCACTAACCTGCCATCTAGATCTACATCCACCCCATTTTGACTCATGTTTTTAAGCTTCTTGGACATTCAAAGCAACTTTTGAGAGTTTAACAATTTTAAGTCAAAAGATATAAGTTAGTTACTCATTTCCCAAAGGATAAATAGAGGTCATAAGTTACACTAATTAGAATACTTGTCACTAACCATTGGGAGACATGAAGATTGAATTTTCACTATATAAAGAAAACAAGTACTGTCAATTGTCATGATTTATAAGTAGTAAATCTCTAAAGATATAGTTATAATGTAGAAGGTTGTACCTAGACAATTCAACCTTATTTCAGTTATTCAAACATCACAATTACCAATCAAGCTCTTTGGAGAAAAACAGTAATGGTTTATGCAAGGAAAAAAAGGCATACAAATTTAAATAGAAATGCGACTATAAATGAAAGTTTAAAAAATTCAAGGATCTCTTTCTATGTATCTCTTTTTAATGTTTGTAATTAAAATAATTTTAAAGCATGTGTTAGTGTAAATGTTTACTGTGATTCTCCTGTTAGTGTCATATTGAATTTTGGAGCTAGAGAGATTCAGTCTCTAAACATAAATCTTTACTTTAGCAGTGACTTTCCACTCACAACTTTGCATTCTGTAGCGGTAAGGGCAGCTTATTGATTAAATTATCAGGGATGGCATAGTCTTATTCTTGAATGCAGAATTTATATGATTACCGGTTCCTAAGATACACATGAATACTGTCCTTTGAATCTAGTTTATTTCCAAACTTTTCAAGTAAAATATATAAATAAGTAACAATAGGCAGGATTTAGGAGAAAGTAGATGAAGATGTGGTTGAAGTAAGAACATCTTAAGGTACACTCAATCACTTCCTGGTAGTTTGTTGAGCACTATTTTAGACATAAAAAAAATAATGGTAGTAAGCTTCTTGCCCAGTCCTTCTCTAGTTTTAAATATCTAAAGTTAATATTACCTACCCTGCAAAGCTCACCTCTAAAAACTTTTTCCCCTTGAAAAATCTGTCTATTTTTGTAGCATCATGGGAATTTGTCTGACCTGCTAGGAAGACATAGTCAACCTTGGATCTATTTAGCATTTACTATATGCCAGGAAAGGGGAAAAAAAGGAGTTGAAAGGGCATATTTGGAAATTAATCAGTGATAACCAAAGATATCAATGGGGTTAAGAGGGGATGGTAAATCCCCAGGACCAGATGGAGTTACATGTGAATTCTACCAAACACTTAAAGAACAATTAGCCCCAATGCTATATAAACTATTTGAAAAAATAGGGGATGAAGGAGTCCTACCAAACTCCTTTTATGACACAGACATGGTACTGATACCTAAACCAGCTTGATCGAAAACTGAGAAAGAAAATTATAGACCAATTTCCTTAATGAATATTGATGCTAAAATCTTAAATAAGATATTAGCAAAAGGACTTCAGAAAATCATCCCCAGGATAATACACTATGATCAAGTAGGATTTATACCAGGAATGCAGGGCTGGTTTAATATTAGGAAAACTATTAGTATAATTGACCATATTAATAATCAAATTAATAAAAACCATATGATCATCTCAATAGATGCAGAAAAAGCATTTGACAAAATCCAACATCCATTCCTACTAAAAACACTTGAGAGTATAGAAATAAATGGACTATTCCTTAGAATAATCAGGAGCATATATTTACGACCATCAGTAAGCATAATATGCAATAGAAATAAACTGCAACCTTTCCCAGGAAGATCAGGAGTGAAACAAGGTTGCCCACTATCACCATTACTATTCAATATAGTACTAGAAACGCTAGCCTCGGCAATAAGAGCCAAGAAAGAGATTCAAGGAATTAGAGTAGGAAATAAGGAAATCAAACTATCACTCTTTGCAGATGACATGATGGTATACTTAGAGAACCCCAAAGACTCTGCTAAAAAGCTATTAGAAATAATTCAGAATTTTAGCAAAGTGGCAGGATATAAAATAAATCCACATAAATCCTCAGCATTTTTATATATCATCAACAAAATGCAACAGCAAGAGATACAAAGAGAAATTCCATTCCAAACAAATGTTGAGAGTATAAAGTAGTTGGGAATCCATCTACCAAAGAATAGTCAGGAACTATGTGAGAAAAATTATAAAACACTTGCCACAAAAATAAAGTCAGATTTAAATAATTGGAAAGACATTCAGTGCTCTTGGATAGGCCGAGCGAATATAATAAAGATGACAATACTCCCCAAACTAATCTATTTATTTAGTGCTATACCAATCAGACTCCCAAGAAACTATTTTAATGACCTAGAAAAAATAACAACAGAATTCATATGGAACAACAAAAGGTCGAGAATTGCAAGGGAACTAATGAAAAAAAAGTCAGAGGAAGGTGGTCTAAGTGTACCTGATCTAAAGCTATATTATATAGCAGCTGTCACCAAAACCATTTGGTATTGGCTAAGAAATAGACCGGTAGATCAGTGGAACAGATTAGATACAAAGGACAAAAAAGGGTACATCTATAGCAATATAATCTTTGACAAACCCAAAGATACCAACATTAGGGATAAAAATTCATTATTTGGAAAAAACTGTTGGAAAACTGGAAATTAGTATGGCAGAAATTAGATATGGATCCACACTTAACACCATATACCAAGATAAGATCAAAATGGGTCCATGATTTAGGCATAAAGAATGAGATAATAAATAGATTAGAGAAACAGAAAATAGTCTACCTCTCAGACCTGTGGAGGAGGAAGGAATTTATGACCAGAGGAGAATTAGAGATCATTATTGATCACAAAATAGAAGATTTTTCATTACATCAAACTAAAAAGTTTCTGTACAAACAATACTAATGCAAACAAGATTAGAAGGGAAGTAACAAATTGGGAAAATATTTTTAAAGTTAAAGGTTCTGACAAAGGTCTCATTTCCAAAATATATAGAGAACTGACCCTAATTTATAAGAAATCAAACCATTCTCCAATTGATAAATGGTCAAAGGATATGAACAGACGATTCTCAGATGATGAAATTGAAACTATATCCACTCATATGAAAGAGTGTTCCAAATTACTACTGATCAGAGAAATGCAAACTAAGACAACTCTGAGATACCACTATACACCTGTCAGATTGGCTAAGATGACAACAACAAATAATGATGAATGTTGGAGGGGATGTGGGAAAACTGGGACACTGATACATTGTTGGTGGAGTTGTGAAAGAATCCAGCCATTCTGGAGAGCAATTTGGAACTATGCCCAAAAAGTTATCAAACTGTGCATACCCTTTGACCCAGCATTGTTGCTATTCGGCTTATATCCCAAAGAAATACTAAAGAGCGGAAAGGGACCTGTATGTGCCAAAATGTTTGTGGCAGCTCTTTTTGTTGTAGCTAGAAACTGGAAGTTGAATGAATGCCTATCAATTGGAGAATGGTTGGGTAAATTATGGTGTATGAAGGTTATGGAATACTATTGCTCTGTAAGAAATGACCAGCAGGAGGAATACAGAGAGGCCTGGAGAGACTTACATCAACTGATGCTGAGTGAAATGAATAGAACCAGAAGATTGCTGTACACTTCAATGCTGTATGAAGAGGTATTCTGATGGAAGTGGATATCTTCAACATAAAGAAAATCCAAATCACTTCCAGTTGATTAATGATGGACAGAAATAACTACACCCAGACAAGGAACACTGGGAAATGAATGTAAATTATTGGCATTACTGTCTATCTACCCAGGTTACTTATACCTTCGGAATCTAATACTTAATGTGCAACAAGAAAATGGTATTTACACACATATATAGTATCTAGGTTTTAATGTAACACATGTAAAATGTATGGGATTGCCTGTCATCGGGGGGAGGGAGTGGAGGGAGGGAGGATAATTTGGAAAAATGAATACAAGGGATAATATTATAAAAAAAATTACTCATGCATATATACTGTGAAAAAAATTCTAAATTAAAAAAAAGATAATTCTTTCATTTAAAAAAAATAAAAAATAAAAATAAAAAGGAAAAAAAATAGGGGATGGTAGCGGGAAGATTACTATAGAGATGACTGGGAAGAAGGAGGGTCGTTATATAAATCCAATGTGATTAAATTCAACTAGCATTTATTAATGTTTAAAGAATTGTACTAGCAAGCTTTACCTAACATACAAGCTCCAAAAAAAAAAAATCCTTACTTGCAAGGAGATAATATTCAATTTTTTTTTTTTTTTTGGTGGGAGAAACCACAATAACATATCAATGAATTAAACATTAAGCATTTATTAAATCTTTCTATGTTCCAGGTATAAACACTAGGGATGCAAAGATAAAAGTGGATAACTCCTTTCCTCAAGGATGTTGCATTCATTTTCAAACAATGCCTTAAGAAGTAAATTCTATAATAATATAAGGAGCTTCTGGACAGTAAAATAATGAAACAATAACTTTGAAGAGGAGTAAGGTGATAGTAGCAGAAGATTTGGAATGCTAGGGAGAGTATTGGTAAGAGATAATAGAGGGAAATTGTTCAAGGTTCTTTTGCAAGGATACAGAAGAAAATTTAAGGGCAAAATAGAATAAGCAACTAGAATGGGAGCCTTGACGAAAGAATACTAAATTGAGGCTTGAAGCTATGAAAATGGAAATGAGAAAGTCCTTTTTTTTCATTGTTTAGGGCAATGAAAATAGAAGCAAGGAAGCTAATTAAAGAGCTAATTAAGAGCAGCCTTTCATGGACCATTGACAAATTAACAACAGAAGTTAAGAAATTACTTTTATATGGGAAAAATAAAACATTTACTGTTTCTATTGACCCACAATAATCTTTCACCAATTCTACTCACCCAGAATAGTTTGCCTTAGATAAATGAAATAGGTTGATATGGGATTTTATTAATAAGATGGAAGGTATACTATAGGATAAGAAAAAAAATGTCATATTATTTTATTCATAGAAAATGGCAAAATGAAACTTTACTTCATAAATTTTTTCCAGTTTTAGGAATTGGAGTCTGACTCCTCCCCTTTACCTTCCAGCTCCTTTACATTCATTTCTTGACTCCTCCAATCTTTCTTTCATAGACAATGAAACAGAAAATCCTGTTTGCTCCTAAAATGAAAGTTGGATTAGTTTAGTATTTGATTAGATCCAGCTATAAAAACATCCTGTATGTGTAGAGAGAAATACAGACAGTGGCCTTTGTTTCATAGTACATATCTTGCTCTCAAAAGTGAACAAGATTTAATTTCCAGATTATCAGACATTAAAAAAAAAAAAAATCAAATGCAGACTAATTTGAATTTAAACAAGGCACAAATGTAAGGGATAGACTTGGATTAAGGACAGAAAGAATGCCAAGTATCATATACTTGATATAATCTTGAACAGTAGGTCCTTTGGTTTTAGAAGACTCCCTTTCATAAGCTACCATCCTTTCCCTCTTGAGATCGCCAATTTTCCTTTGGTTAACCAAGATAGAGTCACAGGGGAGCCAAAGTTCTGTGACTGTTAGGACCAGCAATTATTACTCAGGTGAACAAGATTTAGAGCTGAAGAGGGCAGATAGAAATTACTATGAATTTATTTGGGAGTGAAGAGAAAATTAGTCAAATTATTTGATCTTTTGAGTCAGTTCAGAGAAATCTCTGGGAAGTAGATCAGGTACCTTGCTTTGTGATCCTTTGACTCATGATGGACAATTGAAGGGGATCACCTGCTGGATTTGGTCTTTACACATGATACAGGTGAGTGAAATAACAAACTATATCTAGAGATTCTGAAATAATGAAGTACAGAATATAGCTGGTCTAAGAAATCATTTGCATAATCAGCCTCAGGCAATGATGAGCTAGTAGGTAGGTAGAATAACCTCCAATTGCTAGAATTCTATAAATTGATAATTTTGTGTGGCACATGAATGATATTATAAATATCTAAATAAATGGACCCTTGGCAGAAAAAAGTTCTGCAGCCCTTTCAAGGATTTCAAGGTAGAAAAGTCAGTCATTACTTAATGTTAATTAATCAAAATGCATAAACCAAATCTTTCCCTATTTTGATACAAGAGTGAAGATGAAAAGAACAGAAGATAGCCCTAGGTACCCAAGTGGCACCCATCAACAGTGCAGAACAGATGAATGAGGTGAAAAAAAACTTTTTTTAAAATTAATTTTATAATTATAACATTTTTTGACAGTACATATACATAGATAATTTTTTACAACATGATCCTTTGTACTCCCTTCTGTTTCAAATTTTCCCCTCCTTCCCTCCACCCCCTCCCCTAGATGGCAGGCATTCCCATAAATATTAAATATGTTATAGTATATCCTAGGTACAATATATATGTGCAGAACTGAATTTTGTTGTTGTTGTTGTTGCAAAGAATTGGATTCAGAAGGTAAAAATAACCTGGGGAGAAAAACAAAAAATGCTAACAGTTTACACTCATTTCCCAGTGTTCTTTTTCTGGGTGTAGCTGATTCTGTCCATCATTGATCAATTGGAATTGGATTAGCTCTTCTCTATGTTGAAGATATCCACTTCCATCAGAATACATCATATAGTATTGTTGTTGAAGTGTATAATGATCTCCTAGTTCTGCTCATTTCACTCAGCATCAGTTGATGTAAGTCTCTCCAAGCCTCTCTGTATTCCTCCTGCTGGTCATTTCTTACAGAACAATAATATTCCATAACATTCATATACCATAATTTACCCAACCATTCTCCAGTTGATGGGCATCCATTCATTTTCCAGTTTCTAGCCACTACAAAAAGGGCTGCCACACACATTTTGGCACATACAGGTCCCTTTCCCTTCTTTAGTATTTCCTTGGGATATAAGCCCAGTAGTAGCACTGCTGGATCAAAGGGTATGCACAGTTTGATAACTTTTTGGGCATAATTCCAGATTGCTCTCCAGAATGGTTGGATTCTTTCACAACTCTACCAACAATGCATCAGTATCCCAGTTTTCCCACATCCCCTCCAAGGTGAAAAAAAATCTTAAGCAAATTTCAAATTTTAGGTACTTTTAAGTTGCCTGGAATTGAAACTTCAAATAAGGGGAGAAAAACAAATTGAAGCAGTTCTTTGTATCTTCCCCATTTGTGGGTTTTATAGCATGCTTTATGAAGGTTGTAGTGTGCTTTCTAGAGCTCCCAATTTGGGGTGCCATCTAGACTAGCTCTCTGGAGGACCTCGGGACCAGTCCAAGTCCTTGGTCTTAGTGGAAGAGTGATGAAGGCAGGAGACTCATGAGGATGGTCAAAGATCGAGTCAGTTTATTTCAAGTCCTCTCAGCCCTTAAATACCTTAGGATTACATCACAATAGCAGACTGAGCATGTGCCAAGTGTAGAACCATTACATCACCATATCACCATAGCATACTGCATGTGTTAATTATAAGCACCCTGCTATTGATATGTAAATTCCTCTTACTGTAAGTATCCCTTGCTTCAAGTAGAACACAGGTGAACATAACCTCCCTGACTTCTCAGGAAAGGTGAGAGCACCAAAGGGGGATGGTCACATCCTCTATGATTTCTCAGGAAAGGAGATGGGCACAAAAGGGAAATGGGGAGCCAAACTAGACATTGTCAGCATGTTCCTTCTGGGCTGAAGGGTCTTATACCTTACACAGACTTCTCCCACTATCTGTCGCCTTCTACAAAGGTATTTTTGTTTTGTTTTGTTTTGTTTTGTTCTGGTTTTTGTCTTTGGGCAGAAAAAAAAAAAGGATGGTACCATTCGTTCATTTAAATAAAGTTGCTATTATGAGGTCAGAAGCCTTCAGCTTTTTGTGTTTCATTTTATTAATTCACATAGGACTGATGATGCTCTTGGGGACTGAGTATACCAATCAAATTCACAAAAGACTATATAAACCAGGAGCAGAGCCAAGATATCAGAAAGGATACATGCTTCATTCTGAGCTCCCTTCTACTCTCACTTACTGAATATCAATTCAGCCTCTGAAATAGTGCTTGATGGGTAGAATCCATGAATATTGGGAGTACAATAAATTACCAGCCAGAGATAATCTAGAAGATCACCAGAAAAGGTCTGTCTTGATCAGGAGGGAGGAGGCCAGCGCAGGCAGGGCAGGCAGGGAGGCAGAATGCAGAGGCACACTGAGTGCCCTGGGGGCAGGGTCCAGTCTCTGCAGGTGGAGAATTTGCAGGGAGGACTTTACCATCGTTTGGTTGCTCTGCTTTGGTTGCAAAGCAGTAGATCAGCAGAACAGTTACACAAATGGCAAAGATAGAGTGTACCCCCCAAATGCCAGAGTTTAACAGGATTTGACCAGACCCATTCAGTACTTGGAGTGACTCAGCACAATCACCATGCAGCTGTGGAGCCCATTCTGCAGAGTGGGGCTCTGCCCAGGGCAGTCACACTTCCAGCTCCTCTCAAGGTAGTAGCATTTCTGCAGCATTGCTGCTCATTGCAGCCTGTTCTCAGGATAGCTTCTGTCCCTTATTGTCTGTCCCTGTTCTGCAGAGGAAGCTGAGAACCTCCTTGCACTGAAGGCAGACCCCAAGGGCTTTTAAAAAAATGAGTAAAAAGACAAAGTTAGCTTTAACTATAGATAACTTCTATGCAGAAAGAGGACAGATTTCCAACCCTGAGGAGACTAATAGCAGTCTCTAGACAAAAACTCCAAAGGGTGATATAACCTGGTCCTCATCACACAAGTCTCTCCTAGAAGAAATTATAAAAGATCTTAAAAGAGAACTAGAAGAAAAATGGGGAAAGGAAAGAGAAGCTCTGCAACAGAGTGTGGAAAAGGCATATAACTCGTTAAGAGAAAGATGTGAAAAAGAAAACAACTCCCTGAAATGTGAATTGGAAAAGGTAAAGACCTCCCAGGGAAACAGAATTTGTGAACTGGAAAAAATAAAGAATTTCCAAAAAGTAGGATTTGTGAATTGGAAATGGAAAATAGTTCATTAAAAAAAAAATAGTGAAATGGAAAAAAATTTCATAGAGCAAAACAACTCATTTAAAAACTCAATTGCACATATACAAAAAGAAGTGTAAAAATAAAGTTAATGAAGAAAATAACTTATTAAAAATTAGAACTGAATAAATAGAAATGAATGATTCATTGAGACATCGAGAATCAGTCAAGCAAAACCAAAAAAAATAAAAAGAAAAATAGAAAAAAAATGTCAAAGATCTACTTGGAAAAACAACAGGCCTGGAAAATAGAACTAGAAGAGATAATCTGAGGATTATTGGACTTCCTGAAAATTATGAGGAAAAAAGAGCCTACACACTATTTTACAGGAAATCATCAAAGAGAATTGCCCAGAAGTAAAAGAATCAGAAGGTAAAATAGGCATTGAAAGAATTCATCAAAGAATTCATCAAACACCTTCTGAAAGAGACCCCAGAATAAAAACTCAAAGGAATATTGTGGCTAAATTTCAGAACTATCAGTCTAAGGAAAAAATATTACAAGAATCCAGAAAAAAAACAATTCAAATACCAAAGAGCCACAATGAGGATTACTCAGGATCTAGCAGGTTCCACATTTAAGGATCGAAGGGCCTGGAATCTGATATTCTGAAAGTCAAAAGAATTTGGAATGCAATCAAGAACAAATTACCCAGCTAAGCTGAGCATTTTCTTCTAGGGAAGAGGATGGACATTCAATGAAACAGGGAATTCTATTTATTCCTAAAGAAAAAAATCAGAGCTAAACAAAAAATTTGACTTCCAAATATAGGACTCAAGGGAAGCATAAAAGATAAAAAGAACTCTTGAGAACTGTATTTCTGTTAAAGGTATACATAAAGAGTGCATCTATAATTTGATTTTACTGTTATAATATTTAAAAAAAGGAAAAGTAGAAGTGGAAAGGGGATTGCATCAGAAAAATGGAAAAAGGGAGATAAAAACAGGGAAATTAGCTCCCACGAAGAGGCAAAAGAAACCTATCATATCTGAGGGAATTTAGGGAGGGGGAGGAACATTGTGTGAATCTTACTTTCATCAGATTTGGCTCAAGAGAAAATAATTGACATATTTGGTTTACAGAGAAACTTCTCTCACCTCATTAACAAGTGGGTGAGGAAAAGGGAAAAGGAAAAGCATAATAAGGGAAAAGTACAAGAGAGGTGAAGGGATTCAAAAGGGATGGGAGGGATTCTAAAGAAGGAGAGCTGAGTGAGATAAGTGGTTCCCATAAGTTTAATACTGGGGAAGAGGATAAGGGGGTGTATGTAAGAAAAAGAATAGCATAATCTGGGGATAATAAGATGGCAGGAAATACAGAATTAGTCATTTTAATTGTAAATGTGAATGGGATGAAATCTCCCATAAAGCAGAGGTAAATAGCAGACTGAATCAAAAGCCAGAATCCTACAATATTTTGTTTACAAGAAACACACTTGAAGCAGGGTGATACATACAGATTAAAAGTAAAAGGCTGGAGCAGAATTTATTATGCTTCAGGTGAAGTTAAAAAAAAAAAGTAGGGGTATCTATCCTTATCTCAGATCAAGCAAAAGCAAAAATTGATATAATTAAAAGAGATAAGGAAGGAAACCATATCTTGCTAAGGGGTAGCATAGACAATGAAGCAATATCAGTACTAAACATATATGCACCAAGTGGTATAGCATCTAAATTCCTAAAAGAGAAGTTAAAAGAGTTGCAAGAATAGACAGCAAAACTATTATAGTGGGAGATCTCATCCTTGCACTCTCAGAATTAGATAAATCAAACCACAAAAAAAAAAAATAAGAAAGAAGTTAAAGAAGTAAATAGAATATTACAAAAGTTAGGTATTATAGATCTTAGGAGAAAACTGAATGGAGACAGAAAGGAGTACACTTTCTTCTCAGCAGCCAATGAAAAAAAATTGACATAAAAATTGACCATATATTAGGACATAACAATCTCAAAATTAAATGCACAAAGATACAAATAGTAAATGCATCCTTTTCAGATCACTATGCAATAAAAACTACATTCAGCAAAAAGCTAGGGAAAAAATAATGGGAAACTAAATAATATCATCCTAAAGAGTGATAGGGTGAAACAGCAAATCATAGACACAATTAATAATTTCACCCAACAGAATTTCAACAATGAGATGATATACCAAAATTTGTTGGGTGTAGCCAAAGTGGTAATAAGGGGAGATTTTATATCTCTAGAGGCTAACTTAAATAAAATAGAGAAAGAGAAGATCAATGAATTGGACTTGAAACTTAAAAAGCTAGATAAAGAGCAAATTGAAAACCCCCAATCAAATACTAAACTTGAAATTCTAAAATTAAATGGAGAAATTGATAAAATTGAAAGTTAAAAAAAAACAACTATTGAATTAATAAATAAAACTAAGACTTGGTTTTATGAAAAAAAAAACAAAACAAAATAGATAAACCTTTGGTATATCTGATTAGGAAAAGGAAAGAGGAAAATCAAATTGTTAGTCTTAAAAATGAAAAGGGAGAATGTTTCACCAATGGAGAGTAAATTAGAGTAATAATTAGGAGTTACTTTGCCCAACTTTATGCCTATAAATTTGATAACCTCAGTGAAATGGATGACTATCTTCAAAAATATACGCTGCCCAGATTAACAGAAGAGGAAGTAAATTGCTTAAATAGTCCCATTTAGAAAAAGAAATAGAACAATCTATTAATCAACTCCCTAAGAAAAAAAAAATCCCCAGGACCAGATAGATTTACATGTGAATTCTATCAAACATTTAAAGAATAATTAACTCCAATGTTATATAAACTATTTGAAAACATAGGGAATGAAGGATTCCTACCAAATTCCTTTTATTACACAGACATGGTACTGATACCTAAACCAGATAGGTTGAAAACAGAGAAAGAAAATGTTAGACCAATCTCTCTAATGAATATTGATGCAAAAATCTTAAATAAAAATCTTAAATAAAATATTAGCAAAAAGATTACAGAAAATCATCCCCAGAATAATACACCATGACCAAGTAGGATTTATACCAGGAATGCAGGGCTGGTTTAATATTAGGAATAATTGACTATATCAATAACCAAATTAACAAGAACCATATGATCATCTCAATAGAAACAGAAAAAGCATTTAATAGAATCCAACATTCATTCCTATTAAAAAACATTTGAGAGTATAGGAATAAATGGACTTTTCCTTAACATCTATTTAAAACCAACAGTAAACAACATATGTGATGGGGATAAACTGGAACCATTCCCAATAAGATCAGGAGTGAAACAAGGTTGCCCAATTTCACCATTACTATTCAATATTGTATTAGAAATGCTAGCTTCAGCAATAAGAATTGAAAAAGAGATTAAAGGAATTAGAATAGGTAATGAGGAAACCAAAGTATCACTCTTTGCAGATAATTTGATGGTATAGAGAACCCCAGAGATTCTACTAAAAAGCTATTAGAAATAATCCACAACTTTAGCAGAGTTGCAGGATACAAAATAAACCCACATAAATCATCAGCTTTCTTATATATCACTAACAAAATCCAAGAATTAGAGATACGAAGAGAAATTCCATTTAAGGTAACTGCTGATAGTATAAAATATTTGGGAATGTATCTGCCAAGGGAAAGTCAGGAACTATAAGAGCAAAACTACAAGACACTTTCCATCCTAATAAAGACAGATCTAACAAATTGGAAAAATATTAAGTGCTCTTAGATAGGTTGAGCAAATATAATAAAGATGACAATACTACCTAAACTAAACTATTTATTTAGTGCTATACCAATTAGACTCCCAAAAAACTATTTTAAGGATCTAGAAAAAGTAACAACAAAATTCATCTGAAAGAACAAAAAGTCAGGACTTATGAAGGTGGTCTAGCTGTACCAGATCTAAAACTATATTATAAAGCAGTAGTCACCCAAACTAATTGGCATTGGCTAAGAAATAAGACTACTTGATCAGTGGAATAGGTTAGGTTCACAGGACAAAATTGTTAGGTTCTTACTAAGTGCTAATGAGTTAATGAGATATTAGGTTCTTACTAACTCAATATATAATATTCTGTTGTCTCCAGAGACTGCCGATTGCTCTCTGGGAGGAGATCTGCTGTGTCATTAACTGCTGCCAATTCTGACCTCATGTAGAGACTCTTTCCCTCCAGAGAGCCGCCTCAAGTCTGGCCCAGACAAGAGACTCTCTATCTCTCCAGTGCCGCCCTCTTTTATCCTCCCAGAGAATGGGCATGGGATAATGCAAGGGCTTCTAGGAAAAATTACTTCAACCAATGAACTTGCTCCTCCTAAGCATGCAAGCTCCTCCCCAGGAGTTCAAAGGGGTTAAACTCCTAGTAAAGACCAGAACTAGAGAATTATTAAGTACTGACTTAGCACTTAGTAAGAACCTAACAGAAAATAGTCAATAACTTTAATAATCTAGTGTTTGACAAACCCAAAGACCCCAGCTTTGGGGATAAAAATTCAGTGTTTGACAAAAACTGCTGGGAATATTGGAAATTATTATGGCAGAAACTAGGCATTGACACATACTTAACATGATACACCAAGGTCAAAATGTGATCATGATCTAGGCATAAAGAATGAGACTATAAATAAATTAGAAGAAAATAGGATAGTTTAGCTTTCAGACCTGTGGAGGAAGAAGCAATTTGTGATCAAAGAAGAACTAGAGATCATTATTGATCACAAAATAGAAAATATTGATTATATCAAATTAAAAAGCTTTTGTACAAACAAAACTAATGCAGACAAGATTAGAAGGGAAGCAATAAACTGGGAAAACATTTTTACAGTCAAAGGTTCTAATAAAAGCCTCATTTCCAAAATATATAGAAAATTGACTCTCATCTATAAGAAATCAAACCATTCTCCAATTGATAAATGGTCAAATGATATGAACAGACAATTGTCAGATGAAAAAATAGAAATAATTTCTAGTCATATGAAAAGATGCTCCAAATAATTATTAATCAGAGAAATGCAAGTTAAGAAAACTCTGTGATGCCACTACATACCTCTCAGATTGGCTAAGATGATGGAAAACATAATGGTAAATGTGGGAGGGGATTTGGGAAAACTTGGACACTGATATATTGTTGGTGGAATTGTGCATGCATCCAACCATTCTGGAGAGCAATCTGGAATTATGCTCAAAAAGTTATGAAAGTGTACATACCCTTTGATCCAGCAGTGTTACTACTGGGGTTATATCCCAAAGAGATCTTAAAGAAGGGAAAAGGACGTGTATGTACAAAAATGTTTGTGGCAGCCCTTTTTGTAGTGGCTAAAAACTGGAAATTGAATGAATGCCCATCAATTGGAGAATGGCTAAATAAAGTTGTGGTATATAAATGTTATGGAATATTATTGTTCTGTAAGAAGTGATGAGCAGGATGATTTCAGAAAGGCCTGGAGAGACTTACATGAACTGATACTGAGTGAAATGAGCAAGACCATTATATACTTCAACAACAGTTGTATATTATGATCAATTCTATTGGGCATGGCTCTCTTCAACAATGAGATGAACCAAATCAGTTCCATTTGTTCAATAATGAACAGAATCAGCTACACCCAGCGAAAGAACTATGGGGAATGAATGTGAACCACAATATAGCACTTCCACTCCCTCTTTTTTTGTCCACTTGCATTTTTGATTTCCCTCTCAGGTTATTTTTACCTTATTTCTAAGTCCAAGTTTTCTTGTGCAGCAAAATAATTGTATGGATATGTATACACATATTGTATTTAACACATACTTTAATATAATTAATATGTATTGGTCTACCTGTCATCTAGGGGAGGGAGGAGAAGGAAGGGAAAAGTTGGAACAGAAGGTTTTGCAGGGGTCAATGCTGAAAAATTACCCATGCATATATCTTATAAATAAAAAGCTATAATAAAAAAATAAAAAGAGTCTATAAACCAAATAGTTTGTATTTAAGAATCCTGGTCTTCTCCATGTCCTTTTACTTGCCTGTTTTCACTCCCTTGTCCTCAAGTTTGAAAAGCTTTCTGGGTTTTGATCCTTGCTCACTACTAAAAGACTGTTCTATAGAATAGAACTGATATTTGTTTTTATCCCTGATTAGCCATTTATAATTTATATCTTACTTTGAATTTCAACAAATATAGTCTCTCTCCAAGGAGTCTTTTAGGCTCTTGTCTAATTATGAAATAAAATGATGTATCTGCTGTGAAGAGAATTTTAGATGTCAAAAAGTAAATGATGAAGAGGTTTTGGGGAAGGTCCTTCTTTGGGCCTTACAATAATACCACAGATAGCAAACTACTTACCTCATATACCAGAAAAGTTAAGCCTTCCTGGACAGGTCAAGACAGAAACTTGGTTCCCAAGTCCTTATGGAATGGAGATGCCAGTAAAATAGAAATATATGAAATCTGAGATGTTTTCTTATTACTCAGCCTATAGAGCACTCTAAAATCCTTCAAAGAAGTATTGTGTCTTAGTACAAGGCATCAGAGGTGATATTAATTAAAAACTATAATCCTCAGGTTCCTTTAACTAAGATAGCTTTTATAAACTAAATTTAAAGTAGGACAATTGTAAAACTTGATTGGTTCCATCAAAGAAAAAAATTCTAAAATACTTTTTACCCTATAATACTTTGTTGGGGGTTCTTTTGGAGTGTTGCTTGGGGGAAAAACATTATATTAATTTTATTGAAATTCAACATGGCTAAAATAGAACTCATTTTTTACTCAAATCTACTCTTAATCAACTTATTTATTTCTGTTAAAAAAAAAAATCCTTCTAGTTCCAAAGGTTGGCAACCTCAGTATCATGCTCCCTCAACTTTTCAGACTCCCTCTAATTAAACTCTAAATAAACAATTGATTGCCAAGCTTTGCTTACTTTCACAACAACCATCCTAGTTTAGACATGAAGGTTAGTTCAGGCTAATATCATCTCTTGCCTCAACAAATCTTCTATTTGCTTTTCTTGCTTCATGCTTTACTCCTCTCCAATCTATTCTTCACATAATTGCAAAAGGGATTTTCTTAAAGTACAGTCTTTAGCTTGTCAATCCCTACTTTCTTCCCCTGCCATAATATGCTACAATGGCTCTCTATTGCCTTGAGAGTCAAATATAAACTCTGCTATTTAGCATTAAAAGTGCTTCACAATCTGACTGGCCTATCTTTTCAGTCTTATACTTTTCCCTCCAAGTACTTATGATGTTCTGTCTCCTTTCTTTATGTCTATTCATAGACTGCCTTTCCTCTCATTTCCAACCCTAGCCTCCCATGTTTAGAATACTTTTCTTTCTCACCTCCACCTCTTAGTACACAACAAGATAAGTCAACAAACATATTTACAAGTAAACAGGGAGGTAATTCCTGCCCTGAGTAAGTGTATATTTTAATGGAAGAACACAACATATAAAATGGAGTTGAAAAGTGAGAAGGGATGGAGGAAGGAGGGAATCACCTTAGAATTCTTATTTACCCAGTTTCCTTTAAAGCTCAGTTTGAATGACTATACATTCACTTGAGGACTTTTCTGATTCCTGCAGCTGCTAATATGTCCCAATCTACACACACACACACACACACACACACACACACACACACACACACACACAATCACTGTCTTTTAAAAATTTTAAGTATGAAAATTTTTTCCATTGGAGATAAGCTTCTCAAGGGAAGGAATTGTTCTCTTTTTGTCTTTATACCCTCAGCATTCCACAAAGTCTGGCACAACAGGAATTTAACTAAATGTCTGATAGTTTGTAGTTTTACCTATATTTTGAGGGGGGAGTAATTGCATTTATTTTTTTCTACTTCTGTTTTTAAAATGATTGATCAGAAGTATATTATATAGGTTAGGTTAAAAAATCATAACATTTATTATACAGCTAATTTAAATTATGTTTAATGTGATCTTTTGTAGAATGATGGTGTTGATTTAATATCTTTTTCAGGGCAAGACACAAGTTGCTGGAACCAATTACAATATTGGATTTGTTATTAAAAGTGACAGGTTTATTCAGGCAGACAGAGAAAAGCAGGAGAGCATTAAAATCTGTGCAGCATACAATACGAGCAACATCAATTAAAAATTAAGCCCTGATTTTTACATCAGGACTGATATAACATAATACTGGGCTAATTATAAAATAATACTGGGCTAATTATCCAACTTTGTGGCAAGTCTGAATACTATTTTACAAGGTGGTGGTTGTTGTTTTTGTTCATTTGTGTTGTGGCTGACTTTTTGTGACCACAATTGGGGAGTTTCTTAGGTAAAGATAATGGAAAGGTTTGTTATTTCCTTCTCCAACTCATTTTTACAAAAATTTTAGGCAAACAGGATTAAATGACTTTCTCAGGATCACAAAGTTAATAATTGTCTGAGAACAGATATAAACTCTTCCTGCCTCTTACTCTTTCCACTGTGCAGCTAATTTAAAAAAAATTATAATTCAAAATATTAAATTTATTTTATATACTAATGTGTTGAAGATTAAATAGTATTTGAAAATTATATCTGTACATATAGAGATCCATATCTTGATTATTTTGCAAGATGTATGCTACATATTTTAATGAATATCTAATTTGATTAGTGTGGACATGTCTTCTAAAGATATAGATTACAATCCATCCATGTTTTCTCATCCTAAGTGACTCTTATTTTTCACATAAATCCTCCATGCAGAATTTTCTTCTAATACAGTTCAGGCCTTAATTAATACTTGACTAATTGGTCTGTTATCTTTCACTTTTGTTATCCCCAAACTTTTCCAAGAGCAAGATTTTTAATGGTTTTTCTGGGATAAAAGAAAACATAGTGATAACATAGTAATAAAAGTAACAAGTTACCATTAGCCTCAGCAAGATGGAGCAAACTCTCTCATTAATAGACATATTGTCAATGAGAAGAGCTAATACACAATGGGATCTGTCTCACTGGAGTAAAAGATGTATTCAGCCCAGCTCAGATGGAGTCTCGGAAAGATAGTGAGAGGGTCTTAATTACAACAGATCATCAACTGAGACACTCAATCCTGACTCATTAGAAGAGCAGGCCAGTGGAGCAGCCTTCAGTCCCAACTAGAAGGTGAATTCTAGGAAACCAGGTTTTTCCTGAAAAGAGCAGGCAAAGCTACCCCCAGCAAACAAAAGGGGGTCCTGTGCTTGAAGCCAAGCTCAGAGCTGTACAGGAAGCTTGGGACAGTGTCCTCTTTGTTTAAGGAGTAGAGTTCAACCATAAAAGTAAAAAAAAGAGGAAATTCAAAAAAAAAAAAAAAAGGAAAGAAAATAAGCAAGAAACAGAAGAGAATCTTGATCATAGAAAGCTACTATGAGGACAGGGAAGACCAAAACACTACTCAGATGGGGTCAAATATCTACAGAGAAAATTTCAAAGAGTGATATGAATTGATCTCAAGCCCAAAGGAGCTTCTTGGAAGTGCTCACAAAAGACTTTAAAAGGCAAATAAGAGAGGTAGGAGAAAAAAAATGAGAGATATGCAAAAGAATGTCAACAACTTGGAAAAGGAAGGCAATTCCTTACAAAATACAGTAGGTCAAATGCAAAATAAATAAACAAATAAATAAAAATTAAAAAAAAATCCACTGAAGAAAATTAAAAAGTAGAATTAATCAAATGAAAAAAGAGATAAAAAAAAGCTAATTGAAGAAAATCACACATTAAAAAACAAATGGGGACAAATGGAAACTAATGATTCTATGAGACATCAAGAATTAAATAGAATTAAAAAATGAAAGAAAATTTAAAATAACTCATTGAAAAGAGGTCCTACAAAATAGATCCAGAAGAGACAGTTTTAAAATTATCAATCCACCTGAAGGGCATGACCAAAAAACAAAACAAAACAAACAAACAAAAAAATGGATAGCTTTCTTTAGGGGATCCTCAAAGAAAACTGCTCTGATGTTCTACAAATAGGTCAAGAAAAAAAGAAAATACACTCTATTTAATCTAGAAATTATCAAAAATCTGAAAAAGACTTGCACTCTTTATGGGTTTACATCATCTTATGTTAAGATGTTATTAGAGAGCAGGCAGCTAGGTGGCACAGTGGATAGAGCACCAGCCTTGAATTCAGGAGGACCAGAGTTCAAATATGGTCTCAAACACTTAACACTTCCTAGCTGTGACCTTGGGCAAGTCACTTAACCCCAGCCTCAGGGGAAAAAAAAAAAAAAAAAAGATGTTATTAGAGAGGGGGCAGAGCCTAGATGGCGAAGAGGACACACACATCTTTCTGAGCTCTCCTTTATCCTCAAATTATTTTTTACAAAACTCAGCCTCAGAATTAGTGCTTGACTGGCAAAACCCACGAATATTGGGAGTACAACACATTACCAACAGAAGGTAATCTTGAAATTGGCCAACAAAAAAATCTGTTTTTGCTTGCATGTGGGGATAGAATAGGGTTAGGTCAAGAGCAGACTAAGGCAGATAGGCAATGAGAGCACAGGAAACAGCTCAAGCAGAGCAGACGGGGTGGGGTGGGGTGTGGTCTTCTCCAGCTGAAAATCTGCAGGGAAAACTATACCATATGTCAGCTACTTGTTATGGCAGCAAGCCAGTAGATCAGCAGAGAAGCTATAAACACAAATGGTAAAGACTATACCTCCAAAATGCTAGAGTCTCTCAGGACAGGGCCACACCCATCAAGTACTGGGAAGGACTCAGCACCATCTCAGCCCCCAACAGCTGCCATGCCTAGCACAGGTGCTGATCCCAGCACAGCCATTGCTGTCCCACTGCTGCTTCACTGCTACTTTCTGTTGTCTATTGAGAAAGCTCAGTAATCCCACATTGCCCCAAAAGCAGATTGCAACTTTTTTTTGGTTGTTTTTAAAATGAATAAAAAGGCAAAGTGGGCTCTAATAGATAGTTTCTATACTAAAAAAAGGAGCAGATTTCAAACCCTGATGAGACTAAAATAGTTTGTCTCTAGATACAAAGGTGGATATGATCTGGTCGCCACCACATAAGGCTCTCATAAAAGAAATTAAAAAGGCTCTTAAAAGAGAGCTAGAAGAAAAATGGGGAAAAGAAGGGAAGCTTTGCAAGAGTCTGGATAAGACACACAACTCACTAAAAGATAGAGTGGAAAAAGAAATCAATTCCATGAAAAAACAGAATTAGTGAACTGGAAAAAGAAAATAACTCTTTAAAGAATAAAATTGGCAAAATGGAAAAAAAATTCCATAGAACAAAACAGCTCATTTAAAAACTCAATTGGACAATTACAAAAAGAAATTTTAAAAAGTAAATGAAAACAAAAATTCATTAAAAATCAGAATTGAATAAATGGAAATGAATGACTCGAGGAGACACCAAGAATCAGTCAAGCAAAACCAAAAAAAAAAATGAAAAAAAAATGTTAAATACCTACTTGGGAAAACAACAGACATGAAAAATAGATCAAAGAGAGATAATCTAAGAATTATTGGACTCCCTGAAAATCATGATTGAAAAAAAGAACCTAGATACAATTTTTCAGGAAATCATCAAAAAGAACTACCCAGATGTTATAGAAACAGAAGATAAAATAGACATTGAAATAATTCATCTAAACCTACTAAAAAAATCTCAAAATAAAAACTCCAAGAAATATTGTGGCTAAATTTCAGAACTATCAGACCAAGATAAAAATACTACAAGGAGCCAGAAAAAAAAAATCAAATACGGAGGAGCCACAATAAGGATTACTCAGGATCTAGCAGCATCTTCATTAAAAGACTGAAGGACCTGGAATCTTATATTCCAAAAGGCAAAGGAACTTAGTATGCAGCCAAGAAAAACTTACCCAGACAAAGGGAGCATTTTCTTCAGGGAAGAGGATGGACATTCAATGAAATAGGTGAATACCATTTATTTCTGATGAAAAAACCAGACCTAAACAAAAAGTTTGACTTTCAAATATAGGACTGAAGAGGAGCATAAAAAGGTAAAAAAAATTCTTGAGAACTGTATTTCTGTTATAAGTATACATAAACAGCACAGTATAATTTGGTTTACTGTTATAATATAAAAAAGGATCTACAGGTGGAAAGGAAATTGTATCAGAAAAAGGGAAAAATGGAGGTACTACATCTCATGATGAGACAAAGGAAATCTATTATATCTGAGAGAAAGAAGAGAGGGAGATGAACAGAGTGTGAATTTTATGCTCATCAGAATTGGCTCAAAGAAAAAAAAATTAGACATATTCTGTTTACAAAGAAACTTCTCCCACCTCATTGAAAAGTGGGAGGGGAAAACTGAAAAGGGAAGAAGTAGGTTAAATAGAAGGGAATACAGAAATTGTAAGGGAGAGGTTTAAGAAAAAGGGAGAGACTCTAAGGAGAGGAGGGATCCTAAAGAGGGAGGGCTGTGTGAGGCATTATGAGCACCATTTGCCTCACACAGCCCTCCCTCTTTAGGCTTTAGGCAAATGGTGCTCATAACTTTAATACTGGGGAGGGGGGTAAGGGTGAAAAGAAAGAAAAAAAAACATAATCTGGGGTTAACAAGATAGCAGGAAATACAGAATTAGTAATTTTAACCATAAATGTGAATGAAGTAAACTCCCCCATAAAGCAGAAGTAGATAGCAGACTGGACTAAAAGCCAAAATCCTACAATATGTTTTTTATAGGAAACACACTTGAATCAGGGCAATATACACAGAGTAAAGGTAAAAGACTGGAGCAGAATCTGCTATGGTTCAGGTGAAGTAAAAAAAAAAAAAAGCAGGGATAGCCATCCTGATTTTAGATCAAGCAAAAGCAAAAATTGATCTAATTAAAACAGATAAGGAAGGGCACTGTAACTTGCTAAAGGACAGAATAGTGAAGCAATATCAATACTAAACATATATGCACTAAGTGGTATAGCATCTAAATTCCTAAAAAAGTTAAGAGAGCTGCAAGAAGAAATAGACAAAACAATAATAGTGGGAGATCTCAAACTTACACTCTCAGAACTAGATAAATCAAACCACAAAATAAATAAGAAAGAAGTTAAAGAGGTAAACAGATACTACAAAAGTAAGTTATAATAGATCTTTGGAGAAAACTAAATGGAGACAGAAAGGAGTGCACTTTCTTCTCAGCAGTCCATGAAACTTATACAAAAATTGACCATATATTAGGACATAAAGATCTCAAGTTCAAATGCAGAAAGGCAGAAATAGTAAATGCATCCTTCTCAGATCATGATGCAATAAAAATTACATTTAATAAAAAGCTAGAGGAAAATAAACTAAAAAGTAATTGGAAACTAAATAATTTCATCCTAAAGAATAAAAGGGTAAAAGAGCAAATCACAGACATAATTAATAACTTCACCCAAGAGAATGGCAAAAATGAGACAACATACCAAAATGTGTGGGATGCAGCAAAAGTGATAATAAGGGGAAATTTTATATCTCTAGAGGCTTACTTGAATAAAATAGAGAAAGAGAAGATCAATGAATTGGGCTTGCAACTTAAAAAGCTAGAAAAAGATCAAATTGAAAACGCCAAATCAAATGCTAAACTTGAAATTCTAAAATTAAAAGGAGAAATTAATATGCCAATTTTTGGAGGTAGTCAACGATTTCATTTAGGTTATCAAATTTATTGGCATAAAGTTGGTCAAAGTAACTTCTAATTATTGCTCTAATGTCCTCTTCATTAGTGGAAAGTTTTCCCTTTTCATTTTTAAGACTAACAATTTAATTTTCCTCTTTCCTTTTTCTAACCAAATTTACCAAAGATTTATCTATTTTGTTGGTTTTTTCATAATACCAACTCTTAGTTTTATTTATTAATTCAATAGTTTTTTTTTTTTTTTTTTTTTTTTTTTTTTTTACTTTCAATTGGATCCAACCGTTCAGGAGAACAATTTGGAACTCAAAAATTATCAAATTGTGCATACCCTTTGATCCAGAAGTGTTACTACTGGGCTTACATCCCAAAAAGATATTAAAGAAGGGAAAGGGGCCTATATGTGCAAAAATGTTTGTGGCAACTCTTTTTGTAGTGGCTAGAAACTGGCAATTGAATAGATGCCCATCAATTGGAGAATGGCTAAGTATACTGTGGTATATGAATGTTATGGAATATTATTGCTCTGTAAGAAATGACCAGCAGGATGAATACAGAGAGGCTTGGAGAGACTTACATGAACAGTATGAGCAGAAACCAGGAGATCATTATACACTTCAACAGCAATACTATAGAAGGATCAATTCTGATGGAAATGGCTGTCTTTGGCAATGAGAGGATTCAATTCAGTTCCAATTGATCAGTGATGAACACACCAGCTACACCCAGTAAAAAAAAAAAAAAAAAAAAAACAAACAAAACAAAAACACTGGGAAATGAGGGTGGACTTCTTGCATTTTTGTTTTCTTCCCAGGTTATGTTTACCTTTCTAAATCTGATTTTTCTTGTGCAACAAGAGAACTGTATAAATATGTATGTAAATATTGTATTTCAGAAATTCTTTAACATGTTTAACATGTATGAGACTGACTGCCATCTGAGGAGGGGTGCAGGAAAGAAAGGTTGGAAGAGAAGTGATTGCAAGGGTCAATGTTGAAAAATTACCCATGAATATGTTTTTCTATGATAAAAAAAAAAAAAAGAATTTCAAGGGAACTAATAAAAAAGAAAATCAAATAAAGGTGGCCTAGCTATATCTGATCTAAAACTATATTATAAAACAGCAGTCATCAAAACCATTTGGTATTGGCTAAGAAATAGACTAGTTGATCAGTGGAATAGGTTAGGGTCACAGGGCAAGATAGTGAATAAAAATAGCAATCTAGTGTTTGACAAATCCAAAGATCCCAACTTTTGGGATAAGAATTTATTATTTGATAAAAACTGCTGGGAAAACTGGAAATGATATGTTGTGGTCCACACTCATTTCTCAGTGTTTTTTTCTCTGGGTGTAGCTGGTTCTGTGCAACATAATAACTGTATAAATATGCACACATATATTGTATTTAACATGTATATTAACTTGTTTAACATGTATGGGATGGCCTGCCTTCTAGGGGAAGGGGTGGAGGGAAGGAGGGGAAAAGTTGAAACAGAAGTTTTTGCAAAGGTCAATGTTGAAAAATTACCTATGCATATGTTTTGTCAATAAAAAGCTATAAAAAATAATAAATATGTTATTATAAAATTTGACTTTTGAAGTTTTAACCCTTAATGATTGGAAATTTATAGCCAGGACATGTTTAGAACCTGGACAAAACTTGTGGCTTTCTGAGTATAGTGAACTCTGTAGAATACAAGCGGAATGAAATGGGCAACCTGGAGTTATAAATACCAGTCACTTTTGATCAATTAGCAGATTTAGGTCTTTAGCACAGATTAATCACCCTTTGACAGCATATGTGCAAATTGCTCCTGCTGCTATTAAAGCATGGGGCTGTGACCCAGGAAGACAAGATAGAGGGGAAACCTTCACAAAAATAGCACAAGGTCCAAATGAATCCTTTGCTGATTTCATGGGATGTCAGCAGACAACTATCATAAGCACTATGGGTGAAATTGTAGCAACAGAAATTATAATAAGACAATTTGCTAAAGAAAATGCTAATGAGGTTTGTAGAAGAATTATTCTCGGACTGCACATTGAAGCTTCTTTAAATTAGATCATAAGGCACTGTCACAGTGGGCACAAATACCTTTTACCCAGGCTATCATACAGACTTTTCAAGATCAGAACATGGGAAGACAGGGTACCTTTTGGCAAGGGACTTCCAGAGAGACTCATCAATGCTTTCAATGTGGTAAAGTAGGGCATATAAAATCCCTACTTCCAACCCTATGTCCAAAATGCAACAGAGGCTTCTATTGGGCATCAGAACATAGATTGACTCAGGGAAATGGGAGGCAGGGCTTGGCTCCAGGGCCCCAGGCAAAATATACTTGGAGCATGATGGCAGCCAATTTTATGCCCAGAGAGTCTTTAGAAGTTCAGTACTCTAACATGATCAATCAGCCAAGAAGCAACCTGATGGGGAAATAATTGGGGAGAACAGAGTTTCTACAGCTGGGACTACTGAGATATCTCCTGGAGAGATGAAATCTATTCCTGTCCAGCCTATGGATCCTTTGCTTTCTGGTGACCATTTTATCTCCTGAGAGTGCTTACAAAACAATGTCTATCCATACACAAATTTGGGAAACTGGAGAATGTATAGCTAATATCCAAGGCACTAATACAGATAGACAATTTGTGACTTATAAACTAAGAGAAGTAGTAACATTAGGATTGCTGATACATACCCTTAATAGGCAAGTTGGTGATATTTATCCAGATTTTGATTCCTAATAACAGAATCCAGGAATATTCTAGTCTGTAGCTGTTACAGCTGACAATCTTACTCTCATTATCTATGTAAATGGCATATCATTAAAAGGGTTGGTAGACACAGGTGCAGATTATACAGTCATTAGAAGTACTAGTTGGTCCAGTCATTGGCCAAAGATTATAACAGATATCCATATGTCTGGTATAGGAAGATCAATAGCAGCTGAAATTAGTGCTACCCCTTTGAGATGGATATTTGAAGGTGAAACAGTTTTTACTCCTTAGTAAAAGGAGTTTTACTCCTTTTTCTACTACTACTTTGTAGTAGAAAAAATCCCCATCAATCTATGGGGAAGAAACATCTTACAACAGTTAGGATTTCAAATGAGTACTTCAGTTTTTTAGGCAGGGCTACTGTTGAAGGCCTGTTACCATTTAATGGAAAAAATGATACATCAGTCACAACAGTGACTTTTAGCAAGTGATAAAATTCAAGCTTTATTAGATTTAGTACAGGAGTAACTTGACTAAGGATACTTATAACCTTTTCCAAGACTTTGGAATTCCCCACTATTTGTTGTAAAAAAGAAATCTGGAAAATGGAGAATGTTGACTGACTTAAGAAAAGTAAATGAACAGATGGAAACTATGGGAAGTTTTCATCCTGGACTTCCATCTCCTACTCAGTTGCCTAGAGAATGGCCTCTTTGGATTATGGACATTGGATTGTTTCTATTCTATTCCTCTAGATAAGGAGGATATGGAAAAATTTACCATTTCAGTACCCAGCGTTAACTTATCTGAGCCTTATAAAAGATATGAATGGACAGTCTTGTCACAGGGAATGAAAAATAGCCCCACTATGTGTGAAAGGTATGTTGCTGCTGTTCTTACTCCAGTAAGAAAAGCATTTCCAAAAGTTATGTTGTTATATTACATGGATGATATCTTGGGATGTGCACCTGAGGAGCAAATATAGAAGCATGTCTACATAAGACCATCAAAACACTAAGGAACTACAAATTGCATTTAGTTCCAGAAAAAATTCAAAGACAGACTCATTTTCAATTTTAGGATATGAAGTATATCCTAAGGTGCTTACAATACAAAAACTTTCCTTAATAACACAGTAGCTATAGCTGTACCAGATCTAAAACTATATTATAAAGCAGTGGTTACCAAAAACATTTGGTATTGGTTAAGAAATAGATTAGTTGATCAGTCGAATAGGTTAGGTTCAAAGGACAAAATAGTCAATATCTTTAATAATCTACTGTTTGACAAACCCCAAAACTCCAGCTTTTTGAATAAGAATTCACTGTTTGACAAAAATTGCTGGGAAAATTGGAAATTAGTATGGCAGAATCTAGGCATTGACCCATACTCAACACTGTACACCAAGATAAGGTCAAAATGGGTTCATGATCTAGGCATAAAGAATGAGATTATAAATAAAATAGAAGAACATAGGATAGTTTACCTCTCAGACCTGTGAAAGAGGAAGGAATTTGTGACCAAAATAAAACTAGAGATCATTATTGATCACAAAATAGAAAATGTTGATTATATCAAATTGAAAAGCTTTTGTACCAACAAAATTAATGCAGACAAGATTAGGAGGGAAACAATAAACTGGGAAAACATTTTTAAAGCAAAGGTTCTGACAAAAGCCTCATTTCCAAAATACATAGAGAATAGACTCTAAAAGAAATCAAGCCATTCTCCAATTGATAAATGGTCAAAGGATATGAACAGACAATTTTCAGATGATGAAATTGAAACTATTTCTAGTCATATGAAAAGGTGCTCTAAATCACTATTGATCAGAGAAATGCAAATTAAGACAACTCTGAGATACACACCTCTCAGTTTGCCTAGGATGACAGGAAAAGATAATGCTGAATGTGGGAGGGAATGTGGGAAAACTGGGACACTGATACATTGTTGGTGGAATTGTGAATGCATCCATTTGGAACTATGCTCAAAAAATTATCAAACTGTGCATACCCTTTGATTCAGCAGTGTTACTACTAGGCTTATATCCCAAAGAAATCTTAAAGAAGGGAAAGGGACATGCATGTGCAAAAATGTTTGTGGCAGCCCTCTTTGTAGTGGCTAGAAACTGGAACTGGAAATTCAAAGGCAGATAGCCTTCTAAACATATTAGCCAATACTCCTTTTTTTTTTCAGGCAGCCCAAGAATCTAATTCTAAATATCATCAGGCTGCTCAAGCTTTATGTTTGCAATATGGGATAACAAAAGAGGAAGCTAGAAGCATAGTAAAAGCCTGTACAGCTTGCCTTCCTTTCCACACTCCTATGCTCCCTTTAGAGAAGAACCCTCATGGTTTGAGACCCAATTTTTTCAAATTTAGCAAATGGATGTGACCCATTATAAATCTTTTGGTCGTCTGTCTTTTATCCATGTTGTATTAGACACCTTTTCAGGATTTACTTTTGCAATATTAGCAGCAAAAGAGACAGCCTAAATGGTCACTGAATTCCTTATACAAGTGTTTGCAACTATGGGTGTGCCACAAGCAATAAAAACAGATAATGAACCTGCATATACTTCTAAACATTTTGCACACTTTTGTACACTGTATCATATTTTTACACACCACTGGCATACCTTTTAATCCTCAAGGACAGGCAATAGTTGAGAGGACAAACAGAGACATCAAGATGCTCCCCCAAAACCAAAAGAAAGGGGGAGCCACAGGTAATCTTAGAGAACTTTTAAATTTAGTTCTTTATACTATTAATTTTTTGGTTTTTGATAAAGATGCACTAGTTCCAGCAGACAAGTTTTATAACCAACTGGAAAGGCAATGTCCAGTGCGAGCCGCTCCACTATCTTTAATAATCACCAGGCAATGTGAAGAGATCCAGAAAGTAGTGAATGGAAGGGACCAGATAGGTTAACTGCTTGGGGGAGAGGCTTTGTTTGTGTCTCTACAGATGGAGAAGGAATCAGATGGGCGACAACAAGCCTTATTCACCTTGTCCATTGGAGAGAGGCAGAAAAGGAGAGGATCCTTGAAACAAAGGAAAAGACCCAAGAAAAAACTGGTGGTTCCATCTCTGACTACATGTGCCACTGAAAGAGCATTGCTGTTAATCCAATGTGTATAATAATTGATTAATGAACATCAAACATTATTAATGAAACTGCTGCAGGACTTCAAAATCTCCAGAATCATTGGATTTCCTGACACATGAAAGAATGGACAATAGATTAGTTTTGTACTATCTCTTGGCTGCTGAAGGAGGTGTATGTGTGATTGTTATTTATATACTCTCCTTCTAGGACATATGGATATGTATAATTCCTCATATTGAGTTATAATGTTTGTTACTTCACTACCAGCCTGTGTAATATATTACTATCTGCTTTTGTAATACCTCCCTGATGGATTTATATATACCTTTTCTCAAGTAAAATAAAAGAAAACAGGAGATGTAGAGAGCCACAGATAGTGGGGGAACTCAGGGTAAGATATAAGACCCTTTAGCTCAGAGGAAACCGTTTGACAATATCTGGTTTGGCTCCCCATTTCCCTTGGTGTTCACACCTTTTCCTAAGAAGTCAAGGAGGGTGTGACCACCTGTTCTACTTGAAGCAAGGATACTTACAATAGGGTGTTTACTCAGTGTGATTGATGAGATAATGGTTCTTTAGTTTGCCTATATGGTGATGTAATGGTTCTACAGTTGGCACATGCTCAGTGTGCTGTAGTGATAAATCATACTAAGGTATTTAAGGGCTGAAAGGATTGGAGAGGAGAGTGAGAATGTGTGCTCAAGCTTGATCTCAGACTCCAGACTCCAGACTCCACATCCTAACCTCATGGTGGCTCTCCTGCCTTCATCACTTCTCCCCCTAAGACCAAGACCCATCCAGAGATCCTCCAGAAAGCTAGTCTGGACACTACAAAAATGGGCAGATGATTTGGGCATAATATGTGCTACCATAAGCAAATTAGATGAACAAGGGATAATTTACCTATCAGTGTTAGGATTACTAGGTGAGAACTCAGGTTGTCTGGACAGTGACAAGGTGAGAATTCAGGTTGTCTGGACAATTACAAGGTGAGAACTCAGGATGACTTGATAGAAGGAGCAAGCTCATTGGCTGAAGTGGTTCTTCCCAGAAGCCCTTGCATTATCCCACGCCCATTCTCTGGGAGGATAAAAGAGACAACATTACAAAAGAGATAACAGAGAGCAGATTGGACTGGAGAAGGACAAGAGTTAAAGAAGAGAAGACTCTGCACTACATCTGGCTTGACGCAGCTCTCTGCAGGAAGGGAAGTTGGCTCTCTGCAGGAAGGGAAGTCACTTCTCTGGACAAGAGTTAACAGCAACTGCCTGGAGACAACGGTTCATTACAGGAAAAAGAATCTGTCTGAGAGATTTGAGTAGACACAGCAGATCTCTTCCCAGAGAGTGATCCGGCAGCTTCTGGAGACGACAGCTCGTTACATATCAGATCTTTGGAGAAAGGAGGAATTTATGACCAAGGAAGAACTAGAGAACATTATGAAATGCAAAGTGAATGACTCTGATTACATTAAATTACAAAGTTTTTTGTACAAATAAAACCATTAAAAACAAGATTAAAAGGGAAATACAAATCTGGAGAAAAAAAATTGCAGCCAATGTTTCTGAAAAAAAGTCTCATTTCTAAAATATATATATATATATATATATATAAACTCTGTCAAAGTTATAAGAATACATGTCATTCCTCAATTGATAAATGGTTAAAGAATATGAACAGACAATTTTCAAATGACAAAATTAAAGTCATCTATAGTCATATTTAAGAATGCTCTAAATCAGTATTGATTAGAGAAATGCAAATTAAAAGAACTCTGAGATAATACCTCACATCTCCCAGATTGGCTAAGATGACAGGAAAAGATAATGATAAATTTTGGAGAGGATGTGGGCAAACTGGGACACTAAAGCATTGTTGGTGGAGTAGTGAGTTGATCTAACCATTCTGAAGAGCAATTTAGATCCCAAAGAGCTCTCAAACTGGCATACTCTTTGACCCAGCAGTGGCACTATTGGATCTGTATCACAAGGAAATCACAAAGGAGGGAAAAGAATACACATGTGTAAAACAGTTTGTAGCAGCTGTTTTTGTGGTTCAAAGAATTGGAAAATGAATAGATACCCATAAATTGGGTGATAATTGAATGTGTTGAGTTATATGAAGGTAAAGGAATATTATAGTTCTGTGAAAAATGATGAACAAGCTGATTTTAGAAAGACCTGCTCTCTGGAGAAGCATAAGGAGGTGATCAGGAAAATGATTCATAAGGGACTTAATAAGATTTATCTGTTTACATACCTATATGGAAGAATGATACTTGTAACTCATTAGAATGTCCTTATTATTATAGCAGTGAGGAATATATATAGGCAAAGAGCATGGGTGTGATTTGAAGATGAAGTGATAACACCTTTTTTTTTTTTTTTAATGATAAATTAAAGGTGAGGAGGAATGTACTTGCAGGAAATGATACAGAGAAGTAGAATGATACAAATTATCTGCCATAAAAAAAGAGACAAGAAAAAGCTTTTACAGTGGAGGGGAGGAGGAGTAAACCTTACTCTCATCAGAACTGACTCAAATAGGGATTAATATACATATCAATAAGGGTATAGACATATATTTGGTCCCAGTAAATCTCTCCTCTTTAATAAATTATTAAATTGTTCTCTAATCTCTATCAGTTTCTCTGGCATTACAATGTATTGAAGCATTCTCTATTACTCTATCTCTCTCTTTATTTTTAACTTAATTTTTCTTGAAGATATTCATTTTCATTAGGGTGAAAGATCTAGGTTTTCTTTTTATGGAAATGTTTTTGTAACTTGAACTTGAATTTTATGGATTTTTTTATAACTTCACAAGTGGTTTCTTAATTATAGATGGGGATAAGAAAGAGAACCTAGAACTCAAAAATCTTAAAAACAAATGTTAAAAAAAATGTTTTGAATGTAACTGTGAAAAATATGAAGTAAGTAAATTTTAAACAAACAAACAAAAAAGAAAGCCTGGAAAGATTTACATGAACTGATGCTGAGCAAAACAAACAGAACCAGGAATACACTATACACAGAAACAGCAAGATTATGGGATGATTTACTATGAAAGACTTGCAATGCCAATAAACTTTGGATAGAAAATGCCATCTGTATCCAGAAAATAAAACTATGGAGATTGAATGTAAATCAACACATGTATTGTTCACTTCTTTTTTCTGTTTTTTGTTCTCTTCTGTGGTTTTTCCTTTTTTCTTCTAATTTTTCTCTCCTGACATGATTCATAAAGCAATGTGTATTTTAAAATAAAATTAAATTAAAATTAAAAAAAATATTTTTCTCTTCTTTTCTTTATTTTTTTTCCTTTTTCTTATGCCCAGCAAAATATTAGGGAGGATTCAAAATACATAAAAATAAATTTCCTTTTCAAGAAATCATCTATAATAATAGAAGAGATTATATGAGTATCTGATGGATTGTTGGTGGAGTTGTGAAAGAATTCAGCCATTCTGGAGAGCAATTTGGAACTGTGCCCAAAAAGTTATTAAACTGTGCATACCCTTTGATCCAGCAGTGCTACTATTGGGCTTATATCCCAAGGAAATACTAAAGAAGGGAAAGAGGCCTATATGTGCCAAAATGTGTGTGGCAGCCCTTTTTGTAGGGGCTAGAAACTGGAAAATGAATGGATGCCTATCAATTGGAGAATGGTTGGGTAAATTTTGGTATATGAATATTATGGAATATTTCTCTGTAAGAAATGACCAGCAGCATGAATACAGAGAGGCTTGGAGAGACTTAAATGAACTGATGCTGAGTGAAATGAGCAGAACCAGGAGATCACTATACACTTCAACAACGATACTGTATGAAGATATATTCTGATTGAAGTAGATATCTTCAACATAAAGAAGATCTAATTCACTTCCAGTTGATCAATGATGGACAGAAACAGCTACACCCAGAGAAGGTACACGGGGAATTGAATGTAAACTGTTTGCACTATTGTCTTTCTACCCAGGTTACTTATACCTTTGGAATCCAATTCTTACCATGCAACAAGAAATTTGGTTTTACACACATATATTGTATCTAGGTTATACTGTTACACATTTAATGTGTATGGGATTGCTTGTCATCTAGGGGAGGGAGTAGAGGGTGGGAAGGGAAAATTTGGAAAAATGAATACAAGGGATATTGTAAAAAAAAAAAAACTACTCATGCATATGTACTGTCAAGAAAAATTATAATTATAAAATTAATTTAAAAAATGGAAAAAAAAAAAAGAGATTATATGAGTGTCCTTCTTTAGCCTTCCTTGGAGGTTCTCTGGTGTGACCTTCTTTTTACTTTATTCTTTTTTTCCTTTTTCATCCTCACTTTCCCTAAGCAGGCTATAATTAATTATATACACACATACATACATATACACACATATACATGTATATAAACACACATACACACCACCTATATAATATACCTTCACACCCATACATAAACTTAGTAATATATATATATATATATATATATATATATATATATATATATATATATATATATGTATATACATAAAACTACATGCATACATACAAACCTAAATATACTAAGATACACATACTTATATACATTTACTCATATGTAAGCAAGCATATGAAATAATATTAATATGGCTGTTATATAATATAAATTTATCTTTTAATTGAATCTTTAAGTCTGACTTCATTTAAAATCAATGATTGCTATCCCCACTTTTCTTTTTCTGATAAATTCTGCTCCTGATTGTTGTTATAGTGTTTTTGTATATCTCTTATTTCCTATTCCTGCTAACTATTCTATTTTAATTCTTTTGAGCTACCGAATTACTATGTCAATGTTAAATATATGGTACACATTACCATGTAAAAAACATAAATAATTTGTCCATGTTAAGTTCCTTGAAATTAATCTTTGATAAGGTTTCTTATATATTAAATGTTTCTATTAAATTAGGGTTTGGTTGAGAAGTTCTGAAAATCTACAAGTTGTTAAATGTATATTTTTCTCATTCAATATATTGGATAATTTTGCTGGATATGATATTTTTGGCCACAGATCTACTTTTTAAAATTGCCAGTATGTGTGATTCTGGAAGCTTTGGTCTTTATTGTGGCTGCTGAGAAAGTCCTCTATAATTCTAATTGTAGCTCCAACATATTTGAATTGTTTTTTGTTTGTTTGTTTGTTTTCTCTCTCATTTAGGGATTTTGAAATTTGGCAATAATATTCCTATGTGTTTTCCACAAAGCATCTCTTTGAGGTAGTGATTGGCAATTTTTGTTACATTTCTATTTTTCTCTTCAGTTCAGTTCAGTTCAGGACAATTGTCTTGGATTCTTTCTTGCATTATTATGTCAAAATTCTTTTTTTGGTCAGAACTTTCAGGTAACCCAATTATGCTTATATTTTCTCTTTTTGATTTGTTGTCCAAATCTGGTATTTTTAAAATAAGATTTACATATTCTGTTTTATTTATTCATTATGTTCTGTTTTGTTATTTTTTTGTTTCTTATAGCTTTATTGGTTTCCCCTTTACCAATTCTAATTTTCAAAGAATTATTTTATTCTTTTCAACTTCTTTAAGACCTTTTTTAGTTGGTTAATTTTATTTTTCATAATCTTGTTTTTCTTGGATGGTTTTTATTTTTATTTTTCCCTCAATTTCTCTCATTTAATTTTTAAACTTTTTTGAGTTCTTTTTTAAATGCTCTCTGGACAACCATTTAACCTTACTCTTTGGGGTAGGAGGCTTTTTTGATTTCATTACCTTCTCTAAAGATGAACCTCAGTATTTCCTATCCCCATAGTAAGTTTCTCTTGTTGAATTTATTCTTTCTTCTGTGCTAGTTCATTATGTTTTGTCTCTAAATGAGAAGTATTAGTTTAAACACCTTTAATCCTGGCATGGGAGAATGGTGCTTCCAGCTTCACTTCAGTTCTCCCCTCTGACCAGAATCTCAAATCAAAAACTCCACTCTCCTACAGGTGCCCTCAGCCAGTGGCATCCCTGCCCAAAGGTTTCTTCATTCTTTGGGTGTGCTGGTTCCTTCTCACCCAGGACCAAGTCTCAGAAGCACAGCTGGACTTGGTAATCATCTAAGGTTCCCTCAGTATTCTCCAATTGAACACCCCCCCCCCCCCTGCCAATTTTCCATGCTGTCTTGGAGCTGAAAGTTCCTGTGGTTCTGACAGGCCCCAATTCTTCCCTTTAACTGTTTTGGCAGAGCTATCCTGGAAATGTTTGCACTTCATACTGGTTAATTCCTAGCCTGAGGGTCTTTCTTTGGAATTTCTTGGTTATACCAGGAAAACTCCTATTCTGCCCCAAGTTTTCTTTGTTTTTTTACCAATCTATATTTGCCCTAAGGCACATATTTGTTATGATTGTGAAGGAAACCTAGAGAACTTTAAATTTACTAACCTACTCTTCCATCTTCCCAGAATCATCTCATTCTAATACCTTTTAAAATGTATTAATATATTGCCTTTCATCTTGGACTAACCAACCTTCTAATCTCACAATCCCCACATGAATAACAAAGAGCTAAATGGTTTCCTGTCTTTTTAATTCTGGAAATAACTTTTGACTTCTATGTGACATTATGGCTTTGTTTATACTTCTGTCTTTGCCTTGTCTAAATAATGCCCAGATGACAATCAACTAAATCTCTATTAAAACTTTTTTATTTGTGATAGGGCTTTAAGATTTATGAAATACATTTCTGGCAACAAACCTATGTAATAGCTAATAAACATTTGGTTTTTCCATACTATAAAATGAGGAAATAGGAACAGAAACATTTAGGGGTCTGCCTCTGTTCATATAGTTGGTACTTGTCAAACCTAAGATTAGATCTTAGTTCTCTTGGATCTAATCCTAGTGTTTTTTCTTATATATGATATTTTCTTAAAGAATTGTTTGTTGTTCAATACTGTATGAGGATGTATTCTGATGGAAGTGGAAATCTTCAACATAAAGAAGATCCAACTCACTTCCAGTTGATTAATGATGGACAGAAATAACTATACCCAGAGAAGGAACACTGGGAAGCGAATGTAAATTGTTAGCACTACTGTCTATCTACCCAGGTTACTTATACCTTCGGAAGCTAATAATTAATGTGCAACAAGAAAAAGGTATTTACACACATATATTGTATCTAGGTTATATTGTAACACATGTAAAATGTATGGGATTACCTGCCATCAGGGGAAGGGAGTGGAGGGAGGGAGGGGATAATTTGGAAAAATGAATAAAAATAAATAAATAAATAAATAAATAAACAAATAAATAAATAAATAAGATTTTGCCATCAATATTCATTAAGGAAAAAAAAAAAGAATTGTTTGTTGTTTTAATGAAGCATTATATTTTGATCAACTGGCTCACCTATATGGCTATAGTCAAAGTTCACTTAGTAGCATCTGCTAAAACTTTAGATGCAGTGAGTGCCTAGGAGAAAACTATAATCTTCTGAAGTAGTGCTTTCAAAAGCACATTCATATGCATTAGCCATCACCTTTTCTCTTTTTGATTGAAAATATATGTTTGGGCTTAGCTTCAAGCTGAGTATATATATTTTTTATTTTTATTTATTATAGCTTTTTATTTACTAGATAGATGCATGGGTAATTTTTCAGCATTGACAATTGCAAAACTTTTTGTTTCAATTTTTTCCTCTCCTTCCCTCCACTCCCTCCCCCAGATGGCAGGTTGACCAATACGTGTTAAATATGCTAAAATATAAGTTAAATACAATATATGTACACATGTCTATACAGTTATTTTTCTGGTAAAAAGGATCAGATTTTGAAATAGTATACAATTAAACTATGAAGGAAATAAAAAATGCAGGTGGACAAAAATAAAGGGATTGGGAATTCCATGTAGCGGTTCATAGTCATCTCCCAGAGTTCTCATTGGATGTAGCTGGTTCAATTCACTACTGCTCTATTGGAACTTATTTGGTTCATCTCATTATTGAAGAGGGCCACATCCATCAAAATTGATCATCATATAGTATTGTTGTTAAAGTATATGATGATTTCCTGGTCCTGCTCATTTCACTCAGAATCAGTTCATATAAGTCTCTCCAGGCCTTTCTGAAATCATCCTGTTGGTCATTTCTTACAGAACAATTATATTCCATAATATTCATATATCACAATTTATTCAGCTATTCTCCATTTGATGGACATCCACTCAGTTTCTAGTTTCTGGCCACTGGAAAGAGGGCTACCACAAACATTCTTGCACATACAGGTCCCTTTTCCTTCTTTAAAATCTCTTTGGGATATAAGCCCAGTAGTAACACTGCTGGATCAAAGGATATGCACAGTTTGATAACTTTTTGAGCATAGTTCCAAATCACTCTCCAGAATGGCTGCATGTATTCACAGTTCCACCAACAATGTGTCAGTGTCCCAGTTTTTCCACATCCCCTCCAACATTCTGCATTGTCTTTCCCTGTCATTCTAGTCAATCTGAGAGGTGTAGTGGTATCTCTGAGTTGTCTTAATTTGCATTTCTCTGATTAATAATGTCTTGGAGCAGCTTTTCATATGGCTAGAAATAGTTTCAATTTCATCATCTGAGAATTGTCTGTTCATATCCTTTGACCATTTATCAATTGGAGAATGATTTGATTTCTTGTAAATTAGAGTCAATTCTCTATATATTTTAGAAATGAGGCCTTTATCGGAACCTTTGACTGTAAAAATGTTTTCCCAGTTTATTGCTTCCTTTCTAATCTTATCTTCATTAGTTTTGTTTGTACAAAAACTTCAATTTCATATAATCAAAATTTTCTATTTTGTGATTAATAATGATCTCTATTCTTCTTTGGTCATAAATTCTTTCTTCTTCCATAGGTCTGAAAGGTAAACTATCCTATGTTCTTCTAATTTATTTATAATCTCATTCTTTATGCCTAGATCATGAACCCATTTTGACCTTATCTTGGTGTATAGTATTAAGTATGGATCAATGCCTAGTTTCTGCCATTGAGTATATATACTTTTAAAAGAGTTTAATCTTTGTTTTTCTTTCAAACAATAACTTTAAATGATTGAAATATAAAACTGTTAATTTGACCTATATTTCAGAAGTTCTTGAGTTGTAAAAACATTTTTTCTAAAAGTTTGTTTTTTTTTTAGTGAGGAATTAAAGGATGCCTAAATATATTAGTACTGATTCATCTATGAGCTCTAGAGGGCTTACAACTCTAAAGGTCTGTGAATCAGTTTTAATGTAATATTGACACTATGATTCAGGCTTAAAGCAAGTTTTTTGTTTCAATGTTTTCAAAGTAGCATTTTTTTAAATGAAGTTTATATGTTCCTACAGTTTAAGAAATCATTATTCAAAAGAGGTAGCTAGTACAATGAATTCAGGCAAATAATAATAATAATTTTCCAACAAGAGAAATAAGTTGATACTTTAGTCATGAAAAGACTTTTAAAAAAAGTTTTTTCTTATTATATGCTATTTTTTTGTGTGTTTATTTTGTAGCTAGCAATTTGTTGAAGTCATTGTCATCATTAGTTTCTTAGCTAATTTCCCAGTATTTTCTCACTAAACTATATGTTATTAGAAAATAGACATAGTTTTGTGTTCCCTTTGTCTAGCTTTATAACTTTATAATTCTTTCTCTTGTATTATTGCTAGTTCTAGCATGTCTAGAGCCACAGGAAAAAATCACAGGGAAAGAGGGCAACTTTGATTCATGTCTATCTTTTTTGAGAAAGCTTCTAGTGTATTTCCATTGCCTGGGTTGCTTTTGATTTTAGAGAGATTCTTTGTAACATTTTTAAAAATAACTTCATGACTAAACTTTCATATTTTTGTTGTTTTTTAAACACAGGGGAGTGAAGACTTTATCAAAGATTTTTTCTATATTCATTGGGATAATCATGTGGTTTTCTATATTTTTATTTTAAACAAGATCAATTATGTTGATTATTTTCCAAATGTTCAACCATTATTGCCTCCTTCAGTCATAATAAGTGACTTCTGGGAAGTTGTTTTTTCCTTTTTTCCTAAATGCTATGTCAATGATAACAATTCCCGCCCCCCTCCCCTATTTAATAGCATTTTTTTTTTTTTAAAGTGCCTTCTCTGAAGAAATCTCAGGATCAAAACAAAAACTGAAAGACAAGATAAAACCAAAGATGTCATTGTCCCTAGGAGCTTATATCCTACTGGAGGTGGGAGGATCCTCTAAATACACTGACAAGTAAACACAGTACATGTGTACAAAGTAAATACAATGAAATTTAGAAGAAGGTTGTAAGGTGTATAGAAATAGCTCTATCAACTTATGAGGTAAAGAAAGGACTCTTCTGGTATCTGGTGTGAGCTCTGACAGAATATAGTAATTTCAGTGAAATGTTCATTTTGTATAGATCTTGCCCTTTTTACTTGTATAAAATGAACACTTTTAAATTGTGGTATTGGAGAAGACTTTTGAGAGTCTCATTATTCAATACTTAAGGATTAATCAATACTTAAATTAATTCAGACTATTCATTGGAAGGTAAAATACTAAAGTTGGAGTTTAAATACTTTGGTCACATGAGAAGACAGGGCTCATTGGAAAAGACCCTGATGTTGGGAAAGATTGAAGGCAAAAGGAAAGAGGATGGCAGAGATAAGATGTAGAGTATTATGTAAACAATGAACATAATCTTGGACCAACTTTAAGAGATACTAGAAGATAAAAGGGCCTGGTGTGCTATGTTCATGTGTAATGCCAGAGAAACTGAAGCAAGATAGAGTTTAGAGAGTTTTAATATTTTATTTGAAAGGGAGAGATTGTGCTAGGGGCATATGGCCCCCAGGGCTGATGTCCAAAGCATCCAGCCCCTAATGTGTGCTTCCCAGGAAGTACATATACACACATGGCTCACCTACAGGAGTAGACTGAGGCAGAGACAGAGTCAGAGCATTGAGAGCAGGAAAGAACTATCAATCTGATTCTGATAGGGTTGGGGGAGGCACAGGACATTATGCTAAATTGGGATGGGGAGAGATCCCGGACATTCTGATGATGTCTAAGATAGAAGATTTTTCTCCTTATCTAGATCATCATGATTATATGGGAGGGGTGGTGTTTCAGGATTGAGCAGAACAATTCAGGGAAACGGAGGCAGGGCAATTTAGGGAAACTGAGTCAGGACAATAAAAGGAAACTTTAGCACAACATTTCATATTACAATCAGATAAGACTGAACAACTGAGCAACAACAACAAAAAAATCCATCCTCAGAAAGCCCTCACTTGATGTAACCACCTCTTCTAGTTATCCCATATTAGTTTTTTCTTTATAGCAATACTCCATAGGAAAACCATGTACAATAGGTACTTCTACTTTTTTTTTTCTCCTTTTTTCTTCTTAATTCTTTCTAATCTGTCTTCTGGCCTTCAGTAAAAATTACTTTCTCCAAAGATAATAATTAGCTCTTCATTGCCAAATCTAAGGGCATTTTCTCAGTTCTTATCCTTCTTGACCTTTCTGCAGTCTTTGCCATAGTAAAAGTACTTTTCTTTTCTTTGATACTTTCTTTTCCCTAAATTTTCATGTCACTACTTTTTTTCTGATTTTCCTTCTTTCTCACTGTCCTTTGCTAGACCTTTGTCTAAGTCATTCCTGGGTATTTTCTGGCACAGTCCAATCTGTATGATACCTATGATTTTTGCTTGGCGTGAGCTCAGATAAATGAGTTTTGTTTTTTCTTCTTCTTCTTCTTCATTGTGATCACCTCCATTTGATAGGAAGGAGTCAGCCTTTGAGTTTAAGCTTAGGATGTCTCCCTTTAAAGGACAGAACAAGGGAAACTAGAGATTTGAACAACAACAACAAAAAAAATCATGCCTCAAACCAGCAATATTCAGGGTGACAAATAGACATCATTCTAATTTAGTATCTCTCTTCTCACATAAATGATGAGGTTTAGGGTAACTAAGTGGGATTGACAGAGATTGCCAGAAGTACTGATAAGATTATATTATTCCCTAAGGCAAGCAGGGGGAAGAAGCACTGATGAAGATCAGCTCAGTCTTATTGGCTGTGGAAGTCTTGGGAAATCCAACCTTACTGTATCAATTAGAAAGCAAAGTTATGATATATCAAATCCCAAGTTTAAATTTCCCATATAAATCTGTCTATGGCTTATGCCATCTTTATTGATGTTTTTTTGAATGATACCACCCTGGTATTTTGCCTCATGGTATCTTTCTTCTTCTCATAACTAATAACTTTTTTTGGGATCTAAACTCCTCTCTGGATTTAGCCTGCCTGTTAATAGTATCCGTTCACCTTATAATTTATTCCCCTTCTCCTGGTTAAGTGTGAGTTCCACTAGGGAACTTGTGTTTTCCATTGTTAATTGTTAAAGCCTCTTTCCCTACTAACTATGTGGTCTCCAAATTACCTTATATTTAGCACTCCTGTGGTATTTTGTCCATAACCTCTTTTCATGAATAAATATACCTTTTGGCAAAGGAGAAATCCCTTCTGAATTCTTCACATGTGAATTGTTAGCGATCCCATCACTTGATGCCAAACCTCAGCATTTGGTTCTGGACCTCAGCCTCATCAATAAGAACAAAGAACAAAGCTGATGGAGCTGTGAGAGGTAAGAAGTTAACAAGTCAGGGCATCAAGTCAGGGCATTATGTGAGTAGGTATAATAAAGGCTTTTAAGATTACACGTGGCTGTTCTTGAGTGTGCTACCAGTTATTAAACTATAGATTCAAGAAATCATGTCCAGAGACCTTTGAAGGCCTCAGAGGAGACAAGCCAGGTAGAGTCGACACTGCAAAGGTCAGTTGTCAAGGGTGCTCTGTTGGGCCTAGGACAGACTAGTGATTGTAACTGCCAGGAGTGCATGTTACAAATGGCTCTTTCTGCTTGGCAGGCTAGAATCAGTCTCCTTTGGTTAGGAATTAGCAATATTCCAGAGATATCTCTTTTTGCTTTCCTGTAGTACATAATATACCCTACCTATGTGGAGCTGGAAAGATCATTTTGAACCATGTTATAAAGAACTTCAAATGTCATGTAGAATTTGTATTTGATTTTCAAAACAACAGGAAAATACTTGAGTTTATTGAGTGGGGGCAAAGTGTAGGGGAGAGAAGCAATAAAGCAGGCCTGATTTAAACTGATAAAAATCAGTTTAGTAGCTGAGTGGGGGATGGACTAGAGTAGACTAGGTCTTTGCATATGAAGACCAACTAGAAATCTATCCTAGTTCCCTCCAAGTTCTATTCCTAACTTTCTGGACTTCAATGATAAGTTAGTTATTGTTTTATCCTGGACCTTTTTTCAGTGCCTGGGGCTCTATTATCTTAGAACACCAATTACCTATATGTCCTCCTTTCTACCCCTGGAATAAGTCCACAGTAAGGCTGGCCTCCCCTTCTCCCACTAGTGAGTTCCTGCTGAGGCTTTTGTTTTATGAAAAGGCCTAAACAAGTTAGCCTTTATTCATCTTTTGATTCTATTCTTGACTTTTTGGGATTTCAAAACTATGATTTTTGAAAAAGTGAAAATACCTTCATCTTTCCCACACACCTTTTAGCTCCCTTTTGTTATCTTCCTCCATTAGAATGTTATCTCCTTGATATGCTTTTTGCTTGTATCTTCAGGGCTTAGCACAGTGCTAGGCTTAGCACAGAGTTGTTTAACAAATAATGCTTGTATTTTGAGGTATTACTTTATACCTCTCAGATTGGCTAAGGTAACAAGAGAAGATAATGATAAATGTTGGAGGGGATGTGAGAAAAGTGGTACACTAATGCATTATTGGTGGAGTTGTGAACTGATCCAACCAGTTGAGAGAGCAATTTGGAACTATAGCCAAGGAGCTATCAAATTATGTATGCCCCCCTTTTTTGGGGGGAGGAGGGTGATGAAGTAAATTAATTTTAATGTTGTATCATTTTATTATTAATTGGTAATATTCCCTTCTCTTTAAAATTTTTACTTTGTAGTTCAGCTGACATAGAAAAACTGCTTTCCACAGCTAGCTAAGCATAGGATCATATTCTAAGCCCTTCTATAAGCTGGTCTGGACCTGTTTATCCTGTACATGAAAGTTATAAAATATTTCCTTTTTTAAAGTGTTTGGCCACTGAGAAAGACCATTGACCAATTTGAGAATTATTAACTATCCTAGCTAATAAATCGATTTTTAATGCTCACATGATTTTCTCAGAATTTTATTCAAAACTCAAAAAGGTTTATAGGAGAAGGAAAGTATCTTCATCAGAGACATTTTACCTTCATCTCCAGCCAGGAAAAAAAGGTAGAATGAGGGCAACAGAAAAACAGGACTATAAAGACCCAGCCATGTCCTCCAATAGGCTAGTCCTCTTTGACTAAGGTAATGGAGTTACACTGTGATGTCATTGTGGTTCCTATTGTGTTTGGATTTGGATATTGGGAAGGAAATGAAGAGATGGGAGGAAGAATGGTGGTGGTCTGTGTGAGTAGGGAAGTAGTAATGGACACATTAAGACTGGATTTGGGGGATGGCGTTCGTAACTCTCTAGATTATGAGTAGAGGCATATCCTTTGATTCAGAAGTACCACTACTGGGTTATACCCCAAAAAGATCATAAAAGAGGGAAAAAGACCCATATGTGCAAAATATTTCTAGCAGCCTTTTTTTATGTGGAAGGAAATTGAAAATTGAGTGGATGTCCATCAATTGCAAAATGACTGAATAAGTTATAGTATATGAATGTAATGAAATGCTATTATTTTATAAGAAATGATGAGCAGGCTAATTTCAGAAAAGCCTGTACTTGCATGAATTGATGTTGAGGGAGAGATATTTTGTTATAAGGAATTCAATTTGTAAACTTTAAACTAATCTATGAATGTGAGCTGTTACTAATATGAGATGGTAAAAAGAACTCTATACCATGGAGAAATCTTTTCTTGCTCAGATGACTGGGGAAAGGTTCTTGAAAAATGTGATAATTCAGCTGGATTTTCAAGGATGGAGGGTTTGTAAAAGCAATGATGGAGAAATAGTATTGTGAGAAAGAACTGCACAAGCAAAAGAGTGAGCATCTGGGTTATACCCATGAAATAGTGAGTAGTCTAGTTTGACTAGACATAGGTGCGTGTGAGTGTGTATTATGTGGTGGGAATTAAGATTGAAAAAGTACATCATGACTAGAACAAAGATGATCTTAAATTCTGGACTCTAGAATTCACTCATTTTTAATGGGAAGTTATCAAAGGTTTTTGAGGAGGGAGATGACAAAATTAGAACTTTGCCTTAAGAGCAGTCTGGTAGTCATTTTTAGAATGAATTGCTACAAATTATGTACAAATTATAGTAGTCAAAACAAAACATGATGAAAATGGGAATGAGGATAGTGGCAATTATTAGAAATGGAACTAGCAATTTGGATACTGGGAGTGGGAGGTGAGGAGTGGGGTGACACAGAATTTAGAAATATTGGCCTGAAGATTAAGAAGGAAAGGTTGGGGCTGGAGATACAAGTTTGGGAAACTTGAAGTTATGAGAGTAAGTAAAATTGCCATGAAAAAGAACATAGAAAAAGACAAACTTGATCCAGACAGATGTAGAATGAAAAAGACTTTAGAAAAAGTCTTCTAACCCAAGGATCCAAGGCCATGGGAGACAGATGGAGAACTTGAATATTCTAAAGAGAGTGCCACTAGAAGAGTGAAATAAGGGAAGGAAGGTCTGTGAGGGAGCTCATATAGAGAAAGTAAAAAGAGAAGTTGCTACTTGGTAGTTTTCCATTTTAATTATTCTGGCTAAATTTCATTCTAGGATCAATTCTTCCTACATAAGAGAAGAATGTGAATTTTGTCAATGCTCTCTGAATTTTGACACTTTGAGGTAAAGCTCTAGTCACTCCACCCTCAATATATTTCCAGAGAGGATAGAAAAGAGGACTTATGCAAGAATTGTAGGTATAGAATCTGCAGGATTTTGTAAAGTAGATGTAGGGGATAAGGTAAATAACAGAATCAGAGATAACATTCACATGTTGAGACTAGTACAAAAAGGGAAGTCTAACAAAAGAACAAATAGGGTTTTGTGTATTTTTTTAAAATGACGAGTTCAGTTTGGGATGAACTGAGTTTGGGATCTCAGTGACATGCATATATGTGGAAGCATATGACTAGAATTTAGAAATTGTAAGAGACCAAGAACTCCAGAGACTCACTAATGAAGCCAAGAAAAGGTTTTTAGTTAAGATCTTGTAAGACTGGGTATCTGCAATCAGGAACCCTTTAAAATTGCCACAGCATAAATTTTTATGCCATTCCCCCAAATGAAGTCCTTTCTCCAATTCCCCACTGGTTAGATACTGCGCATGTTACAGCCTATTTGGATTACTTAACTCCCCTAAATGAATGTGAGTCCCCACCCTGATCACATCTAATAGTGTGTTTCTTATTCCATTTTTGTTTCCTTTGCTCCACATCAGCCTAAACTTTAGATTTCATTTCTTAGGTTTCTGTTTCGTTTCTCTAATTTAAGTTTCATTTCTCTCCATTTCTCTAATTTTCATAACTCTGTGGAAACTAAAGCCTCATCCAATTCTCATAGAAATGTTGACCGGAAACTTGAGAGAAGTTGGAACTAGAGATAAATGTTTGGAAATTAAATCTTATAAAAGAGAGAATTGAAATTATGGGAGTAGATACAGTTGCCATGACAAAAAACATAAAAAAAGAAGATGGCTCAAGACATTATTTTTAGTGAGTAAGATGCTAAAAGAAGACTTCAAAGGAGTAAAAAAAAGAGCTGTTTGAAATAAAAGAAAAGCAATTGAGAGCAATGACATAGAAACTTAAAGAAGGATGGGAAAATATTGGGCAGTTAGTAGAGACAGATATCACTGAGATTATGTTGGGGAGAAAAGAGAAAAGATGATTGGACTTAGGGATTGCAGCCTTGGTTACCAAGCAGAGGAAAATTAGATTCCAAAGGGAGTAGCACTTACTAGCTGTGTGATCCTAGGCAACTTCCTGAGCCCTGATTGTCTCATGAAAAAGCAAAAAAAAAAAAAAAAAAAAAAAAAAAAAAAAAAAGAAAAGAAAAGAAAGTGATTGTTGATGATAGTAGAGAAAGTTTTTCAGGGAAATTTTACCTTTAAAAATTCTCAAGAAAGAAAAGCAAATTGCATTTTGTTTTCTTTTACTTTCTTTTTTTGATCTGATTTTTCTTGTGCGGCAAGAGAATTGTATAAATATGTTTATACATATTGGATTTAACATATATTTCAACATGCTTAATAAACTTTATTGCTTGCCATCTAGGGGAAGGGATGGGAGGGGGGAGGAGAAAATCTGAAACACAAGGCTATACAAGAGTCAGTGTTGTCAAATTATCTGTGCATACGTTTTGAAAATAAAAAGCTTTATTTAAAAAAAAAAAAAAAGCAAAATATGATTAGAAAGCAGAAACAAAGTGTATCATCTTAAAAAATGTTGCCCCAGCACAAGTGTCCTATATATGCTTCTTCTATCTCACTTTGCTTATGATGTGCTTATGGCCCAAAACTTTCTTCATAGCTGTTTTGAAAATTTTCTATCCATAAATCTTTGAATTACTGTGAAGAAATATTTGCTGAGGAATAGAGCTAGAAGAAAGGATTCTAATAAAAAAGAAAAAAAAAGTAAAAAGGAGACTTCATTTTTGGCAGGATGCCACTGTGAATGAGCTATTATTCTTGAATATCTTATTTCTCTTCAGTTGAACCATTTGAGTAAGAGAATAAATATGAATAATATCAGGTGTGTGTGAGACCCTAATATAAATTTACATACTTTCCTGACTTTAAAATGAACTACCCATGTATACTGAATAAAAAACTGTCTAACCGTTATTCACAAAATGCTCTAAGTTCTTTCTTGTTTTTTTTTTTTTTTTTTAAAGGACTGAACCTGAATAAGTATGTGGGTCTGGGAAGAAGGGAAGAGTTCACAATATCAAAATGCCTTTGATTGGATTTGTGCTGTCCAGATGTCCTGTGCCATTCAACAAATTGGATTGTAATACTGTTGAAACAGATGACAATGTAGGAAGCACAAAAGGGATTAATTGCCAATTAGCATTTGAGAAAATACTTGCTTATGACTACTCACTGTTTTTTAAAAAAATGATAATTTAGCTTTAGTTTTAAAAGATCTAAAAACATGATGTCTTCATTTTCCCTAAAAATTCAAAAATGGAAATGATGAAAGATAAAAAATATAAATAAGATAACATATAAAGGTCTTTGTAATCCTTAAAGTGCTATATAAATATTAGCTATTGTTAACACCATTACATGTATAATTTGATATCGTTCCATGAATTCAATGTATGACCAAAGGGAAAAAATGAATGGCTCAAGTAATGAGAATGAGGAATGAGTAATGGACAACTTTGAAACTTAATTGATATCCAAACAATGTTAAGAGAACATGAAGAACACTGTAAGTACATTGAATGAACCTTTTGTAATATATATTTAGGGGAATATAGATTTATTTCTGCTTTATTGGAGGGAGTCTTCAAACCAAAGAGATCACAGTCCTATTACAGTAGGGTAATGTTTCATGTGTATTATAGATTTAAAAAAAATTTTTTTTTTGATTGAGAAAACACAGAAGAATCATGGCTCCCATCAAGATTAAGTTCAAATCCCATCTTCTGAGGAGACTTTTCCTATTTTTCTTACCATCAGTGCTTAATGCCTTCTCCTAAGTGCATCACACCTTATGTATACCATTATTTTGCATGTTGTCTTCCTCCATTAGAATGTGAATTATTTGTGGGCATTAATTATATCTCTTTCTTACTGTCTCTAGCACTTAGCACAATGCCTGGCACATAGCACTTAACAAATGCTTGGTAATGGATTGAATACAGTTGCTTTTATTTATTACTACTTCTCTTTTCGATATGTTATGTGTGTGTGTATGTATACTTTTGAGCTCTTAAGGGTCAAAGTATTACTAAAGTTTTGGAGTAATTTCTAGGCTCCTAATTGTAGAAGGATTTGTAAAATTTAAAGAGAACTTTGAGAATAGTTAAGATTAGAACATAAGATTTCCAGGTCTCACCAAGAAGGAGTGTTATTAAGGTAACTGTACTTACTTTGGCTGAAGAAAAAGGCAAGATTCTTCATATTAATCTTCAGATGAGAGGATAAAGGATATGACCAGAAGTTCTTCATTTCTTTCAAGAAATGTTCTTCAAGAAAGAAGAGAACCTTTCAGATCTCTGGAGGAGGAAGGGATTTGTTACCAAAGAAGAACTAAAGGTCATTATTGATCACAAAATAGAAATTTTTGATTTTATTAAGTTAAAAAAGTTTTTACAAAAACAAAACTAATGCAGACAAGATTAGAAGGAAAGCAATAAATTAGGAAACCATTTTTACATACAAAGGATCTAATAAAGTCTTCATTTCTAAAATATATAGAGAATTGACTTAAATTTATAATAGTTCAAGCCATTCTCCAGTTGATAAATGGTGAAAGGATATGAACAATTTTCAGATGATGAAATTGAAACCACTTGTAGCCACATGAAAAGGTGTTCCAAATCACTATTGATCAGAGAAATACAAGTTAAGACAACTCTGAGACACACCTGTCAGATTGGCTAAGATGACAGGAAAAGTTAGTGAAAAATGTTGGAGGGGATATGGGAAAACTGGGACACCGATACATTGTTGGTGAAATTGTTAATGGATCCAGCCATTCTGTAAAGCAGTTTGGAAGTATACTTAAAAAGTTATCAAACTGCATACCCTTTGTTCCAGCAATGCTTCTGCTGGGATTATATCCCAAAGAGATCATAAAGGAGGGAAAGGGACCCACGAGTGCAAAAATGTTTGTTGCAGTCTTCTTTGTAGTGGCAAGGAGCTGGAAACTGAATGGATGCCCATCAATTGGAGAATGGATGAATAAATTATGGTATATAAATATTATGGAATATTATTATTCTGTAAGAAATGACCAACAGAATGATTTCAGAGAGGCCTGGAGAGACTTACATGAACTGATGCTGAGTGAAATGAGCAGAACTGGGAGATCATTATATACTTTAACAACAATATTATATAATAATAATTTCTGATGGATGTGGCTCTCTTCAACAATGAGATGATTCAAACTAGTTCCAGTTGTTCAGTGATGAAGAGAGACAGCTACATCCAGAGAGAGGATTGTGGGGGTTGAGTGTGGTTCACAGCATAGCATTTTCACTCTTTTTTGTTGTTGTTTGTTTGCATTTTATTTTGCTTCACTTTTTCTCTTGTGTGGCATGATAATTGTATAAATATGTATGCATATATTGGATTTAACATATATTTCTACCATGTTTTAACATATATTGGACTACTTGCCATCTAGGTAAGGGCATGGGGGGAAGGAGGGGAATTGGAACACAGGATTTTGCAAGGGCTAATGTTGAAGAATTGTCCATGCATATTTTTTGAAAAAATAAAAAGCTTTAATTAAAAAAAAACAAAAAACAAAAAACAAAAGAAAGTAATTCTACTCTTAAAAAAAGAAAGAAAGAAAGAAGAGAATATGAGTACTACTTGTATATTGGATGGATTTTGTAAGTTATAGACTTATCAAAAGAAAGGAAGTATCTTGTAAAGCAAGCTGAAAAAGGTGAGTAACTTGGCAACAGATTGTGGTAGGCATTATACTGTAGTCAGAACTAGAAGCTAGGTTCTCTAAATCCCAGTTTTGACAAAATACCAGTTCAACTAAAAAAAAAAATGCAGCAATCATTAATTAATTGCATAGTTGTAACTGAGCTAGGTACTAGGGATACAGTAACATGAGAAAAACTCTGTGTGATGAAATAAAATGTAAACAAGTAGATAAATGGATATGTGTGTGTGTGTGTGTGTCTGTGTGTGTGTGTGTGTGTGTGTGTGTGTGTGTGTGTGTGTGTGAGAGAGAGAGAGAGAGAGAGAGAGAGAGAGAGAGAGAGAGAGAGAGAGAGAGAGAAACAGATGGACATATGGATGGACAGATAGACTCCGAAAGTACAGAAATAGAGGGGGGGGGGGAGAAAGAGAGAGAGAGAGAGAGAGAGAGAGAGAGAGAGAGAGAGAGAGAGAGAGAGAGAGAGAGAGAGAGAGAGAGCGCACAAGAAACGAAGAGGGAAGTCTTCTTACTAAGGTATAGAATTAAAGGGAATCTTGAAAGGGATTCTAAGAAGCTGAGGTAAAGAAAGTATGCTTTCCAAGCATGGAGAAAAGTGCATTCAGATAAATAAAGAATGCAATGGACTGACAGGTTACAGAATTAATAATAAGCTGGGATGTTTGAAGAAGAGTGATATAAATATCTGTAAAGATATACTGAAGTCAGATGGGAAAGGGTTTCAAGTTCAAGTTGAGAATGTTGTATATATTCCTGAGAAAATGAGTAGCTATTGAAGAATTTTGAACATGGGAAAGGCTCCATTGTCAGGAGAACAGGATGGTTTTAACTGTTAATGTTCATTAATTATTTGAAAGTCATGTATTTGTATTGGACTACCTGCCATCTAGGGGAAGGAGTTGGGGGGAAGGAGGGAAAAATTTGAAACAGAAAGTTTTGTGAGGGCCAATGATGAAAAATTACCTATGCATATTTTTTAATAAGTAAAAAGCTTTAATAATTTTTTTAAAAAATAAAGTCATGTAGTTACAATTATGAAATGGCCTATGTGGCCAAATTGATGTCAAATTGAGAGCATACCAAATTGTCTATGAAAATAAAAACATTTGGCAGAGATATCAAACATGGGGTTATTGGCCTCAATCCTGAATCCTGCTGAATCAGATTAAAATGCATTTAGGAAATATTTAATAAAATAAATAAAAATACAATAGAACATAAATAAGGTTGATTTCTAGTTTTCTAAGTCAATAGACAGACCACAGGGATCATTTTTGTGTTGTTCACACAAACAAATGTTTCTATTTTAATGTAACACTACTGCCCTAAATTATCAGAGATTTGGAACATCTAAAGATACAATTTACTTCTTTCTTGGTGCTTTTCTGTCTATGCCAAATTGCTCTTCATATGTGGACATTATGCAAGCTCAGTCTTTCCATTAAAGAGATGAAAGGGCTGACAATCTACTTGTAAAGTTATCTATTCCATCTTTTCACATACAAGCACTTAATATCTTAGACAGAGAACTTTCTGTGGAATATTTTAGCATATCAGATAACCATCTTGACATCTGAACCCTTATTCTTGTATTATATAATTTATTATGTCTCCAAGTTTTCCCCCCAAACCTAAATTGTTCCTGATAAAATATATTTTTGTCTTCCAGATAAATATATGTAAAAAATGTATGTATGCACATATTTATGTATATACATATATTTATATGTAAATATTGTATTCAGGGTAGCAATTCCTAATTCCAAATGAGGTGTTTGGGGTTCAGCAACAAATGAGATTGATATAGGTACCAAATATTGGGGTTTGGTCATGTGAAGAATTCACAATAGCTATTCTCTTTAACAACAGGTAGTTTAATTTAGAAGAGGTGATAGACAAAATGAAGAGGTACAATAGACACTGAAAATGGTAAATATGAAATAAAGTTGGGAGAACATATAGTTAGACACCAAAATTATTTTAACAATCAACAATGGAAATAAAATAAGTTTCCTAGTAGAACTCACAATTAACCAGATTAACTCCACAAGATGGGAGTATGTCTTTAATAAACAGACTAAATCTATAGAAGAATTTAGCATCTTAAAATAGTTAGCTATAAGAAGGAGAAATGCACCATGAAGAATAGTGGGAGAATGAGGGGAAAGACACCACAAGGCAGAATCCTGTGCTGGGTTTAAACCAAAAGAGGTTAGAAAAGATGTGTGCCATGAACAGATTTATAAGGGAGTTTAACTTCTGGGGTTTGTCATAACTTGGATTTTTGACTGGACACAGCAAGGTGGGGTACTCACTACCTCCAGAAAGGGTGAGACTATAAAATTGAATTTTCTCCATCAGTGCCCTTCCCTACTTGCCTCAGGAGGTAATCTTATTACTACTTCAGTCACCCCATCTATACAAACATATGTATGATAACTAATTTCTATATGACTTCATGGATGTGGAGATATAAATAACTTGATGGCCATGTCTTCTTCAGGCTAATTAAAAACAGTTCTGACTGAGTATGTCATATTTTCATTTATGTCATATCTTCTGAATATTATCCAATCTCTCTGCCACAGGGGACAATGACACTGGATAACGCGTGTGTGTAGCTTAATGCTTCAGAGAACCTGAATCCTCTTGTTCATATTCTTGACTATGCTCAATTGCCAGGATGACACATGTTCTTTCATATAACTATGCTGTACCAATGACATTTTACAATTTGCTAAGTCCTTAAAAGCAGGCAGGATCCAAAAAAAATAATCTCCTTAAAGCCATTGCTATTTTCTCATCACCACCATTTCTCAGGACAATCATCCTGAAACAGCTGAGACCCGAAGGTCCTAAAAAAGCTTTAAATTACACATTTTTTTTTTTTAATGAAACAGTTTGTATAACCTCTTATGAAGAATAAATTAGAATGAAATCCTTTAAATTTTTATCTGGTACTTAGAGGAAGACAAATTTGAACATGAAAATGTATGGAAATAAAAATTAGGAAGATGACAATGTTCAAATAAATATAGCATCATATTCATAATATAATCATCCCTTCCACAACTTTCCTTATTGCAATTCTGAGACATCATAGGTTGGCATAAAAAAATTAAATGGGAATTTTTGGGTGAGTTTTGTGGAAGCTGCAGATGACATGCAGAAAAAGTTTGACACAGGAAAGTTTGGAAACTCAGAAATATATAACGTGCATAACATTGTATAAGACTATCCCCAGATTTACAATGATACTGTAAACATAAATGAAAAAGAAAAAATATATATAGACTCCCATTGTTATATGAAGGGAGTTTCAAAAATTTTTATGTGAATTTACCAGAATACAGGGGTACTGAAGAGAGAAACCCGAAACTTTGAAAATCCTTAAAGGAGAAAATCTCCTTCAACTCTGCCTCAGTGATGGACCCTGCCCCAAGGACAAAGAGTTTCATCTTTGTTATCTGGGTGGGGTCGGCTTTGTCCTGAAACACATTGAATTCAATTCAAATTCTAGCCCTAGCTAAAACCCAGGGAGGAGCCAACTTGGGACGTCACTCACAGGCACCTTTTAGCTAAATCTCTCATTATAAAAAGAACCAAACTAAAATCCTCTCTTTGCAGAGGTTCCAAACATGCCATGCTATGCTGTGCTTGGCACTCCAAGGGCCTCTGCCCACTGGAATATTGTTTCCAGCACTATCCTCTCTTTACCCTTACCTATTTTCTAACTAGACTTTAACCTTACTTCCAATCCCTATGATAAACCTCTTATCAGTCTAGGTTTTCAGGTTTATAAATTCCTTTACGGAGAGCCTCTGCACTGCCAGCAGGGAGTTCCCCAAAACTCCCTATCCTTGCACCGAATCCTGAGATGTTGCAGGGGAGCTAAACCCCTCCATTTGATTCCCTGAACCCTGAAACTGCCACTAGACCTCATTTAACTTCCTGACCACCAGAAACCCTAATTTCATTTGGATTACCCAAATCATCAGTTCTGTCCCCAATTACTATAACATAGAAGGGAATAACTATAATTATATTTAGGGAAAGAGAACATATAGGATAATCTTGAGCAAGACATGGGGAAATAATGGTAGAAACAGCAGGTGCTTATTTGGGCATCAATTTTGCAATCTGATTTTTTTTTTTTTTTTTTTTTATTATAATCTCAACACTGAGGAAGGAACTAATATCACTATTTTGCAGGTGAAAAAATGGAGATTCAGACATACTCAGTTACTGGTCCATATTCTTATAACAAGCAAATATCAGAAACAGTATTTTAGTTTTGGTCTTTACTGATTTTCAGTATAGTATTTTTATACTATATCATAAGGTAGAAGAAACTGTAGGGAACATTTAATAATTCCCCAGTTTTAGGTAGGTTGGTGGATTACTGGAAAGCAGAATTACCATCATTACATACCTTTGTTTCTTTATTAAGAAATAGAACATGTTATAAGAATTTTGAAAATGATATAATAATGAAAAAAAAAAAAACAAATACAATCCACTGCATAAAATTATTACCTAAGATGGAAAAGAACATTATTTCTAGTCTATAATTGGTCAAAATAGAAAGAAGCTTTGACATTAAAAAAATCTTAAACCCAGAAGATAAATTTTCTAACAGATTATAGCAGAAAGAACACAGAGTTTCCCTGCCATTTTCATAAGTGCATCATTTTTAATTGAATCACTTCGATGTGGACTTTAAATTTACTCTTCCCTAGTCAGGAAGAAGCCCATTTGGCTTTTATCAGGCATAACCAACTCCCAGACTATCCTGTTTATATTGAGCGATTGTAAGGATGGAACTCTTTATCAGCCTCCATTATCTATCTCTCCAACCAGTAAGCATCTTTAACAACGTTTGAGATATTGATTAGCATATCTTTAGATTGGTCTAAACATTATATTTCCCTTATAAAAGATATGCTCATGATAAAGATCTTTGCTAAGTTTTTTTCAGGATTAAATCTAATATGAGGCATTCTCTCTCTTCTCATAGTATCTTTGCTTTTATGGCTTCTTTCTCCTTACTATACCTAATGCTGATTAGTCTGCTACACTCCTCTTTCAGTTTAGCCTGCCAATCAATGATGTACTCACACCTGATGCAATATACCTTTAATGGATTCTTCCAAACTCTTTCCTTGGTAATCCTATTGCTCTCCCAAATCAATTTTATATTTACCACTCCTAGTGCCCAGTTTACTTCTTCATTTTGTCTGTCCCCTTTGGCAAGGAAGATGGCCATTGTGAATTTGTCACATATTTATTTAGAACTAGGAATTGCTATTTTGACCTCATTAACTTTCTCTAGACTTAAAGTTTCTCATTTGGGAAACAAAGTAATTGGACTAGATGACCTCCAAGGTTCTATGTAAACCAATCTGTGTCCTAATGTTGAGGTATAAGAAATGAGGGTTGAGAAATCTCCTAACAGCAATGGGGTCCCCTAGCCAGTTTCAGGCTTTGCAAAATAATTTGCAAACCCGAATGAATATAGGCACAAGGTTTGTGGCAAAAACTTGATTTTTTACACTAAGAATACAACATTCTTAACAGCAAAATGCTGTTATGGGCATTCAGTCTTTGATTATATTGGATTTTTCTTGCTCCAAGCTAGGGAGCAATTTAAGGGATTAATTTTCTTTTTTTTTTTTCTTTTTTGCTGAGGCAATTGAAATGACTTGCCCAGGGTCACACAAGTAGGACATGTTAAGTGTCTGAGGTCATATTTGAACTCAGGTCTTCCTGACTTCAAGGCTGGTGCTCTATCCACTGTGTTACTTAGCTGGGAAAGAAGGACTAACTTTCAATCCAATAGAAGGTGATGATTATGCCCCTGGCCAAAATCTCCAATTGAATCATAGGAGGAGATTACTTATCTGGGATTTTCCCTTTTGAACAGGAAGGTAGGGCCCATCCCAGAGGACCACCCAGGACCACCCTTCCCCACAAAGATCTTAGTTTACATCACTTATTGTGGGGTTCTTGCACATTTTAAAAACCATTTATATTTTAATAAAAAAACCCAAGAAACTATAATTTGGCTTTTACAGTTTTAGATGTAGAGGGAAAACCCCATTTACTACTCTCAGAATCAGGATATGAAATGACACAGGGGATCTCAATGTTCTAAAGGATTCTCTATGTGATAAAACCAAGATTAGATGACATCTTGTTTAGGTTTCTTTTGCTTTACTAAAGCTTCTTGTTGTGATGAGTTTAGGGAAGTGATACTATGACATACAATGATTAATATTTTAGTGAGGGAGAGCTGTGTAAAATTATCAGCCTCACCTTACCCTCCAGAGCCATATGGTTCCAGTGGCCAAACATAGGTCAAGATGACTGGAGATGCAGTTGGACACTTTTTAAGCTAAGGTTTTTAACAGGTCTCTGTGGAGGCAAACACACATTCAGTGATTACAATTAGGTAAGAAAGAAATGAGGCAGATAATGGCATTTTTAAGCCTATATGTACAAAAATATTTTATAGCAGCTCTTTTTGTGGCGGCAAAGAATTGGAAATTGAGGGGATGCCTATCAACTGGGGAATGGCTGAATAAATTATGGTACATGGAGGTAATGCAATGCTTTTGTGAGTAATGGATGATCATTTGTTTTCTACAGTTATGAAAATTAAATTGGAGAAATGAAACTTAAATTAGAAAACAACCCCTCCAGGACATCAAGGAATAATCAAGGGTGGGGTGGAGGTTATTTTCCCCCTTTTAGAATGTAAGCTCCTTTGGGCAAAGGACTGGCTGGCTATTCATTGTCATGTAACTTTTGTAATATCCAATTAATGATGAATCATAAGAGGGACTTGTGCTTCAGGATAGGAAATAAAATGCTGCCTTTGGAATTTCAAAGGTGTGTCTACTTGATGGGGGTGAACCCTGAAACTATCCAAATGATGGGGGTAAACTCTGAAACTCTTCTCTGACAGAGACCCACACTTCATGGCAGTTAAGTGGTTTCCTTCAGTTGGAGATCTGGCCAGAGATATGGTTACACCCACTATTGAATTAAAGATTAGTTCAGTACCATTCCCAGTGGCTCCAACTCCCAGTTTTTGAGGCTTGAAACTCCAAGTAAAGTATTCTCTTTTCAACTGGAAATCTAGGCCTGGGGGCATTGACAACATTGAAAGAATATCATTCAATGGGAGCCCTAGCCTCAGACTACTATAAAAGACAATTCTTAACTCCAAATATCTGTAGAAATCAGAAACAAGATTATGCTTTGTCAAGGAACCTCTTTTCTTGGCACAGCTGCCTGCCAGGACTCTTGCCTGCTATGAAGATAGCCTCCTCTCAGTGATAATTTTTGTTATTTCTCTGACAGGACCTTGCCACTGAGAAGTCTGTCTTCCTAGCAAAGCTGGATTCTCAGTACTGATAAAATGTCCTATTGCTTCAAACTTTCAGATTTGTGAATTTTTCATATTGGACCTGTGTTGATCCCCTCTGGTCAACGCAGGTCCAATGTGAAAAAATTCTCACACCACTAGCAGTGTATCATTTTTGATTCCCTGACCAGAAATCCCTGAAAATGTGATGAGGTTAAAGCCTTTCTTATTGTTTATTCTATATCTGGACACTCAAATACACAGGAAAATTTGAATTGTTGGAGATCTAGGCTTGAGCAGAATTCTCTCAGGAATGTTTGAAATGGGAATTCTTGCATTCTCTGACAAAAAGTCCCCTTAATCAGGGAGCATTTTGTCATCTCTCCATCTTTAGAGATATCTAGAGAAGGATGAGGTGCTTTAGAATTGGGGAAACTAAGGCTTGTGGCAAAATGGGACAGAACTCTACTGTTTCTAAGAATTCTTCCTTAGGCAGAGACAAATTCATCTTGAAAGATCTCTAAATTAAAAACCTTAAATCAGCATTGCAGGATGTTGCTTAAATTTGCTGGAAGGAAATCAAACTCCCTCCTTCCAGCTCCTCTAGGGACAAGGAGCCCTCCTTTGCATCTCTATGCAGTCCTTATCAGGAGGCTTCTGATTCACTTCCAGAACAGGACCATATGTCCTGCAATATCTCTTTATCTCCCTCACCTAACCAGACATGAGACTCGCAGCCTTTTTTCTCCTCCTCATTCATACTCACCTAGGCACTCATTCTTGTAATAATATAAAATAAATCTTTCCTGCATTCATCAGTGAATCAGTGAAATTTTTGGTAAGATATTTTGTTTTTTATACTATTGTTTTATAAGAAATGATCAGCAGATAGATTTCAGAAAAACCTAGATTTATATGAACTGATGCCAGATGAAGTAAAGAGAGCCAAGAGAATTTTGTACAACAGTAATAGCAACACTGGATGATGATCAGCTGTGAAAGACAGCTCTTCTCAAAGATATAATGATCCAAAACATTTCCAAAAGATTCATGATGGAAAATGCTATCCACATTCAGAGAGAGAACTATGGAATCTGAATGCAGATTGAAGCATATTATTTTACCTTTTTTTGTTTTTATGGAGAGGAGGGAGGAAAAATTTGAAATGGAAAATCTTATAAAAAATGACTCCCAGATCCCACTTTATTTTCCCCTCCTTCCTTTGAGCTACAAAATTCCTTCCTTGTTTCTCCCCTTACTCCCTAGATTCTACCTTCTCTACTCCTCCCTCTCCCCTGAGCTACAAAAAGTTGTACCCCCAAAAAGCAAATTGTTAAATCACATATGATTTTGCCTTGCTCAATTCTGATTGGTTTGAGTCCCTGAAGCTATTTCACATAAATAAAATAGTGAAACTTTCTAATATATGATGAATGCCTGTGACATAAATTCTTTGTGTTGATTGAACTATTATGCTTTCCCAAATCTATTTCCTATAACCACTTTTGGTACATTTATTAGCACTTCACCAAAAACTGAGCTAGCTCTGGAAATTATCAATGTGAACATCACAGAAAAGTATACTACCATAGTAATTTAACTTAGTCACAGCATTCAAAACTTCTCTATTTGCTATAACCAATAATTCCATATACGGATAGTGTGGTGCTGGTTGATGGAGCACCTCTGTTTTCTTGATATTAATTGTTAGGCTAAAATTATCACAAATAGTCAAGTAGTTGAAGTTCCAACTGAAGAAGTTTTGGATGCTATTAGGCTCCTTTCACATATCAAAATAAAAAGTGTTGATTTTATTCCAGGTGAAATTTACAAGGTGACAACTCTATTACTCATAAAAGTTGACTGAAATTTTCCAGGTTAAATGGCAAGAGGAAGTTATTCCCTAGTGATGAGGTCTTGGGGTTGGCAGAGTCTGAAGTACTGATAAAATTACTTCTTGAAACAAGCAGGGAAGGGCATTGATGGGTATCAGTTCTACCTTATAATTCCTTTCTCTCTGGTGGTCATGGGTAGCCCTACCTTGCTATATCCAGCTAGAAATCCAAGTTATGTTAAACTTCTGAGGTTAAATTTCTCTTATAAATCTGTCCATGGCCCACACCATCTTTGCTGAATTCCTTATCCAGAATGACATAGCTAGAAATTACCTGAGGCCAGATTTTAAACTCAGGACTGCCTGTCTCCAGGTTGGGCACTCTATTTACTGCCCCATTGCACATCACTGAGCAATAATTTTGTTGGGAAGTTCAATTTATCTGGAGATTCAGATCTCCAGTTCATTTTAAAGATGAAGACATTGAGGCAAACAGAGTTAAGTGACTCATTTAGGATCACACAGCTAATAAGTGTTGGAGGCCAGATTTGAACTCAGGAAGATGAGTCTTCTTGACTTCAGGCTTAGCAATATATCCAATGTATCACCCAACTGCCCTCCTACCACTGTACTGTCAGGTCCTCGTTAGAATTCTGAAGGAATATGACTTTTAATAAATTCTTTCAAAAAGTTACTTCTCTTTGAATTTGTACTATGATGTCAAAGAAAGAATTGAAGATATAATTTGGGAAAGAATTCTGTTTTGAAAATTCAATCTCCAGTCCTGGAAATGCATTATTCATATGTACCTCAATCATTGTATTGACTAGAAATCTATTTTAACTGAATTCCTTTTGGAAGGGAACCATGTTGAGAGGTTGGGGAGTAGGGAAGAATAGTTGAGGTTGTGTGAATAGCTTATTCTAATACTATCTGATGTATCTTTATTATATTAGGAGCCTTTGTACAGTCTTAACTTTCTATGTAACTTCAGCAATAGCATATACTAAATGATGCAAAATATACCTGCTGTCTAGAAGTCAAGTTGATCTAAGTTTTTTAGGATCTAAAAAATTAAGCCTTTGTGTAGAGGCCTTATAAATATTGCTTTTATGGCTATTTCACTTCAAACATAGAGCAAAAATGTGCTAACTGGTTATTGCTCATTGAAATATATTCTCCTGGCTCCTACAGCAGTATTACTTTTTATGTGAGAAAATAAGGGCTTCAGAGAAACCTATTTTAACTTGTAGAGATAAAGAAGCCTTTCATCTTTGGCTTTATTAAATGCATCCTCACTATACTTATTCTAATTATATTACTATTTAGCACTGAGTCACAAAATTGGTCTTAAAAGGCTTGGCAGATGTAGTGTTCCTCTTGCAATATCTTTTGTTTCCTGCAATTCACAAATGTATATGTCTTTTGAAAGTTCATCATTGGGCAATAATTGTGAAGTTCAGTTTATCTGGAGATTTGGAGTGATTCTACTTGCTTGATTAATCTTTTATGTTAATAGCAAAGCTATTTATAGGTCAAATGATGCAAACTGGTAAAGTGTTTTAGTCCTTTCCATGGGGAAGAGTGTGTTTTTCTATATATGTGTGTTTGTAGAAAGTCAGCCTTAAATAATCCGAGTAAGTAAACACCAAACACTGAAGGTATGTATCTGGCTTATTTCTAATTGTTTTTTTTGTTTTGTTTTGTTTTGTTTTGTCTTGTCTTGTCTTTTTTTTTTTTTTTTTCTTGGTGTGTGTGTGTGTAGCACTTTTTATTATGATTGGTGAATTTGTATACTTTAGAGTATAAAATTACATCCTCACTTTGGTATATTTTAATATCAATAAATTCTGATTAGGTAAATTCTCCATCTCTCTCTAATAGATATCTTGTTACATCATATCTCTGTTTTTACCTAGATGACTGCAAACTCAAATCATCATAGAATCTTGGATTTAAAGGTTATCAAATCCAACTTTTGCTTGAAGCATAAACTCCTTCTATAATAAAACTTCTGAATATTTCAACTCACTGTGTATTCCAATCTATTCCATTTCTGACAGTTCCAATTACCATCATTTTTACCCCACATCATAAGCTACCTTCTTAAAAGTATCACACATTGGATTCAGTTCTGACTTTTGGGCAAAGTAGAAATCATTAATGATTAATTTTTCTAATGACAAGTTTGCAAAGTAACAAGTTTTCAAATTTTTGAATGCAATAATCATATATATCTGTGCAAGTCTTCTCTCCTCCAAACTAAACATCCCTAGTTCCTTCAGCCTTCAGCCTATCTTTGTATGATATGATATCTGAGACACTCATCTCATTGTTCATCTTCCTCTGGACACAAAACTCTAAAGAGCTCCAAAATATTTTCTATTCTGTTTATCTGTTACTTCAGTGTGGGATTATATTTTATTTTTTGAAGATTCCAAACAATGAAAACCACAATATGGTACTACAAAGATTCTACAAGAGTTTAGTAGTGTTGAAAGAAATCTTATCTGGAATATATAGGATCAAAATTTGGGGCAAGACCTCAAGTCTTACCTCAATCTTTTCTAACAGTCTCATCTTCTGAATAGTTTACATTTAAACCTATTAGCCATAGATTATTGTCTAGTATACCATTTATACTATTTTCCTTGTTTTCTTTCAGGGTAACACATTAAAATTTTTTCTAATTCCAGTGGAAGTGTAGTGGTCCATGATGCTACTGAATTTTTTGTTCTTCATTCTTGAAAAGGGCATCAGGAAGGTGATGCCATAATTTGCAAGTGATTTGGATTTGTGAGGGAAAGTTATGCAAGGTCACCATTTTGTCCTCCAGAGCCATCTGTGGGTAGATCATGGCAACAAGAGATGGCCCCAGATACAGTGGGACACTTTGGTCTGATTAAAAATTAAGGTCTTTAACGAGTTTCATTTTGAGGCATTGCCCATTCGGTAGTTATGATTAGGCAAGAGAAAGACTCTTTTATCTAGTCCAAAAGGGGACAAATAAGAATTAATTTAGGATGAGAAGACTCTCAGGGTTTCTGACAAAAACAAAAACAATTGCTGTTTATATTCACTCTGAAGTAATAAGTCTCCCTTGGCCACCTAATCCAGAGTGATCTCTACCTTTTCACCTCTGGTAGGTTCTGGTAGCTTTATATTCTTAAGTCCACAACTAAACTATTATTAGAAGGCATGAATGTCATTTCATCCTTCTTTTTCTTTCCCTAGAATGATGCCTCATATATACTTGGTGGCTTATGAATAAATATTCATGGGTTAGCCATAGTCCTAGCTAAGGCAAACAAAGGATAAATTGAATTCATTCCACCATTGTTGATGAAACTACCCATTCATTGGTAGAATTTGATATTTCTGATTTAGCTTCTACTTTTGGGAAGTATGGTATATGGATTGTAGTGGCTACATTTGAAATAACTAAAAATGTAGACATGTTTCAATTTGCTTTTTCTGTGTAAATACCAAACTATGAGTCATTACTTTTTAGTTATTTTGCTGGGTTTCTACATTTTTTTCTGAATGTCCTTTTCATACATGGCAGTAGCACTAGTACCTTGGAATCTGGAGATTCACAGCTAAATTGATTTATTGAATTAAACACGTATAAAATGTTTATAGTGAAAATAGTTACATTAATTTTGAAAAAAATGTCTCTGAATCTACCTTCTCTATGAAATGGTTAATGTCATTGAAGATTTATAGTAAGTGCCCATGTAGAAAAGTTTTGCTTCCAGCATCATTGCCTACCTCCTCAAACATATACTCCAGTAATAATTATATGCACTAGAGCTGTAGAGTCAAGCCCCTAAATCAAAAATGAATCTATTCTAATGCGCACAAATGTTTTGGAAATTGTAAAGCCAAATATAGTCAATTTCTAATGATACTCTAGCAAAGGCTGCCTTTTAGAGTTAAGGGAAAACAACAACAAACAACCTTAATAACTCCCTCCCCCAACTTTAAATTTCATGTACATGAAGGAATATATTACTTTACTTTTTTGTTGTTGTTTATTTCTTTTTAAATACACATTGTTTTATGAATCATGTTGGGAGAAAAAAATCAGCCAAATGGGCAAAACCATAAGAGATATTTAAAGAAAACAAAAAACAGAAAAAAGAAGTGAACATAACATGTTGATTTATATTCAATCTCTTTAGTGCTTTCTCTAGTTGCAGATGGCATTTTCTGTCAAAAGTCTATTGGGATTCCTTTGGATCACTGAGTTTTTCTTTTTTGGTTGTAATAATCTTAGTTATATTCATGAATTATGGATAGTCTATAATTGGACCCTCACAGCACAGGTTTTAATTTATATATATATTTAAAAAAAATCTTTTTAAATTTGGAGCATAAAGTTTTGCAAGGGTGAATGCTGAAAATTATCTTTGTATTTCAAAAAATAGAAAACTATTATTATATAATTTTTTTTCTTTTCACCCTCCTAAAAAGTCAGAGTTCATGGAATATTAAATCTCAGTGTGTACTTCTTTTTACAATGAATTTATTTAAAGATAGGATACATAGCACGTGAAGCCAAGAGAGTTTTCCTGATTTGAAGACAAAATTTAGGTAAAGATGTCTAAAATTATATTTTCAGTATAAACACTAGTTTTATAATAAGAGAAACAAATAAATCACAATTTTCACCACTATATATATGTATACATATACATATATATTTCTTTTAGTTTTTATATTAAAGATTTTTTGATAGATTTATGTAGAACTCAAAGAATAGGCAATTTATTCATCCTTTGATATGATTTTTAAAAATATTCTGAAATATTAAAAAATATTCCCTTAAAGAAGACACATTTTCACATAACATGACTCTTGAATATAGAAGGGGGAAAAAAGAATAGGAATTCATATAGTTCCTACTATATGTTAGGCATTCTATGCTAAGCATTTTACATAAATTATTTATTTGATCCCCACAACAACCTTCAGAGGACAATATCATCCCCATTTTAGTCAAGGAAACTAAGGGAAACAAAAGTTAAGTAACTTGCTGAGGATTACACAACTAGTAAATTTTTGAGGCTAGATTTTTAACTCAGGTTCTCCTGCCTCCAGGCTCAGTGCTCTATCCATTGTTTAACCTTGATGTAGTCTTTTTTTTTTTTTTTTTCCCCCTGAGGCTGGGGTTAAGTGACTTGCCCAGGGTCACACAGGTAGGAAGTGTTAAGTGTCTGAGACCAAATTTGAACTCGGGTCCTCCTGAATTCAAGGCTGATGCTCTATCCACTGCACCACCTAACTGCCCCCTTGATGTAGTGTTAAAAGATGAGTCAGTTGTCCCTAAAAGCTGAATGTGAATGTTTAATCAGATTTACCATTAGAAAGCAATGCATCAGCTCTATCTTTAGAACATCACTTACCAGATTATAAAATGGGCTTATTTTCTATACTGTACTAGACTGGAGAAAATGAATTTTGAGATACTTAGACAAGCACAACTGTTGGACTAGAGATTAAAAGGATCCCTTTTAACTGGGGGAACCTAGATCTGATTATGAGAGTGACTCTAGAAATGAGAGCTTGTTTGCCATTTGTCCTTCATTCTTGAAGAGACATAACTTCAAGAAGGTGACAATGTCATGGCTTGCAAGTGAATAAGATTAAGGGGCTTTGCTATAGTCATACAACTGCAGATGAGTCTCTTGGCATTTAGTCCTATGATCCTCTTATTATGTCATGCTATATCAATTCTAATGCATATATTTAGGTATTGATTGATAGCATAATAACTGAATGGGCATTGCCTCAGTCAGACTGAGCCTTAGGAAAGATCTTAGTTTAAAAGGGCCAAGATCCCTCACTGCATTCAGAGCCATCTCCAGTTATTTCTTTTTGTTTGTTTGATTTTTTGTTTTTTGTTTTTGCTGAGGCAATTGGGGTTAAGTGACTTGCCCAGAGTCACACACCTAGGGAGTGTATGGGATCAGATTTGACTCAAGTCCTCCTGACTTCAGAGCTGGTACTCTATTCACTGCTCTAGTTATTTCTTATATATATATATCTTGCTACTGGGCCCAGATGGCACTGGAGGAGAAAGTGAGGTTGGTGACTTTGCATAGCCCTCTCTTCATTATAAGTAAATGTGCTCTTGGGGTTAGCACCCTACCTTGGAATCAGTCTTGGCATTTGTACTTTGTCCACTTATAACCTCACACACATACATACACACAGAATATACATATGTGTACATACATAATGATTGTACAAACATATATGTATGCATGTATTTTTTCCTTCGCCTTTCCAATATGTTCATATTTGTTCTTAATTACTTGTGAATTGCCTAACACAAAAATATTTTCTTATACTCTCTATTGAATATTTCTTCACCCTGACACCTTTTCATATAATGGATATTGCTATGGACAACAAGGGAAAGGAAACACATGAGATTTAAAAGTTTTAGTAAATATGCCAACAAAATAATAATTTATGAGTATGAATAAGCATAGATATTATCAAAATAATGTCAATTTCCCACAAAAATAAAATATCGTTATTAGTGAAAAATAAATTCATGACCAGTAGAAGATTAAAATGAAGCTGATAAAATAAATATCTCACCCAATTCTTTTTTTTTTTCCCAATAAGATCTTAATATTTACTTATTTAAAATTTAAATACAAAATAGAAAAAAAATTATCAGGTACTCAGCAGAAAATGAGAGTATTCAAAATATAAAACAATAAATAACCTATATAATAACTACTGCACATTGGGTTCAGAGCTATCCAACTTTTCTTTGCTTCCTTTTAAGTTTCTTTTGTTCTATGCTATAAATTTTTTACTTTATTCTTACTTCTCCATCCTCACCTTCTCCAAGAAGACTACAATTAAGCATAAGATCATACATAGATATAGATATAAAATACATGTACACATGTATGTATACACACAAATATATGCATATATGCATGCATACACAGAACTATACATATCCATAAATCATATACATATACAAATATATTCATATACATCTATGTAAGACTGTATTGTTTGTCCTCTGTTTTTCTGAAGGTGGATAACATTTTCCTTTATGAGTTCCAGCCTTTGCATATTTCTTGAAACCAACCAACTCACAATTTTCTACATCAAAGCAATATTTCATCCTATATTGTCATCATTTTAAAAATAGTCTAAAATAATATTAATTAATATGGCTGATATATAGGATAATTTCCTTATTTTCTTTTTGATTAAATTTATTTTAGCTTTAACTTTGTCTGAGATCATGATTACTATCCTTGTTTTCTTTTACTTAAATTATATTCCTGATCTCTTTTATTTTTTTGCATGCATCTCTCATTTCCTCTCTTTCCTGACTCCTCTGCTTTACTTTTCCCAACTACTTTGTCTTCCTATTACCTAACCAAACTCAACTCTCCCTTCCCAAGATCCTTTCCTTACCATCCTCCATCACCTTTTCTTCTTCCTCTCTTGTTTCTATCTGAATTCAATTTTTTATACAATTCTAAATATATATTGTTCCCTCTTTTTCTTATTCAAGTCAGTCTACATACCCTTCTATATTCCCACTCCCCTATTCTAGTCCCTCTCACTCTTATTTCTTCTTAAATTTAGAAGACTTTCATTACCTATGTTCTCTCATTAATCCAGATATGGTGTGAGTAGGGTTCCCTCTAAAAATTCCTCCCTTTTCCTCTTTTCCCTTCTTACCTTCTTATTTCTTTTTGAATTTAGAAGTATTGTACCCTTTTAGATACACATGTATTGTTCTCTCTTTATCCCATGCCAGTATTAGACACTTACCAGCTGTGTGATTCTCAACAAATCAATTAATCTCTTTGTGTCAATTTTTACTTAACTTTAAACTCTGGAACTTTGGAGAAGAAAATGGCAACCCATTTATCTTTGCTAAGACAGCAAACCAAATATCTTTGCTAGGAAAATCCCATTAAAAACAAAGTCATGAAGAGTTGGACATGACTAAACAACTTTTTTTTTTTTTAATTTTTTATTTTATTTTATAATTATAACATTTTTTGACAGTACATATGCATGGGTAATTTTTTACAACATTATCCCTTGCACTTACTTCTATTCAGATTTTTTCCCTTCCTCCCCCAACCCCCTCCCCCAGATGTCAAGCAGTCTTATATATGTTAAATATATTACAGTATAATTTAGATACAATATATGTGTGTAGAACCGAATTTTTTGTTGCACAGGAAGAATTGGATTCAGAAGGTAAAAATAACAGTTTACATTCATTTCCCAGTGTTCCTTTTCTGGATGTAGCTGGTTCTGTCCATCATTAATCAATAGGAATTGGATTAGCTCTTCTCTATGTTGAAGAAATCCACTTCCATCAGCATACATCCTCGTACAGTATCATTGTTGAAGTGTATAATGATCTTCTGGTTCTGCTCGTTTCACTCAGCATCAGTTGATGTAAGTCTCTCCAAGCCTCTCTGTATTTCTCCTGTTGGTCATTTCTTATAGAATAATAATATTCCATAACATTCATATACCATAGTTTACCCAACCATTCTCCAATTGATGGACATCCATTCATCTTCCAGCTTCTAGCCACTATGAAAAGGGCTGCCACAAACATTTTGGCACATACAGGATCCTTTCCCTTCTCTAGTAGTTCCTTGGGGTATAAGCCCAGTAGTAATATGGCTGGGTCAAAGGGTATGCACATTTTGATAACTTTTTGGGCATAATTCCAGATTGCTCTCCAGAATGGTTGGATTCTTTCACAACTCCACCAACAATGCATCAGTGTCCCAGTTTTCCCACAGCCCCTCCAACATTCATTGTTATTTGTTCCTGCATGACTAAACAACTTAACAACAGTAACATAATATGTTTATAGAGAGGAAACTGAGACAAATCTACCTATGTTTACAAAGCTAGTGAATATATGAACTCAGATTTTATCTTTGATCTCTCTAATTCCAGGTCCTTAGAACTCTATTTAAAGTTCTCATATTACAAAACAATAAGTGTAAATGAATTCACCTACTGAAGGCTCAGCAATCATTCAAAAAAGAAAAGTCATTTTTAGGTAATGAATTTTCTACATGATCATTTTCCACCTTTAATAAACTCAAATTTTGGCCAGGTTCATGAAAACCATCAAACAGCATACCATTATCCTGTCTGCTAGAAAGGAAAAATACCATGAGCTTGGTATAAATTACCATATGAAAAAGTATCTTGAGAAACATTAAAAACCATTTAAAGCAAGAGATTTACAAATATTCTATTTTTTTCTATTAACAGTGACTAGATAAACTATAGAGACAATTCTTGCTTTTCTATGATGTATATACATTTGCATATGCATGCATATTTGTGTGTGTATGTGTGTAATATGGACTATACAAATTGAAAACATACCAAGCAAAGCCTGAAGGATTTATTCCCATCATGGAGTAAAATGGGGATGAAAGGAGAGTTGAGAGGAGAAGGATGGGTAAGAATGTAAAAAAAATAATGAAATGCAAAAGATGAGAATGACTTCTGTTAGGCATATTTGAGGTACAAGGATATAAGGTTCAAAAGAAAACAGAAAATATATTCACACACAAGAAGAAGAAAGAAAAGATGGAAAGCAATCCAGTATAGGAGTAATGGAAAGAAGGAAGAAGGAATAAGGGTGTGGGAGGAATCTATGTTTGTAAACTTAGATATGGAAAAACTCTTGTTCTAGTTTTTTTAAGATTCACAAAATGCAGCATGTGGCATTGTGGATGATAGTGTGCTGGGCTAACTTGCAGGAAGAGGAGTTCAAATGTACAGAACCAGAAGATCATTATACATGGCAATAACAAAACTGTATGATGATTAATTCTGATAGACATGGCTGTCTTGAGATTATTCAAATCAGTTTCAATTATTCAGTAATGAAGACAGCCCTATACACCCAAAGAGAGGACTGTGGGAATTGAGTGTTTTCACTCTTTTTTTTTTTTTTTTTTTTTTTATTGTTTGCATGTAATTTTGCTTCTCTTTTTTTCTTGCTACTCTTTTTGTTTTTCTTGTGCAGCATGGTGCTTGTATAAATACATATATCTATATATCTATATTTCTATATTGGATTTAACATATTTCTATCATGTTTAAAATATTTTGGACTGCTTGACATCTAGGGGAGGGCATAAGGAAAAGCGGGGGGGAAATTGGAACATAGGGTATTGCAAGAGCTAATGTTGAAGAATTGTCCATGCATATGTTTTGAAAAATAAAAAGTTTTATTAAAAAAAAATACATCCCCAGGATAATACACTATGACCAAGTAGGATTTATACCAGGAATGCAGGGCTGGTTCAATATTAGGAAAACTATTAGCATAATCAACTATATCAATAACCAAATTAACAAAAACCATATGATCATCTAGATAGATTCAGAAAAAGCATTTGATAAAATCCTACATCAATTCCTAATAAAAACACTTGAGAATATAGGAATAAATGGACTTTTCCTTAAAATAGTCAAGACCATCTACATAAAACCATCAGTAAGCATCATATGTAATGGGGATAAATTGGAACCATTCCTAATAAGATCAGGAGTGAAACAAGGTTGCCCACTATCACCATTACTATTCAACTGTTCAATATTGTGTTAGAAATGCTAGCTTCAGCATTAAGAGTTGCGAAAGAGATTAAAGGAATTAGAGTAGGTAATGAGGAAACCAAATTATCACTCTTGGCAGATGATATGATGGTACACTTAGAGAACCCTAGAGATTCTACTAAAAAGCTATTAGAAATAATTCACAATTTTAGCAAAGTTGCAGGATACAAAATAAATCCACATAAATCCTCAGCATTTTTATACATCACCAACAAAATCCAACAGCAAGAGATACAAAAAGAAATTCCATTAAAAATAACTGTCTATAGCATAAAATATTAGGGAATATATCTACCAAAGGAAAATCAGGAATTATATGAGCAAAATTACAAAACACTTTCCACACAAATAAAGTCAGACTTAAATAACTGTAAAAATATTAAGTACTCTCAGATAAGCAGAGTGAATATAATAAAGATGACAACACTATCTAAACTAATCTATTTATTTAGTGCTACACCAATCTGACTCCGAAGAAACTATTTTAATGCCTTTTAATGATAACAAAATTCATATGGAAGAACACAAGGTCAAGAATTTCAAGGGAACTAATTAAAAGAAAATCAAATGAAGGTGACCGAGATGTACCTGATCTAAAATTATATTATAAAGCAGCAGTCACCAAAACCATTTTGTATTGGCTAAGAAATAGATTAGTTGATCATTGGAATAGGTTAGGTTCACGGGACAAAATAGTCAATAAGTATGGTAATCTTGTCTTTGACAAACTCAAAGATCTCAAATTTGGGGATAAGAATTCATTATTTGACAAAAATTGCTGGGAAAACTGGAAATTAGTATGGCAGAAATTAGGCATGGACTCACACTTAACACCATACACCAAGATAAGATCAAAATGGGTCAATGATTTAGACATAAAGAACAAGATTATAAATAAATTAAGGAACATAGGATAGTTACTTCTCAGACTTGTGGAGGAGGAAGAAATTTGTGACCAAAGAAGAACTAGAGATCATTATTGACCACAAAATAGAAAATTTTGATTATATCAAGTTGAAAATCTTTTGTATAAACAAAAATAATGCAAACAGGATTAGAAGGGAAGCAATAAACTAGGAAAACATTTTTACAGTTAAAGGTTCTGATAAAGGCTTCATTTCCAAAATATATAGAGAATTGACATCTAATTTATAAGAAATCAAGCCATTCTCCAATTAATAAATGGTCAAAGGATATGAACAATTTTCAGATGATGAAATTGAAACTATTTCTACTCATATGAAAGGGTGCTCAAAATCACTATTGATCAGAGAAATGCAAATTAAGACAACTCTGAGATACCACTACACACCTGTCAGATTGGTTAAGATGACAGGAAATGTTAATGATGAATGTTGGAGGGGATGCAGGAAAACTGGGACACTGATGCATTGTTGGTGGAGTTGTGAACAGATCTAACCATTCTGGAGAGCAATTTGGAATTATGCCCCAAAAGTTATCAAACTGTGCATATCCTTTGATCCATCAGTGTTACTACTGGGCTTATATCCCTAAGAGATATTAAAGAAGAGAAAGGGACTTATATGTGCCAAAATGTTTGTGGCAGCCTTTTTTATAGTGGCTAAAAACTGGAAAATGAATGGATGCACATCAACTGGAAAATGGTTGGGTAAATTGTTGTATATGAATGTTATGGAATATTATTGTTCTGTAAAAAATGACCACCAGGATGAATACAGAGAGGTTTCAAGAGACTTACATGAACTGATGCTGAGTGAAATGAGCACAACTAGGATATCATTATACACTCCAATAACAATACTGTATGAGAATGTATTCTGATGGAAGTGGATATCTTTGACAAAGAGAAGATCTAATTCAGTTCCAATTGATCAGCTATACCCAGAGAAGGAACATTGGGAAATGGGTGTAAACTCTTTGCCTTTTTGTTTTTCTTCCCAGGTTATTTCTATCTTCAGAATCCAATTCTTCTTGTGCATCAAGAGAACTGTACAGATCTGTGTAATGTGCTGTTGTCTCATGAAGCTGCTGATCGCTCTCTGGAAGGAGATCTGCTGTGTCAACTCCAATCTCTCAGACAGATTCTTCTTCCTGTAGAGAGCCATTGTCTCCAGACAGTTGTTGTCAACTCTGGTCCAGAGTAGTGACTTCCCTTTCTGCAGAGAGCCGCCTCAAGTCTGGTCCAGACAAAACTCTATCTCTCTAGTGCCGCCCTCTTTTAACCTCCCAGAGAATGGGAGGGCTTCTGGGAAACATTACTTCAGCCAATGAACTTGCTCCTCCTAAGCATGCAAGCTCTTCCCTGGGAGTTCACAAGTAAAACTCCCAGTAAAGGCCAGAATTAGAGAATTGTCAAGTACTGACTTAGCACTTAGTAAGAACCTAATATTGCATTATCTCATTAGCACTTAGTAAGAACCTAACAGATCTGCACACATATATTGTATCTAGGATATACTTTAACATATTTAACATGTATAAGACTGCCTGCCATCTAGGGAAGGGGGTGGAGAGAGGGATGGGAAAAGTTGGAACAGAAGTGAGTGCAAGGGACAATGTTGTAAAAAATCACCCATGCATATGTTCTGTTAATAAAAGGCTATAATAAAAAAAAAAAAAAAAGGGACTAAAATTTACATAGCTGGATGGTGCAGAGAATAAAGCACTGAGTCAGGAACCAGGAAAATGAATCTTCTTGAGTTCAAATTTGGCCTCAGACACTTTCTAGCTATGTGATGCTGGGCAAGTAACTTAATCCTATTGTCTCAGTTTCCTCATTTGCAAAATGAGCTGGAGAACGAAATGACAAACTACTCCAGTACCTTTGCTGAGAAAATGTCAAATGAAGCCAGGGAGAATTGGATACCTGAATAACATTACAAAAAAATTTACATGGAGATGTTATTAGCATGTGTGGTACTTTTATCTACCTTCAGGAAGATGAAAGTTTAATGAGCACAATATTGGCTGCTACTCCATTAAACAGACACATATGATTCTAGAATCATTATCGAAATGTAGGGTAGGAGACTAGTAGCTGGAGATGGGAACAGCCTCTCACTTATCTTTGTTTTTAAAAAGTCCTGATTTATTATCATGAATAAATTTTACTTTGAAGCAAATGCATACAATTTGTCTAACTCTAAATATGCTTCTTGTCTGTTTTATAGTTTTAATATATGTGGTGGATTTTATTTGCATAGGGCTTCTTATGTGAATTGCTTTGCTCCTTATTTTATGGGGTTTTATACTGTTCAGTTTAGTGGAGAGTATTTAAGAATCCATAAATGTACATGGTAAAGAGCCATTTTCATGTGAAAAGAAAGGAAGAAATTAAAGAAGGAAAACTTTAGCTAGGATGGGGACCATTGGTGTTAAATCCAGTTGAGAAGGTCTATCTCACAGAAAACTCTTAAGATTCAAGGGAAGTATTGGATTTGGGGCAATAAAAACCCAGATTTGATTTGCTTTTTCAAAAATTTTTGTAACTTAGCCATAACTTATCTCTGGAGCTGTCTGGAGCTGGTGGCAATGGTTAATGTGTCCTTTTAAGAGTGAATATTTCTGCAGAAAGAATTAATGCTTATTTTGCTTTCATCTCTTTCCTATCATTTCTCTGTTCCCAATTCCCTCTACTTTCCCTCTCCACAACTCTCATAATACACATAAAGCATGACTCTGCTTTTCCCCCCACAGCATTCTCATTCCTTCATTACTTGATTTTGAAAACACTCTACTCTCCACTCATATAGTTTTTTTGATTAGGTGAAAGAAGAGATTCTTTGCCTCAGTTGCCACCTAACCTTAATCACTGAATGGGTGTAACCTCAGTTAAACTGAGACCTGTTGAAGACCTTAGCTTAAAAAGGCCAAAGTCTCTCTTAGCATCCAGGGCCATCTCCAGTCTTCCTAATCCATATCTGGCCATTGGACCCAAATGGCTTTGAAGGAGAAAGTGAGGCAGGTGCCCTTGCACAGCCTTCCCTCATTTATTTATTTATTTATTGGGCATTTCTATTACATTACCCATTATATTTTTATATTACCCATGAGCAGTTCATAATTTTCCACTTGCTTAGAGCTCACTTTATTTCTGTGAGAAGGTTTTGTAATTGTGTACTTATAATTCTTGGATTTGCCTTGGCAGGTAAATCCCCAAATATTTTATTTTGTTTACAGATAGTTTATTTATTTATTTTTTATTTAATAGTTTTTATTTCCAGATATATGCATGGGTAATTTTACAACATTGACAACTGCCAAGCCTTTTGTTCTAATTTTTCCCCTCCTTTCTCCTCCCCAAGATGGCAGGTTAATCAATAAATGTTAAATATGTAAAAGTATAAATTAAATACAATATATGTATACATGTCCAGTTTTGCTGTACAAAAAGAATTGGACTTTGATATAGTGTACAATTAGCCTGTGAAAGAAATCCAAAATGCAGGGGGACAAAAATAGAGGGATTAGGAATTCTATGTAGTGGTTTATAGTCATGTCCCAGAATTCTTTTCCTGAGTGTAGCTGGTTCAGTTCATTACTGCTCTACTGGAACTGATTTGGTTCATCTCATTGTTGAAAATGGCCACATCCATCAGAATTGATCATCATATAGTATTGTTGTTGAAGTATACAATGATCTCCTTCTCCTGCTCATTTCACTCAGCATCAGTTCATGTAAGTTTCTCCAAGCCTTTCTGAAATCATCCTGTTGGTCATTTCTTACAGAACAATAATATTCCATACTATTCATATACCACAATTTATTCAGCCATTCTCCAGTTGATGGGCATCCACTTAGTTTCCAATTTCTGGGCACCACAAAGAGAACTACCACAAACATTCTTGCATATACAGGTCCCTTTCCCTTCTTTAAGATCTCTTTGGGATATAAGCCCAGTAGTAACACTGCTGGGTCAAAGGGTATGCACAGTTTGACAACTTTTTGAGCATAGTTCCAAATTGCTTTCCAGAATGGCTGGATGTATTCACAGTTCCACCAACAATGTATCAGTGTCCCTGTTTTCCCACATCCCCTGCAACATTGCGCATTATCATTCCCTATCCTTCTAGCCAAACTGACAGGTGTGTAGTGGTTATCTCAGAGTTGTCTTAATTTGCATTTCTCTGATTAATAATGACTTGGAGCACCTTTTCATATGGCTAGAAATAGTTTCAATTTCTTCATCTGAGAACTGTCTGTTCATATCTTTTGATCATTTATCAATTGGAGAATGGCTTGATTTCTTATAAATTAGAGTCAATTCTCTATATATTTTAGAAATGAGGCCTTTATCAGAACTTTGACTGTAAAAATGTTTTCCCAGTTTATTGTTTCCCTTCTAATCTTATCTGCATTAGTTTTGTTTGATATAATCAAAGTTTTCTACTTTGTGATCAATAATGATTTCTAGTTATTCTTTAGACATAAATTAATTCCTTTTCCACAGGTCTGAGAGTTAAACTATCTTATGTTCCTCTAATTTATTTATAATATCATTCTTTATACCTAGATCATGAACCCATTTTGACTTGATTTTGGTATATGGTGTTAAGTGTGGGTCAATGCCTAATTTCTGTCATATTAATTTCCAATTTTCCCAGCAATTTTTGTCAAACATTGAGTTCTTATTCCAAAATCTGGGGTCCTTGGGTTTATCAAACACTAGATTATTAAAGTTATTGATTATTTTGTCCTTTGGACCTAACCTATTCCACTGATCAACTAGTCTATTTCTTAGCCAATGCCAAATGGTTTTGGTAACCGCTACTTTATAATATAATTTTACATCTGGTACAGCTAGGCCACCTTCATTTGATTTTTTTTTTTTCATTAATTCCCTTGAAATTCTTGACCTTTTGTTTTTCCATATGAACTTTGTTGTTATTTTTTCTAGGTCATTAAAATAGTTTTTTGGGAGTCAGATTGGTATAGCGCTAAATAAATAAATTAGTTTAGGTAGTATTGTCATCTTTATTATATTTGCTTGCCCTATCTAAGAGCATTTAATATTTTTCCAATTAGTTCGATCAGACTTAATTTGGGTGGAAAGTGTTTTGTAGTTTTGCTCATATAGTTTCTGATTTTCCCTTGGCAGATAGATTCCTAAATATTTTATACTATCAGCAAATACTTTAAATGGAATTTCTCTTTGTATCTCTAACTGTTGAATTTTGTTAGCAACATATAAGAATGATGATGATTTATGTGGGTTTATTTTGTATCCTGCAACTTTGCTAAAGGTAAGGATTATTTCTAATAACTTTTTAGTAGAATCCTTGGGGTTCTCTAAGTATACCATCATATCATTAGCAAAGAGTGATAATTTGGTTTCCTCATTACCTATTCTAATTCCTTTAATCTCTTTCTCCACTCTTATTGCCAAAGCTAGCATTTCTAATACAATATTGAATAGTAATGGTGATAGTGGGCAACCTTGTTTCACTCCTGATCTTATTGGGAATGGTTGCAGTTTATCCCCATTACATATGATGTTTACTAATGGTTTTAAATAGATACTACTAATTATTTTAAGGAAAAGTCCATTTATTCCTATACTCTCAAGTGTTTTTTAATATGAATGGATGTTGGATTTTATCAAATGCCTTTTCTGCATCTATTGAGATGATCATATGGTTTTTGTTAATTTGGTTATTAATATAGCCAATTATACTGATAATTTTCCTAATATTGAACCAGCCTTGCATTCCTGGTATAAATCCTACTTAATCATGATGTACTATCCTGGGGATGATTTTCTGTAGTCTTTTTGCTAATATCTTATTTAAAATTTTAGCATCAATATTCATTAGGGAGATTGGTCTGTAGTTTTCTTTCTCAGTTTTCAACCTACCTGGTTTAGGTATCAGTACCATGTCTATCTCATAAAAGGAATTTGATAGGACTCCTTCATTCCCTATTTTTTCAAATAGTTTATATAGCATTGAGGCTAATTGTTCTTTGAACATTTGGTAGAATTCACATGTAAATCCATCTGGTCCTGGAGATTTTTTTCTTAGGGAGTTGATTAATAGCTTGTTCTATTTCTTTTTCTGAAATGGGACATTTAAGCAATTTACTTCCTCTTCTGTTAATCTGGGAAGCCTATATTTTTGGAGGTAGTCAACGATTTCATTTAGGTTATCAAATTTATTGGCATAAAGTTGAGCAAAGTAACTCATTATTTCTCTAATTTCCTCTTCTTTGATGGAAAGTTCCCCCTTTTCATTTTTAAGACTAACAATTTGATTTTCCTCTCTCCTTTTTCTAATCATATTTATCAAAGGTTTATCTATTTTATCTATTTTTTCATAAAACCAACTTTTAGTTTTATTTATTAGTTCAATAGTTTATTTTTTACTTTCAATATTATTAATTTCTCTTTTTAATTTTAGAATTTCAAGTTTAGTATTTGATTGGGGGTTTTAAAATTGGTCTTTTTCTAGCTTTTTAAGTTGGAAGCCTAATTCATTGATGTTCTCTTTCTCTATTTTATTCAAGTAAGCCTCTAAAGATACAAAATTTCCCCTTATTACCATTTTAACTGCATCCCACAGATTTTGGTATGACATCTCATCGTTGTCATTATCTTGAGTGAAATTATTGTGTCTATAATTTGCTGTTTCACCCAATCATTCTTTAAGATGAGATTATTTAGTTTCCAATTTCTTTTTGATCTATTTACCCTTAACTTTTTGTTGAATGTAGTTTTTATTGCATTGTGAAAAGAAAGCATTACTATTTCTGCTTTCTTGCATTTAAATTTGAGATCTTTATGTCCTAAAATATGGTCAATTTTTGTTTAGGTTCCATAAACTGCTGAGAAGAAAGTATACTCCTTTCTGTCACCATTCAGTTTTCTCCAAAGATCTATCATACCTAATTTTCCTAATATTCTATTTACCTCTTTAATTTCTTTCTTATTTGTTTTGTGGTTTGATTTATCTAATTCTGAGAGGGCAAGGTTGAGATCTCCCACTATTATAGTTTTGTTGTCTATTTTTTCTTGCAACTCTCTTAATTTCTTCTTTAGGAAGTTAGATGTTATACCACTTGGTGCATATATATTTAGTATTGATATTGCTTCATTGTCAATGCTACCCTTTAGGAAGATATAGTTTCCTTCCTTATCTCTTTTGATTAGATCAATTTTTGCTTTTGTTTGATCTGAGATAAGGATGGTTACCCCTGCTTTTTTTTTACTTCACTTGAAGCATAATAGATTCTGCTCCAGCCTTTGACCTTTACTTTGTACTTATCTCCTTGCTTTAAATGCGTTTCTTATAAACAACATATTGTCGGGTTCTGACTTTGGATCCAGTCTGCTATCCATCTCCCCTTAATGGGAGAGTTCATCCCATTCACATTTATAGTTAAAATTACTAATTCTGTATTTCTTGCCATCATATTATCCCCAGATTATGGTTTTTTTTCCCCTTGCCCCCCCCCTCCGAACCCCTTCCCTAGTATTAAACTTATGGGCCCCACTTGCATCACACAGTCCTTCCTCTTTAGTATCCCTCCCTCCTCCCTTTGAATCCCATTTCCTTCCTTGTGCCCTTCCCTTATTATTCTTTTCCTTTTCCTTTTTCCTCTCCCCCTTTTTAATGAGGTGAGAAAGAATTCTTTGTAGAACAAATATGTAAATTATTTTCTCTTGGAGCCAACTCTGATGAGAGTAAGATTCACACAACATTCCTCCCCCTCTCTAACTTCCCTCAGATATGATAGGTTTTCTTTGTCTCTTTGTGGGATGTAGTTTCCCTCTTTTTATCTCCCCTTTTCCCTTTTTCTGACACTTTCCCCTTTCCATTTCTACTTCCCTTTTTTTTTTTTGTTATATCAGTAAAATCAAATTATACATGTAGTCTTAATGTATATCCACAACAGAAATTCAGTTCTCAAGAGTTCCTTTTACCTTTTTCTGCTTCTCTTGAGTCCTCTGGTTGGAGATCATTTTTTTTTTTTGTTTAGATCTGGTTTTTTTCCTTAGAAACAAATGGAATTTATCTGTTTCATTAAATGTCCATCTTTTTCCATGGGAAAAAAATGCTAAATTTAGCTGGGTAGTTTATTCTTGGGTGCATTCCAAGTTCTTTTGCCTTTCAGAATATCACATTCCAGGTCCTTTGATTCTTTCATGTAGAGGCAGCCAGATCTTGAATGACCCTTATTGTGGCACCTCAGTATTTGAATTGTTTTTTCCTGGCTGCTTAGTCTGATAGTTCTGAAATTTGGCCACAATATTCCGTGGAGTTTTTTTAGGGTCTTTTTCAGAAGGTGTTTGATGAATTCTTTCAATGCCTATTTTACCTACCGATTCTATTACATCTGGGCAGTTCTCTTTGATGATTTCCTATAAAATAGTATGTAGACTCCTTTTTTCATCATATTTTTTGAGAAGTCCAATAATTTTCAGATTATCTCTCTTTGATCTGTTTTCCAGGTCTGTTATTTTGCCAAGTATATATTTGACATTTTTCTCCAGTTTTTCATTTTTTTTGGTTTTGCTTGACTGATTTTTGGTGTCTCAATGAATCATTCATTTTTATTTGTTCAGTTCTGATTTTTAATGAGTTATTTTCTTCACTAGCTTTTTAAACTTCTTTTTGTATATGTCCAATTGAGTTTTTAAATGAGTTGTTTTGCTCTATGGAATTTTTTTCCATTTCACTAAATTTGTTTTTTAGTGAGCTATTTTCTTTTTCCAATTCACAAATCCTACTTTGTTGGGGATTTTTTTATCTTTTCCAATTCACAGATCCTACTTTTCTGTGATTTCTTTACCTTTTCCAATTCCTTAATTTTGTTTCCTTGAACTTCCTGTCAATTCTTTACCTCTTCCAATTCACATTTCAGGAAACTGTTTACCTTTTCTAATTCACATTTTAGGATGTTGTTACTCTCTTGCATTGCTTCTCTCTCCTTTCACCATTTTTCTTCTAACTCTCTTTTGAGATTTTTAATAGTCTCTTCTAGGAGAGTGTTACTTGGGGTATTGTTTGGAGGCTGTTCCTCAGGGTTGGAAACACATTCTCTTTCTGTATAGAAGCTATCAATCATTCTCTTAATTTTTTTACTCATTTTTTAAAAAAGCCTTTAGAGTCTGCCTTCAGGGCAAGGAAGTTACCAGCTTCCTCTGCAGAGCAATGATGGGTATATGGATAGTAACTGTCTTCTCAATGGTCTGCAAGAAGCAGGCGAGCTGCATGAGTGCTCTGGGAAGAATTCCACATGGAAGTGACTAGGCCTGGGTATCAAGGGCCAGGCTGTGTAAGTACCCTGCTAGGAGCCCCTCTGTGAGGATTAGCAATTGCCTTGCAGCTAGAGGGTAAGCAACAAAAGTATCACTGCCCCTCCCACAAAAGCCTGCTTTGAGTATTAGCAGTCGCCCTATCCATCACGGCACCAGAAGTGTTTCTGCCTGGGGAGTGCAATCTAGCTGGGGAAATTCCACTACCCCAGGTCGAGCCCCCCACTGTGCAGATGAGAGGCTGCCCTGGGCTATGCCCCTGCCATGTAGATTTGTGACTGACTCCCAACAACAGCCCCTAGCTGTAGAATGCCATGAAGAGCTGTGTTATGGTCTGCTCTGAGTCACTTCAGGTCCTGGGTGGGCATAGCCAGATCCTCTTAGTCTCTGGCATCCCTCAGTGTACCCTCTACCCTAGGCTCCAGTTTCTCTGCTGGTCCACTACTCTGTGACCAAAGCAAAGCAGTAGGCTATGACAGAGAGCTCTATGCAAACTCTCCAAATGCAGAGGCCACCCCCGCTCCCGATTCTATCCCTGCCCTGCCCAGGTCTCTTCCCACCACTCAGGACAAACCTTTTCTAGTGATATTCTTTATTATCTTCAGCTGGTGAGTTGTACTTCCAATTTTCTTGGACCTTACCAGTCTAGTGCTATTTTTGAGGCTGATTTTAAAAATTGGTAATGAGGGTATGAGAGGAGCTCAGAATCTCACTTGTGCCTTCTCCACCATCTTCCAGCCTTCCTTCATTTAAATATAATTCACTTGCATGTCATGGCATCACCTCCCAGATGCCATGGTTTTCTTTGAGAATGAAGGAAAAATAACAACAGCTTTTGAATGTTCTTTACTCTCTACTCACATTTTTTCTCTATTTGAACTTCTCTGACCATAGTATCTTTTAACACAGGCATTTTTGTGGATGATTTCTAAGGTTCCATCTAACTTTAATACCATCTCTGTTTTCCTTCTTTTGACTAAACTCCACTTCCATTTTTCTGTTTTTGTTTAAATTCTCTGCAGTCTATTTTGTGGTCTCATCTTTCACTACTCTCTCTATGATTACTAACAATTTCTTAATTGCCAAATCTAAGAGACTTTTCTTAATCCTCATCCTTCTTGGCCTTTCTGTAACCTTTCACATTAATGATCATGCTGTTTCATGAAATATTCTTTTCTATTTAGATTTGATGATAAGTCTCTCTCTTAATTCTGTTCCTACATAATTACTCTGTTTCATTCTTCTTTGTTAGATATTCATCCAGTTCATGCCTTCTAACCAGGTGAATCCCATAGGGCTCTGTTATGGGTCTGTTTCTTTTTTCTCTGTTACATTTTACTTGGTGATCTCATCAGCTTTTTCGTGGACTTTATTATCAACCTATGCAGGTGATTTTCTTTCTTTTTTTTTACTCTATTAAAACTTTTTATTATCAAAGCTTTGTATCTCTATTTACTAGACAACTCAAATATACATCCTATAGACATCTTAAACTCAAAATGTAAAAAACTGAACTAATTTTTTATTCCAAACCTTCCTTTCTTTCAAATTTCTCTGTTATTGTCAAGGACCCTACAATATTCTCAGTCTCCCAGACTCAGAACCTAGAGGTCATCCTCCATTTCTCCCTTTATTTTAACTCCTTCCTGACCCTATATCCAAACCATTGGCAAATTCTGTCAAATTTATTTTTGTAATATTTTCGTCAAGTGCCTCCTTCCCTTCTTGGGCTCTGCTACTACCCTTGTACAAACCTTGTTCACCTTTCACCTGGAATATTGAATAATGCAATGGGAAGCAGCTAGATGGTATAGAGCACTGGCCCTGAATTTGGGAGGACCTGAGTACAAATCTGGCCTCAGACATTTAACTTTTCCTGGCTGTGTGAACCTGAGCAAGTCACTTAATCCCAATTGCCCCAACAACAACAAAAAGAAAGAACCTGATGGTTGGTCTCCTTGCCTCAAGTCTCTCCCAATTCTATTCTATCCTCTACTAAATTTCCAAATTAATCTTCTTAAAAGACTTTCATCACTCTATTTAATCAATTCCTGTGACTCCCATCACCTCCAGCAACAATATAAAATCCTGCTTGGCATTTGAAGTCATTTATTACTTTACCTCTATCCCCACCCCACCTTTCCAGGCTTCTAACACTTTGCTACAACTCATCTATTTGTCAAAATGTTTTGGAGACAGTCTGTTTTCTAGAGCTAAATTTCAGCAAGCAGGCTGTGCCCTGAGCTTGGCAAAACAATAATCCTTGTAGTCTGGATGATTTCATCTCCTGGCAAAGTATTCTGCTTTTTCCCAGGGTCCTGAGAGCTAACATTCATAATGTCTTTAACAATGCTCACAATTCCTTTTCCTGGTATTCCTGTTCCCATCACAGAACTCTGGTTCTATATTCACAAAGTAATCATGATCCCAAGACTCAAGACAATCAATTTAAGAACTCTTCTTATAGGACCCAGGAAAGCCACTCATGAACCTCCCATGGAAATAATAATTTAAGATCTAAAAACTTTTATATTTTGATCCAGAACAGTTTGTACATAATCTCTGTATTTTCCTGAAAAAGATAAGCCTGACCTCTCAGGACAGTGAACTTTTGTTTTCAAACATTGTTTTCCTCACTCTGAACTGAGTTAAACTGCTTAATCCCTGGCTCTTCTCTCTCTAGCCTGCTTTATTTGACACTAGCTACCCAGAAGTGAGACTGAACATAGAAAAAGGCCAAAGAGACTTTTTGATGCCAAGGGGAGTGGACTAAGCACCATAGGAGATTTATTTCTTTGGAGTTTGACTCCTCCCCCCCACCCCTTGTTTTGTGAGTTCTCTGTTCTTTGTTTCTGCTCCATTCCTGGCTTACTCTTGATTGAGTTCACCTTTCTTTGTGAGGAAAACTTAAGGGATCTTTAGGTTTCTAATTTATCTCTGGTCTCTCTGATCAGGATTTACTGTAGTCTTTGTCCATCTCTAAATTTGCTGTTTTATTGTGGGAATTTTTTGGTATGTTTCAGTACCCCTCTTCCCTACTTAATCAACAGTTCTTGCCTACTCTGTCTTTGCTCTGGCTCCCAAAAGCCAGGGAACTCTTACTTACCACTCCTCTTTCAGTCCTCAGCACCCAAAAACAATGTTTGGTTAGTATGCATCTCTAATTTGGTCTCTCTCCACACCTCAGGACTGTGCATGCCTCTGGCAGTGTTTTTTTCCCCTTTGTGCCCCAAGGCAAATCAGTAAAATTATAAAAACAAACATTGTTATTTGTCTTTGTCTCTGTAAATTGAAGAATGTTGGTAGCATGTTTTATGTGTTGAGTTAGATTCTGTTACCTTGAAAGATTTAAAATGTAGTCAATCAGAAAAACCTTTTAAAGCTCTAGTCAGAACACGGGAAAATATTAATGAACTTTTATAGTTGAAATTCAGTAAATTCCAATAAGCAGGTCTAACTGCCATCTTAGGCTTTCCATGGGAAATTAGGTTATAAGAAAAGAGAAAAAAGCCTTGTAAGATATATATATATATATATATATATATATATATATATATATATATATATATATATATATATATATATATATATATATATATATATATATATTGTTATTACAATACTGGCCAAGTTAAAACTATAAAAAATAAAATTAGATAATTAAAGTTGTAGAACCAATAAAATTATCTTAGCAGATTCTGGAAGTTTGGAGAATAATTATTTAAGGAGTTTGGCAACTAGTTATTTTAAGATTTCAGGAGATAATTCCTCAGACTTTGGAGTAAAGATTTCAGGAGATAACTCCTGAGACTTTGGAGTAATTCCAGGAACTTTCTTCCTTATAAAACATCTAAGTACTTTAGAATATCACCCTATAGCATTTGTTTTAAGGCAAAATGATAATTAAATTTTAAGAGTTTTTTTTTTTTTTAAATAATTGACAAGATTAAGTTTCCATTGCTCTAAACAGTGAAAGTAGTTAGTTTGGCAGTCATCTCAGAATGAAGAAAGTGAAAGAAAAATATAAGGTAAATGATTTACAACTTCTTGTTAACTTAACATTCCAGGGTTTTTGTTTTTTTGGTTTGCTTGGTTTTTGTTTGTTTGTTTTTTGTTTTATCAGTAGTTTTGAATCATTCTGCCTTTAACTGGAGTCATGAATATATCTCAGTTGTAGGGATTGCTAAGGAGGCCATTATGGTCCATATCTCTCTGTTAAACCCATCTCATCTCAGATAGAGTTAAGAAAAGAGAATGATGGAGAATTCTAGGGAAATTTGAATTATTCTGTCCAATCTGATAGTGATAGTAATCACACTACTCCAGTTGTAGTGGACCCAGTGGCCCTATGTCACTGCATATTTTTTTAGTTTGCCCCTTTAGGACATCCTGCACAGCCTGCCCCAGCAGCTGTAAATTATTCTAGCCCCAGAAGTGTTCTATGTTTGTGTGTATGCCTGTGTGTGAGGGGAGGTGGGGATAGGCAGCCAGCATTTGTTTTGCTCTGCCACCTGGAACTATCACCAATGAGAAGATCTAGGTATCAGCTACACCAACCACAAAGCATCATCCAAAAAGGCAATAATGAGGTGGGAGAGCCAGCCAGTCCATGGTGAACTCACTCTTCTCTGCCATTTGCAGAAATGTATTAACTGTACAATCTCGAGAAAGTTCCTGATTTACAAAGAGAAAAAATAATGGTAGCCACCTCCCAGAGTGGTTGTTAGAAAAAAAAAAAAATGATTGTAAAGTATCACACAAGGACTGGCGCATGCTAAACATTACATTATTATTATATCTCTAATTGAATATAATTGTTTCATATCTGATAATTTTAAAGTTATTTTATATGGCAATTTTGAAATGAAATAAATATCATCCAAAATTCATTGTTTATTTTATTATTGTATGTTATTTCTAAACCTATATTGTGATACTTGAGACATGCTTGTTAGACAAAAACTTTTTTTTTAATCTGTGTGATGTAATACATGAAAGGATGTAGAAAAATTTGGATATTTGTAAACTAATAAATATTTAGTAATAAACATTTAATGAGGTATATTTGCTTGTAAATAGGTAATAATAAAATAGCAAATTTTAATTTCAAAATCTTGGCTAGTATAAAAATTTCTATAGTGGCTTAAAGATGGAATTTGAAGATATCAAAGAGTCAACTATCACTTATTTTATGTATATCTGAACCCCTAATATTGGTAGTTTTAATTTTTTATTAGTTTTTATAATTATAACATTTTCTTTGAAAATACATATGCATAGGTAATTTTATTTATTTATTTATTTTTACAACATTATCCCTTGTACTCCCTTCTGTTCCGAGTTTTTCCCCTCCTTCCCTCCACCCCGTCCCCTAGATGGCAGACATTCCCATACATATTAAATATCTTATAGTATATCCAAGGTACAATATATATGTGCAGAACTGAATTTTGTTGTTGTTGTTGTTGCAAAGGAAAGATTGTATTCGCAAGGTAAAAATAATCTGGGAAGAGAAACAAAACAAAACAAAACAAAACAAAACAAAACAAAACAAAAAAAAAAACAATGTTCACATTTTACACTCATTTCCCAGTGTTCCTTTTCTGGATGTAGCTGATTCTATCCATCATTGATCAATTGAAATTGGATTAGCTCTTCTCTATGTTGAAGATATCCACTTCCATCAGAATACATCCTCATACAGTATCATTGTTGAAGTGTATAATGATCCCTTAGTTCTGCCCGTTTCACTCAGCATCAGTTGATGTAAGTCTCTCAAAGCCTCTCTGTATTCCTCCTGTTGATCATTTCTTACAGAACAATAATATTCCATAACATTCATATACCATAATTTACCCAAGCATTCTCCAATTGATGGACATCCATTCATTTTCCAGTTTCTAGCCACTATGAAAAGGGCTGCCACAAACATTTTGGCACATACAGGTCCCTTTCCCTTTTTTAGTGTTTCTTTGGGATATAAGCCCAGTAGTAGTACGGCTGGGTCAAAGGGTATGCACATTTTGATAACTTTTTGGGCATAATTCCAGATTGCTCTCCAGAATGGTTGGATTCTTTCACAACTCCACCAACAATGCATCAGTGTCCCAGTTTTCCAACAGCCCCTCCAACATTCATCATTATTTGTTCCTGTTATCTTAGCCAATCTGACAGGTGTGTAGTGCTTTCTCAGAGTTGTCTTAATTTGCATTTCTCTGATCAATAGTGATTTGGAACACTCTTTCATATGAGTGGAAATAGTTTTAATTTCATCATCTGAAAATTGTTCATATCCTTTGACCATTTATCAATTGGAGAATGGCTTGATTTCTTATAAATTAAAGTCAATTCTCTGTATATTTTGGAGATGAGGCCTTTATCAGAACCTTTAACTGTAAAAATGTTTTCCCCATTTGTTACTTTCCTTCTAATGTTGTTTGCATTAGTGTAATGTGCTGTTGTCTCCAGAAGCTGCCGATTGCTCTCTGGGAGGAGAACTCCTGTGTCAACTCAGATCTCTCAGATAGATTCTTCTTCCTGTAGAGAGCTGACTTCCCTTCCTGCAGAGAGCTGCCTCAAGCCTAGTCTAGAGCAGAGACTCTCTATCTCTGGAGTGCTGCCCTCTTTATCCTCCCAGAGAATGGGCATGGGATAATGCAAGGGCTTCTGGGAAGAACCACTTCAACTAATGAACTTGCTCCTCCCAAGCATGCAAGCTCTTCCCCAGGAATTCACAAGTCAAACTCCCAGGAAAGGCTGGAACTAGAAAATTGTCAAGTACCGACTTAGCACTTAGTAAAAACCCAGTATCTCATTATCTCATTAGCACTTAGTAAGAACCTAACATCTCCCCCTTTCTTTTGATTTAGAACATAGGGTAGTCGTGACCTTGAAACATAAATCCATCAATATGGGAGGCATTACACATAATTACATAGATTACATAAACACATAGTAACATAATACATGCTAGAAGTATGTAACAAATAACATGATCAAATAATCATAAATTGAGAATTTATAAATGTCCATAAGTCCATTGTCCATTAGTCTCATCTTGTGTTAGGAAATCCAATGATTCCTGCTGGTTTTTAAAGTTCTTTAACAGTCTTCTTATTAGCCATGCTCTTTCAGTGTCAGATGTTTCTTAGATTTTCTCCTTTGTTTTGAAGTCTTTCTCTTTTTCTGTCTCTTTCCGATGGACAAGGCAAATACAACTAGTTGGCACCCATCTGATTCCTTCTCCATCTGAAGAAATACAAGCAAACCCTCTCCCCCAGACAGTTAACCTATCTGGTCCCTTCCATTCACCACTTTCTGGGTCTCTCTACATCACCTGGCGATTATCTAAGGACAGTGGAGCTGCTGGCACTAGACACTGCCCTTCTGGTTGGTTATAAAACCTGTCTGCCGGAGCCAGTGCATCTTTGTCAAAAATTAGAAAATTAATGGTATAGAGAACTAAATTTAGAAGTTCCCTAGGGCTCCCTGTGGCTCCCCCTTTCTTTTGTTTTTGGAGGAGTGTCTTAATGTCTCTGTTTCTTCTCTCCACTATTGCCTGATCTTGAGGATTAAAAGGTATTCCAGTAATGTGTAATATCTTATACTGCACACAGAAGCGTGTAAAATGTTTAGAACTATATGCAGGTCCATTATCTGTTTTTATTTCTTGTGGCACACCCATAATTGCAAATGCTTGGATAAGGAATTCAGTGACCACTCGGGCTGTCTCTTTTGCTATTGGCACTGCAAAAGTGAATCCTGAAAAGGTATCTACTACCACGTGGATGAAAGACAGACGACCAAAAGATTTATAGTGGGTCACATCCATTTGCCAGATTTCATTGGGTCTCAAACTACGAGGATTCTTTCCTGGAGGGAGTGTAGAAGTGTGGAAAGGAAGACAAGCTGTACAGTTTTTTACTATGCTCCTAGCTTCCTCTCTTGTGATTCCAAATTGTAAACGTAAAGCTCGAGCAGCCTGATGATATTTAGAATGAGATTCTTATGCTTCCTGAAATAAAGGACTACTGGCTAACATGGTTAGAAGGCTATCTGCCTTTGAATTTCCATCAAAAATAGGACCTGGTGTGAGTGGACATGCAAGATATAAATCTTGCCTGGATGTTTTCTCACTTGCTCTTGAAGTTCCTTAAAGAGCTGATAAATATTAGAGGCTGCAAATTTTATTTGGGCTGTGGCAATTCTTTGTACTACACCTACTGAATAGACTGAATCAGTAATTATATTTACATCTCCTGGGTAATAAGTAAGAGCTAGCATGATAGCAAATAATTCATTCTGTTGAGTGGACTGAAAAGGAGTCCAGACTACTCTCTTTATGGTTAAATCATGCATTTTCTCCAATAGTTCTTTTGACAGCAGTTTGCAAACTTTCCACAAAATCTGCAAAAGGTTCATTGGGACCTTGCTCTATTTTAGTGAAAGCCTCTCCCCGATCTTTCTGTCCAGGGTGGATACCCCAAGCTTTTATTGCAGCCTTAACAATTTGTTCATATATTGTCATGGTATAATTAATCTGTTCTGAATTCTCTCCATACTGACTTTCACCAGCTAGGTGCTCAAAAGTGAATTTTGTGTTAACTCCTATTTCCAAATTGCATCTGACTTGGATTTTACATAATTCATGAAACTCCACAAGCCATAACAAATTTTCTCCAGGTTCCAGGCATGTCCTTGCTATGGATTTCCAATCATTTGGGGTTAGGACTTCATAAGACAAACCATCTAATAACATTTTAACATAAGCTGATGTAGTCCCATAAAGGGTACAACCTTTTTTCAAATCTTTAATTTTATTCAAATCTAAAGGTGCATATCTTCTCCTTTTATGACCTACAGAGCCAATCTCTTCAATCACAGAATATGCATGTATAAAATCACTTATATCCTGTCCTCTCTTAGCTTTAACCAATGTTTTTTCTAATCTTGTCATAGGCTTAGGCTACTTCACAGGCAATTTTGTTTGTGTTTCTGCCTCTTCCCCTCCTCCTTCCTCCACCTCTGAAGGTGGAGTTGATGTGGGCCCGTCAATAATCTGCTCTCTGGGCGGGGTTGAAGCTTCTTCAAGAGAATTAGAGTCATCACACCCTAATTCCTCATTTAAATCCTCTTGCTCTTGGGCAAGATCTTGATTTTTCCTCTTTTTCCTCACACTTCGTCCTCTGTTCATTTTTAAAACTTTTCCTTCTCCTACAACTTGCTCTATAGTTTAAGGCTAATTGAAATCTATTGAAGATATAAAATACCTCTGCAGAAATTGAACGAGGCCCATTTTTTGCATGAAATTCTTTCATTTCAAATCCCACTAGCTTCCATTTATCTACATCTATCTTTTCTTCCTCTAAGAACCAAGGGGATGTGAGTCTTAATGCAGCCAAGAGTTTAGCAATCTGTACCCAGGTTACAAGTAAACTCTGCTCCTCAATTATCTTAATTATATTCTCTATAGTACCACTCCTGAATGGGGGTGGAGCTGAGGCTGCCGCTGGGGCTGGGGCTGAGTCGGCTGAGGTCGAGGGATTGTCTTTAGCTAACATCTGCCCCATTTCAGCTATAAGGGATTGCTGGTTTAGCCCTTAACAAGTTAAGTTCCTTATTTATCTATTAGAACGTTCATTTAATCTTTAACAAAGTTTCCTTGTTACTCACGGTTCTGGGTCAGAGAGACTGAGATTTGGATCAGAGGCTTTTCCACTGGAATCAGGATTGTGTCTGTCCCTGTTCAGGCGCCAAATTGCTATGGTTCAGTCTAGCTCCTCTGAAGGGCTCAGAATAAGTCTTTGTCAGGATAAGCAAAAGTTCTTTCCTCACGTTGTGGACGCCAATATGTAACGTGCTGTGTCTCCAGAAGATGCCGATTGCTCTCTGGGAGGAGAACTCCTGTGTCAACTCAAATCTCTCAGACAGATTCTTCTTCCTGTAGAGAGCTGACTTCCCTTCCTGCAGAGAGCTGCCTCAAGCCTAGTCTAAAGCAGAGACTCTCTCTATCTCTGGAGTGCTGCCCTCTTTATCCTCCCAGAGAATGGGCATGGGATAATGCAAGAGCTTCTGGGAAGAACCACTTCAACCAATGAACTTGTTCCTCCCAAGCATGCAAGCTCTTCCCCAGGAATTCACAAATCAAACTCCCAGGAAAGGCCAGAACTAGAAAATTGTCAAGTACCAACTTAGCACTTAGTAAAAACCCAATATCTCATTATCTCATTAGCACTTAGTAAGAACCTGACACATTAGTTTTGTTTGTGCAGAAACTTTTTTATTTGGTGTAATCAAAATGTTCTATTTTATGATCAATAATGGTCTCTAGTTCTCCCTTGGACACAAACTCTTTCCTCCTCCACAAGTACGAGAGGTAAACCATCCCATATTCCTACAATTTATTTATGATTTCATTCTTTATGCTTAAATCTTGGGCCCATTTTGATTTTATCTTAGTATGTGGTGTTAAATGCGGGTCCATGCCTAGTTTCTGCCATACTAATTTCCAGTTTTCCCAGCAGTTTTTGTGAAATAATGAATTCTTATCCCAAAAGTTGGGATCTTTGGATTTGTCAAACACTAGATTACCATACTTATTGTCTCTTTTGTCCTGTGAACCTAATCTATTCCAATGATCAAATAATCTATTTCTTAGCCAATACCAAATGGTTTTGGTGACTGTTGCTTTATAATATAGTTCTAAATCAGATACAGCTAGACCACCTTCATTTAATTTTTTTTCATTATTTCCCTTGAAATTCTCGACCTTTTGTTGTTCCATATAAATTCTGTTGTTATTTTTTCTAGGTCATTAAAATAGTTTCTTGGGAGTCTGATTGGTATAGCACTAAATAAATAGATTAGTTTAGGGAGTATTGTCATCTTAATGATATTCGCTTGGCCTATCCAAGAGCACTGAATGTCTTTCTAATTGTTTAAATCTGACTTTATTTTTGTGGCAAGTGTTTTGTAGTTTTGCTCATATAATTCCTGACTTTCTTTTGGTAGATATATTCCCAAATATTTTATAATATTGACCATTATTTTGAATCGAATTTCTCTTTGTATCTCTTGCTGTTGGATTGTGTTGGTAATGTATAAAAATGCTGAGGATTTATGTGGATTTATTTTGTATCCTGCAACTTTGCTAAAGTTCTGAATTATTTCTAATAGCTTTTTTGCCAAGTCTTTTGGGTTCTCTAAGTATACCATCATGTCATCTGCAAAGAGTGATAGTTTGATTTCCTCATTACCTACTCTAATTCCTTGAATCTCTTTCTCGGCTCTTATTGCCGAGGCTAGCGTTTCTAGTGCTATATTGAATAGTAGTGGTGATAGGGGGCAATCTTGTTTCACTCCTGATCTTACAGGGAAAGGTTCTAGTTTATCGGCATTACATATGATGTTTACTGACAGTTTTAAATATATCCTCGTTATTATTTTAAGGAATAGTCCATTTATTCCTATACTCTCAAGCATTTTTAGTAGGAATGGATGTTGGATTTTATCAAATGCTTTTTCTGCATCTATTGAGATGATCATATGTCTTTTATTAATTTGATTATTAATATGGTCAATTATACTAATAGTTTTCCTAATATTAAACCAGCCGTGCATTCCTAGTATAAATCCCACTTGGTCATAATGTATTATCCTGGGGATGATTTTCTGGAGTATTTTTGATAATATCTTATTTAAGATTTTAGCATCAATATCCATTAAGGAAATTGGTCTATAGTTTTCTTAGTTTTTGATCTACCTGGTTTAGGTATCAGTACCATGTCTGTGTCATAAAAGGAATTTGGTAGGACTCCTTCAATCCCTATTTTTTCAAATAGTTTATATAGCATTGGAGTTAGTTGTTCTTTAAATGTTTGGTAGAATTCACATGTAAATCCATCTGGTCCTGGGGATTTTTTCTTAGGGAGTTGGTTAATAGCTTGTTCTATTTCTTTTTCTGAGATGGGACTATTTAGACTACTTACTTCTTCCTCTGTTAATCTGGGCAAGCTATATTTTTGAAGGTATTCTTCCATTTCATTTAAATTATCGAATTTATTGGCATAAAGTTGAGCAAAGTAGCTCCTAACTATTGTTCTAATTTCCTCTTCATTAGTGGTGAGTTCTCCCTTTTCATTTTCAAGACTAACAATTTGTTTTTTCTCATTCCTTTTTTTAATCAGGTTTACTAAGGGTTTGTCTATTTTGTTGGTTTTTTTTCATAGAACCAACTCTTAGTTTTATTAATTAATTCAACAGTTTTTTTTTTACTTTCAATTTTATTAATCTCACCTTTTATTTTTAGAATTTCAAGTTTTGTGTTTGTCTGGGGGTTTTTAATTTGTTCCTTTTCTAGAAATTTTAGTTGTAAGCCCAATTCGTTGGCCCTCTCTTTCTCTATTTTATGCAAGTAGGCCTGTAGAGATATAAAGCTTCCCCTTATTACTGCTTTGGCTGTATCCCACACATTTTGGTATGATGTCTCATTATTGTCATTTTCTTGGGTGAAATTATTAATTATGTCTATGATTTGCTGTTTTACCCAATCATTCTTTAGTATAAGATTATTTAGTTTCCAATTATTTTTTGGTCTATTTTCCCCTGGCTTTTTATTAAATGTAATTTTGATTGCATTGTGGTCTGAAAAGGATGCATTTACTATTTCTGCCTTACTGCATTTGATTTTGAGGTTTTTATGCCCTGGTATATGATCAATTTTTGTATAGGTTCCATGGATTGCTGAGAAGAAAGTATACTCCTTTCTGTCTCCACTTAGTTTTTGCCAAAGATCTATCACATCAAACTTTTCTAGTATTCTATTTACCTCTTTGACTTCTTTCTTATTTATTCTGTCGTTTAATTTATCTAATTCTGAGAGTAAAAGGTTGAGATCTCCCACTATTATAGTTTTGCTGTCTATTTCTTCTTGCAGCTCTCTTAATTTCTCTTTTAAGAATTTAGATGCTGCACCACTTGGTGCATATATGTTTAATATTGATACTGCTTCATTATTGATGTTACCCTTTAGCAGGATATAATGCCCTTCCTTATCTCTTTTAATTAGATAAATTTTTGTTTTTACTTGATCTTAGATGAGGATGACTACCCCTGCTTTTTTGGTTTTGCCTGAAGCATAGTAGATTCTGCTCCCCCCTTTTACTTTTAGTTTGAATGTATCACCCTGTTTCAGGTGTGTTTCCTGTAAAAAACATATAGTAGGATTCTGACTTTTAATCCAGTCTGCTAACTGCTTCCTCTTTATGAGGGAGTTTACCCCATTCACATTTATGGCTAGAATGACTAATTCTATATTGCTTGCCATCTTGTTAACCCCTGCTTATGCTTTTCTCCTTTCCTTCCCTTGTACCCCCCTACTCAGTATTAAACTTATGAAGACCACTTGCTTTTCACAGCCCTCCCTTTTTAGTATCCCTCCCCCACCTTAAAGTTCCTCCCCTTATTTTACACCTTTTCCTCACAATTTCTGTATTCCCTTCCCCTTAGCTTACTCCTTCCCTCTCACTTTTCAATGAAGTGGAAGATGCTTCACCATAAATCGAATATGTCTATTGATACACACTATGTTCATCTCCCTCCTTTCTTTCTCTCAGATATAATAGGTTACCTTTGCCTCTTCATGAGATCTAGTACCACCACTTTACACTTTTTTATGATATTCCACCTCTAGTTTCTAGGACAAATTATACATATGTTCTTTACATATTTTTATGGCAGAAGTATAGTTCTCAAGATTTCTTTTTACCTTTTTAGAAATCTCTTGAGTTCTGTATTTGAAGATCAAACATTTTATGTAGGTCTGGTTTTTTCATCAAGAATAGATGGAATTCATTTATTTCGTTAAATGTCCATCTTCTTCCCTGGAAAACGATGCTCATTTTTGCTGGATAAGTTATTCTTGGCTGCATACCAAGTTCTTTAGCATTTTGGAATATCATGTTCCAGGCCCTTCATTCTTTTAATGTGGACGCTGCTAGATCCTGGGTTATCCTTATTGTGGCTCCTCCATATCTGAATTGCTTTTTTCTACTAGCTTCCAGTATTTTTTCCTTTGTCTGATGGTTCTTGAACTTGGACACTATATTTCTTGGCGTTTTGATTTTAGGGTCCCTTTCAGTAGGTGATTGATGAATTTCTTCAATGTCTATTTTACCCTCCGTTTCCAAAACATCTGGGCAGTTCTCTTTGATAATTTCCTTGAAAATAGTGTCCAGGCTCTTTTTTTCCTCACATTTTTCAGGGACTCCGATTATTCTCAAATTGTCTCTCCTGGATCTGTTTTCCAGGTCTGTTGTCTTTCTAATAAGGTACTTGACATTCTTTTCAGTTTTTTAATTTCTCTGGTTTTGCTTGACTACCTCTTGGTTTCTCCTTGAGTCATTCATTTCTACTTGTTCGAGTCTAATTTTCAATGATGTATTTTCTTCACTCACTTTTTTATATCTTTTTGTAATTGTCCAATTGTGTTTTTAAGTGAGTTTTTTTCTTCTATGGAATTTTTTTTCCATTTTATCCATTTTATTTTTTAGAGAGCTGTTTTCTTTATCCAGCTCACTAATCCTGTTTTCCTTGGAGTTGTTTACCTTTTCCAATTCACTAACCCTGTTTTCCTTGGAGTTGTTTACCTTTTCCAATTCACTAATTTTGTTTCTCAATGATTTGATCTCTTTATCCACTCTGGATAATTTCTCCAGGCTCTCTTGCCAAGCTTCCCTTTCCTTTTCCCATTTCTCTTCTAGCTCTCTTGTGAGAGCCTTTTTGATTTCCTCTATGAGATTCTTTTTTATTGAGGAGCAGATCATATCCTCCTTAGGGGTTCCTCTGGGGCCAGTCTGTTTTTAGTTTCCTCAGTATTTGAAGTCTGTTCTCTCTCCATACAGAAGCTGTCAATGGTTAGAGCCCTTTTGAATTTTTTGTTCATTTTGTCAGAGCAGAATGGAAGAAAACAAATTAACAAGAAAAACAATTGGTCTGTTTTGGAGGGGATGGGGCTGGATGGTGTTAATGGGCTTTCTCTACAGACTGGGGGGGAGGGCAGCAGCGAGCCACTAACAGGACAGCGATGGTTGGGCTGCGTCTGTGCTCTGAGGCTCTGAGAATGCGCTGAGTCACTCCAGGTGGGGGTTGGCAGTGGCTGGGTTCTGAGAGATGCTAGCTTTCTGGGGTTTTATTCTTCACTTCCGGTGTTTACACCCTCTCCGCTGCTCCTGGCTTGCTGCCAAGATGAAATAGCCACACTGGAGTAAAAGTCTTTTTGCAGAAACAACAGAGATCGTACCCCTCCCCCCTCCCATCTGAGCTGTGTGAGCTGTCTGTCTTCTTCTGGCTTGCCTGCCCTCAATCTGTGTCCAGTCTGTTCAACCCTCCCCCAAGCAAACACAGACCTTCTCTGGTGAATTTCAAGGATGTCTTCTGTTGGTGATTATTTGTGGATTTCTTTTCTGGTCAAGGATTAATTCTGAGGCTTGTCATGAAGTAAGTCCTGAGAGAAAACACGGAGCTCAAGCAGCTGTCTGCCTCAACGCCGCCATCTTGGCCAGAAGTCCAGTAGTTTTAATTTAAAAGTAAAGGATTAATAAAGTAGGGAAACATCAGTAAAGATATTCAAATTCTAAGCTGCAGTTAGTGAAATTTTGCTGTTTAAGTTAAATATTCTTAGGACTGCAATTTACTATTGTTGTGATCTTTGATTTCAGGGATAGTTGTCTGAATTATCACAAAGTCAATAATAAAAAATAACATTGGCTGCAACACTGTTAAAGATGGATGTCTCTGCCTGGACTATTTGGGAGAAACTTCAGTAAAGCCTAAAGTCTGCATAGGATCTTCTTTTTTTTTTTTTAATACCCTTTTATAATAAATTTCTATAATCAAGAAGTTTTGTAAATAAAACACTAAGTCTATTAAATAATGGATTGATACTGCAACATCTCTGAATTACTATAATAGGATTCACATATGAATATCTTACAATTTTAACCTATATTTGCAATCAAATTATAATACAGGAATGATATTCTCCAAAGGGGGAAATGATTCAATAAGGTTATAAGACAAAAGATGTACAGTAAAAGTCTTCTGATTAAATAGAACAGTAAAATTTGAAAAAAAAAATCAACAGTCTTAGAATGTTTTTGCAAAGAATTATGTATCTATGCATACAATTGGTTTCCAGATTTATCTATCATGAAAATTCAGACATTAAGTATGTTATGGTAATATGTTCTAAGATTTTATTCATTAAGGATTATTTGTATTTTACACCTAAATTATATTGATAATAGAACAGAAAGTAACATTATTTTCCCATTTTTCTATGAATCTTAAAAGAAAGTACAGGCCATAGATTTCCTAAGAAAATACATTAGAACTAGACAGATCTACAAATGAATTATATTAAAGATTATATGTGGTACAGGATTTATTAAGGCTAAAAAGAGAAAATGATATATAATTTGAAATTCTCTAAAATTTTAAAATTGGAAAAGTGACTATTTTACATTAAGTTATAAACTCTAGATTTGGAAGAAGAAGCAACAGAAGCAGAGCCTTCTTTAGAATTGCCCTGAGACTAAAGCAAAATGTCCAAGAAAAGATACTTGGGGACCAGAGGTTGCTTTTGTTTTTTCCTATGACACCAGGAAGTGATGCCATAACATGCAAATGAATTGAGTTTAAATGAAGAGTGCTATATAAAGCCATTGGCTTCACTTTGTCCTCTGAAGCCATCTGGGTCTACTGGCAAAATCTTGATCAGGATGACTGAAGATAACTCTGGAAACATGACGGACCATGGCCTTTTTAATTGAGGTTTTGAACAGGTTTCAATTTGACTGAAGTGAAGCATCCATTCAATGATTAAGACTAGATAAGAAATTAGGCAGATAATAATCTCTTTTGCCTAATCAAAACAAAACAAAACAAACAAACAAACAAACAAATAAAAACAAAAACAATCTGGTAGGGGAATATCCTCAGGATTTCTGGCCAAAACAGAAGGAATTGCTTCATTCTGACCCAATCAGGGTCCAAACAATAATTGAGTTGAACTTGTTCTGGAACCTATTATTGTTCAATTAATGAAGGTCTGAGTGATTTGAGTTTAAGGCATGGCCCTTAGAATGAAATCTAGCCCATAAATCCCAAGATATTTTGGGAAGGTTCAGTGGTTAACATTTACATCCTTGGGGAAGAGCTTTTTCAGGTAAGGGTATGATATGCCCTATGTGGACAGAGAGAAGGAAGGGAAATAAGAAGGAAGGAAAAAAAAAGAATGAAGAGAGAGAGAGAGAGAGAGAGAGAGAGAGAGAGAGAGAGAGAGAGAGAGAGCGCTGAAAGGAGGCAGAATAAGAAGGGAGGAAGGAAGGAAGGAGGAAAAAAGGAAAAAAGAGAAAGTTGATAAATTGGCCCAGTTGGGTTCCCAGTAGAAAAACTCCTCTTACTACTAATCACAGAGATTAGTATTTGTCTGTCCTTGAAGAGGACCATAATATTATGGAGGTAATGCTATGACATGTAAGTAAAATGGATTTAAATGTGGGAGGGTTGTGCAAAGTCACCAGTCTCACTTTCTCCTCCAGTCATCTGGAACCAATGGCAAGATCTAGGATGACTAAAGATGGCCCTGGATTCAGTGGAAGAGGGAATCTACTAGTAGGACCCTTAACAGGATCACATTGAGTTGTGTAATGATTAAAAATGACTAAATGATCAACTCTGACTCCAAATCTAGTATATTTGGTCATTGTACCACATTCTTAATAGGAAAAATAGATAAGCAAATATTCTATTTTCCCAATCTGTTGATGACAATATCATGTGAGTGTGAAACAGAAATCATGCTAAAGGAAATTACGTCAGAAAATATTTAAGGACCTATGTCTAACAATAATAGGTTACACCCAAACTATCTCATTGTCTCCTTCATTTCCTCTTTCCCCTTCTCTTCCTTTCCTTTTTCACCCACTAGCATTTATTATTTACTTACTACTGGGACACTATGTAAGTGTAAAGGATCTATTTTTGTCTGAGGCCTATTTTTATGCTATCCTATAATTGACCATCTGAAATATTATTTTAGGTTAGGATTTGACCAAAAATAAACCTTACATTTTAGAGTTAATAATTCTAGATATTTAAACCTCCTCTCAACTGTCTATGAAAAGTTACTGTTGATTTTCTAAGCTATTTTCCCTTGTCCTGTCAGCTGAGAAGATCAGGCAGAAACTAATTTCTTTTGCATCTAAGCATAATCTTTTTTGGCAGCAAAAATGGAGTTCTTCAAAGCAGATGCTGTAGAGGGTAAAATAGTCATTAACAGGGTTGGTCTTTATCTTCATGATTTCTGTCACTATCCGGGAGATACTTATTTGTTCCCCAAAGATAATATTTGGAGTCATACATCTGGCCTTTGTCATTTCCATTTGTTAACATGGTGGTTTCAAGCCATTGCACTTCTAATTGCACTTCATTTTGTCCCTTCTGGGAAGAGAGACATGGCTTCCATCAGGTGTTTTCATAGATATTCTAATTATAGAAAAAAATAGACAAAATGCTGTTAGGATGTTACAGTTAAAACAGCATTTTGAGGGGGTAGCTGGGTGGCGCAGTGGATAGAGCACCAGCCCTGAATTCAGGAGGACCCCAGTTCAAATCTGGTCTCAAATACTTAACACTTCCTAGCTTTGTGACCCTGGGCAAGTCACTTAACCCCAGCCTCAGGGAAAAATAAAAAAAAACAAAAACAAAACAAAGCAAAAAAACAAAAACAAAAAACAAAAAAACAACAACAGTATTTTGAAATAACTAACTTTTGGTTAGAATAGTTGACATTTTAATGGAATATATTATTCTGTAAGAAATGATGAGCAGGATGATTTTAGAAAGGCCTGGAAAGATTTACATGAACTAATGTTGAGTGAAGTAAGCAAAACCAAGAGAACATTGTATACACTAACCAAGAGAACATCCTCTTAACAATGAGGTCATTTAAGGTACTTTCAAAAGACTTGTGATGGAAAGTGCCAAACACATCCAGAGAGAGAATTATAGAGACTGAATGTGGTTCAAGGCATAACATTTTCACCTTTTTTTAGGTTGGTTGTTTGCTTGTTTTATTTTCTTTGTTTTTTTTTGTTTTGTTTTCCCCTTTTATACTGATTTATTTATTTATTTATTTTTTTGCTCAGCATAAGAAAACTAGAAATATGTTCAGAAGAATTGCATTTGTTTGATTCTTATTGAATTGCTTGCTGTCTTGGGGAAGGAAGGGGGGGGGAAGAGAGGGAGAAAAATTTGGAATGCAAACTTTAGCAAAGGTGAATGTTGAAAACTATCTTTGAATGTATTTGGGAAAATAAATGCTATTAAAATAAATTAAATTTAATTTAATTTTAAAAAGAATAGTTGACATTATATAGTGCCTTAATGTTTGAAAAAAATCCTTTACAAATGTCTTACTTGAACTTCACAATAATCCTGTTGCCTGAGTTTTAAAGTTTTAAATTTATTAAGGTTATTCATTAAAGATCTTCATTTTGTAGATGTGGAAACTGAGGCTCAGAGAAGTAATTTGTTCATGATTACATTGATAGCAAGCATTAATAACAGGATTTGAACACAAGTCTTTAAGGATTCCAAATCCAGCATTGTAGCCATCATGAAGATGATAAGTTAAGCCATTTACTCAGGACCAAACAACTACTAAATCTCAGTGGCAGGTTTTGAATTAGTGTTTTCTTGACTCCGAACCAAGGCTTCTATCCACTACTATGTCTATATATCTATCTTCCAAATATTAAGGAGAACTATTTTTCCTATGCCTTCCCATCTCTTTTTAAATATGAGCTTTTATTTCTTTATTTGTAAAATTCAGATAATTTTTCAGAGAACTATCATGAGGATCAAGCAAGATAATGTATATGCAGTATTTTCTAAACCTCTCACATAGTAGGCATTCAATAACTATTAAACTGAAGATTTTCATATTTTGTAAGGGGTTTTTCAAATAGGATATCAGTGATTTGATATTTTCCCCATATCTTACAGATAAGAGAATTGAGACTCAAGAATTTCCCTACTGTTACTTAATTAGTAATGTCACACACAAGTCAGGGAGATGCATAAACTGTAATCTTCTGTATCCTTTCTATAACATCACATCTCTTCCCTTTTGGTTATATAAGAAGGTTAAACTAGTAGGCTAAAAGGTCTGTCAGCTAATAAGTAGCTAATCCTTACTGAATCCTCATCTATTCTTTTTTAGGCTGGGGTTAAGTGACTTGCCCAGGGTCGCACAGCTAGGAACTCATCTATTCTTAACATGGAAAAAAATAGCAAAATTCCTCTGTTAGTACAATGAATCAGAGACCAAGGGCTAATGGATAAAATGAGAAAACCAGAAGAGTCTTTTGAGCATCCATTGGCTCTATCAATGTCTCATCATTTATAAAAAAGTGGCATTTTCTCTTGCTGCCTAGGGCTCTTCAGGTCCTACTGCTTCACAGCTTGCTAAGTAAATGTCAGACTCGGGTTTTACATTGTTTTCTTGTTTTGTCAAAAAGCTCCTTTAGGGTTCCTGATCAACCAGACAATTTTCTGACTTCGCTAGTGCCTGTAATCAAGTGTAAATATTATCTTGATATGAAATAGATTTCTAAGATTCTCATCATCCCAACAGCAAAATGACTTCTGGCTTTTTTAGTCATCAAGGTTGAAGAGATCTTCTATTTTTAATTCAGAAACTATTGGCAACTTTAATGCTCTGTACAAATACATTAAGGCCACTGCTCTGAGAATCTGAACATATTCTTTAGTCTGACCCAGTTTCCAGCCCCCCCTCCCCCCCTTCTTTTTTTCAATGAGTATTTTGCTTTCCTGGTCAATGAAGAATAGAACAGAACAGAACTTTGAAGGTTTCCAATTTTGTTCACTTTCTTCAAATTAATTATAAAAAAGAGAAAACAGCAAATAAAATGACTTTCCACCACTATTCTTCACTTTCCTCCTCATCTCTTTCTCCCATTTTTCATTTAGACTTCATAAGGAAAAAGAAAAGGAAAATAACAGGCAGGTGTTAATCTCAGATCTTTGTCTATAAAGCACTGAGATTAAAGTCATATATACTAAGAGGATATACTTGGAATAGGAAGTAGAATAAGAACAGTGATGAGAGCACTGACTCTAGAACTGACCTCTCTGAGTTTCATTTTACAATTAAATTAGTGGTTTAGATTAAATGACCTTTGAGGCACCTTCTGGTTTGAGGCCTATAATCCTATGATCTATAATTTTAAGAAGCTTGGCATCTGAACATGAATTAAGGATACCTGGATTTGAATTGTGTTCCTGACTTTCACCAGTTGGGTGGTGATGGACAAATCCTGGTACTTTTTCTTCATTTGTGAAATTTAACCTTAAGACTCCTAGCTGTGTGACCCTGGGCAAGTCACTTAACCCCAACTGCCTCAGCAAAAAAAAAAAAAAAAAAAAAAAATATATATATATATATATATATATATATATATATATATATATATATATATATATATATACATATATATATATAAAACCTAAAGTAAGGAAAGCATTTTTTAAACCTTCAAGTGCCATATGAGTACTAATTATCTTTACTTTAGAAGAAAAACACACTTTTACCATCATGCACATTTCTTCATAAAAGTTTAGAGCAGAGACATGGATTCTGGAATGAGTACAAAATGGAACCTTTTTCTCTATTGTTAGGATTACTAGGTGAGAACTCAGGTTGTCTGGACAAATACAAGGTGAGAACTCAGGTTGACTTGACAGTTCTCTGGCTCAGACCTGTAAAGGGAGTTTACACCTTAGGAATCCTAGAAGGAGCAAGCTCATTGGTTGAAGTGGTTCTTCCCAGAAGCCCTTGCATTATCCCACGCCCATTCTCTGGGAGTATAAAAGAGGACACCACTCCAGGAAGAGGAGAAGACTCTGCACTACATCTGGCTTAACGCAGCTCTCTGCAGGAAGGGAAGTCGGCTCTCTACAGGAAGGTAAGTCACTTCTCTGGACAAGAGTTAACAGCAACTGCCTGGAGACAACGGTTCACTACAGGAAGAAGAATCTGTCTGAAAGATTTCAGTAGACACAGCAGATCTCTTCCCAGAGAGTGATCTGGCAGCTTCTGGAGACAACAGCACACTACAATCTATGACCACTAAACAACAGGTAAATGTCTTAAGAATATGAGGTATCCTAACCAATACAAAGAGCCTTAACTTCAGACTTGGAATTAGGATACATAGGTTAAAATCCCAGATCTTATCCTTGAGCTATACCTCATGTTCAGCAGTCTGCAACAAGCATCTTTTCCCTTTATTTATATTTATATTTATTTATAAATCATTATTTATGATTGACATCTCCCTAATCCTAAATTTTCTAATCTATAATTTATAAAAATGAATTATATCTACTACTTACTTCACAAATTCTTGTAACAAAAGTATTTTATTAACATCATGGTGCTATAGAAAAGAAGTTACTTGAAATGGTAGAATTCAAATAAAAAGTTCAGTACAACAAATGTTTCTTAAACATCTGCTATGTGTCAGGTATAGTATTGGGTGCCAATGATACAAAGATTAAAAACAACCATGGTAACAATCCTCAAGAAGATGGCATTTTATAGAAAGGTAATGATAAATATATATGATATATGGAGAGCTTTATTTTTGCAAACTTATGTTCATAGATTTAGAGCTAGAAGGGACCAAGAAATCTTCTAGTAAACACCCTTCATTTTATAGAAACTGAAGGGCTAAAGAGTTGGATGATTTACCCAAGATATGAGGAAAGAGCACTTTTTTTGGCTTAAGGAAAATTCTCTACATCGGCTAGGAAATGGAAAAAGAAATGTTAAGTTCAGAGAATAGCTGGTAGCACAGTTTGACTGGGAAAATGGATGGGAGAAAAGCTAGTAATATGAAAGATGTTCAGAAAGGCAATTACAGAATATCCCCACTAAAGAATAGGTGATACATAGTCATTCTGCTTCTCCTTGAAAAGACTCCAAAAGGGGAAGCCTGGCGGTTTCTAAGGCCATTATTTTACTATCCTCACATTGTTAGGTGGGTTTCCTGATGCTAACCCCATTTTCCTTTGTGCAACTTTTTACTCATTGCTCCTATTTTTTTGTCCTCTAAGGTCTAGTAGGAAGTGTCTAGTCCTTTTTCTGCCTCATAAACCTGGTAACATAAAAAATTTAGAGAGACATAGTTTCTGGATAATTAATCATTTTATCAATTATGCTTATTAGTATTAATAAAAGGATTGTTATTTGGCATTTCTTATGACCTATTTTTGATGAAGTCATACTGGTATGACTAACATTTCTAGATGTTCATTCTTCATTCCTTTAATAATACTTTTTTGTAGTTTAATCAGCTAGATGACAGATTTTTGAAGGTTTTAAGTTATTAAGATACTTCAAGTAATAAGATAAAGTAAAATAACATTTTAATTTAGCCAATCTAAACACAATTATTTTTGCAAAGTTCTAACTTTCAAATTATGCTGATGATAGAGAATCATAGATATTGAATTGGAAAGGATGTTCTTTAGAGGCCATCTTGTCCAACCACCTCAATTTGAATATGAACAAACTGGATGCAGAACAGGATTTCAACACAGGCCTTACTGACTCCAAGAAAAGGGCTTTATCTACTGTATCACTTGAATTTTCCTCACTTATTCCACTTGATTATTTTGTTGGTAGTATGGTTGAGCACTGATACTGCTTGTCAAAAGGTTTGAGTTCCAGTACTGATTTTTCCAGAATTGATTGTGACTTTTGATAAGAGTTTTAAGATTCTTCATATGTAAAATAGGGCATTAAGAGTAGATCACAAGACTATAAATTTAAAGTTGAGAGACTTGGTACTTAATAAATGCTAACTGATTGACTGATTCAGTCTCCCTGTACCTTATATATATGAAGACACTGAGTCACAGAGAAAATTACTTTTTCAAGATCAAAGATTTGAATCTAGCTCATTCAACTAGCAACCAACTCTTTCCATTCTAAGATAGATCAAAGTCTGTCATTGTACATTTACAGACTAGATGACTACTGAAGCATCAAGTATTATGGAAGTCAAAGAAGGTTGTATTGAAAATCTTTTTCATGAGTCCTATTTAGGATCATGGCAAAATTTGCAATTTATTTTCACTTTATACATGAGACAATGGAAATTGCACATATCTGTTTAGAATGAGAATTAAAGAATGTTAGAGATATAAGAGAGCTTGGAGAAAACATAGGTTAATTGTCCATTTTACAGATAAGGAAACAGAAGCCCAAAGACAAGTATTTTGCTTAAGGCCAAAGAGCTCTATTTGAATGAGATTTATAATTCATCTCATTCAGTTTGATTCATTTTTTTTTTCCTGAAACTTGGAATTAAACCATATAGTTAGGAAAGACCTTATTACAATGACAATTTTTATTTTATTAAAAATATTTTACTATTTGAAATATTTTAAAATTAAATTGAATTAAATTTAAATTATATTAAATTTATTATTTTAAAAGATATTTTAAAAATTCTCTCTCAAAAACTCTCTTGGTTATATGCAAAAGATACTCATTTTCTTTCAAAGTATTCACTATAAATTTTGGCCCCCTGAAGAGGACCTTATATATTTTAGTAGTTAAATTTTATATTTTGCCAGCAATGAAGTGTCTTGGCAAAGAATAATGCAATGAGAATAGAGAAATATGAGTTTTGGTCCTAACTCTACTAATAATGCTGTGATGTTGGGTATATTACTTTAGTTTGATAAGCCTCAGTTTCTTCCTTTATGTAATGAGTGGGTTTAGTCAGGTGATATTTTTGACAGTTTGAATCTATATTTTGATTTTTTTGATGCCTGACTTTTGTTTAGAGCTGTTATGTTTTCTCTTTACCCATTCACCTGTTGGGATAATTTCCACTGAAAAAATTGTATTTATAACACTTCTGTATCACTTGAAAGGTAATTATTGTGATCTATAGCATTTTAATCACTTACTTTATAAAGTGGGACACACTGCCAAAGAATGTGACAATAAGTCAACATGGGACCTGCATCTGGGTTGAGGTTAATTTCTCACCAGTTGAGAAACTCTCTTACTCCTACTAATGAAATTTTCACAGCTAATTAATTCCTTTATAACTAAAGATTGGGCTTGAAAATGGTTAAGGTAGATGCTGGTGTTTACACTGCTATTCTCTTCAAGCTTAGAGAAAGATTTTTTAAAATTTTAGTTTTTTTTAATTATAACTTTTTATTGATAGTACATATGCATGGTAATTTTTTATAGCATTATCCCTTGCACTCACTTCTGTTCCGACTTTTTCCTTCCCTTCCTTCACCTCCTCCCCTAGATGGCAGGTAGTCTTATTACATGTTAAATATGTTATAGTATACCTTAGATACAACATATGTGTACAGAACTGAACAGTTCTCTTGTTGCATAGGAAGAATTAGATTTAGAAGGTAAAAATAACCTGGAAAGAAAAACAAGAATGCAAACAGTTCACACTCATTTCCCAGTTTTCCTTTTCTGTGTGTAGCTGATTTGTCCATCATTGATCAATTGGAACTGAATTAGATCTTCTCTTTATTGAAGATATGCACTTCCATCAGAATACATCCTCCTACAGTATTGTTGAAGTATATATGATCTCCTGGTTCTGCTCATTTCACTCAACATCAGTTCATGTAAATCTTTCCAAGACTCTCTGTATTCATCTTGCTGGTCATTTCTTACAGAACAATAATATTCCATAACATTCATATACCACAATTTACCCAACCATTCTCCAATTGATGGGCATCCAATCATTTTCAGTTCCTAGCCACTACAAAAAGAGCTGCCACAAACGTTTTGGCACATACAGGTCCCTTTCCCTTCTTTAGTATTAGAGAAAGATTTTTGTAATAGTCTGATGAAATGGACTTACAGATTAAAATCTAATTCTCTTTAATAGGCTAAAATGGCATGGCATTGTGGAATGAATGCTGGATTTGGAGGCAGAAAATTGGTTCACTTTCCAGCTGTGCTACTTACTGTTTGTTTGACTATGGATAAATCACACTATGTTTCATTTTTCTTACCTATAAAATGAGGAGAGCAGGGTAACAAACCTCTTATGTCCTTTCTAGTTCAATGTTATGCAATATGGAAATAATTATATGCCTTTTTCCCCCCCTCTGTTTCCATTAACTTGGCTAAGATGTATTGCAAATTCTTTCAAAATAAGATGTATGAATTTTTGAGCAAATAATTTAGCCAAAAACTTTTCTCTAATTCTGATTTTCTCCTTAACACACTTAACTGATGGTTGTTTTTTGTTTCAAAGAAATCCAAAGACATCATGGGATGATATCTTGACTTTCACATGAATTGAATTGTGAGGCAGAGTTGCAGTCATCAGTTTCACTCTCTTCCAGAGTTATCAAAGATCAATGATAAGACAAAAGTCAGAAAAAAAATGATAATGCCCCAGAATTTAGTGTATGACTTTGTCATCTTCTATGTTGTACAAAGCTCTAAGTGTTCTACAGCACCTGCTTCACCTACTTTCATGGCGGTAGAAACAAATTGTTCTCATCTACCCATTTCACCAGAGAACATCTTCACATGTTTGGGATACTAATTCCTTTAACTTACCTATGATAAACTTTTTGGTTGCCCTGCAGTTGGTTTAAACTGTTCTACTGGGGTGTGACTGCTGTGCATACTACAACTTTTTGGGAATGAGTCTTCCTGACTCCAGGTCCAACACTCCATCCAGTGTACCACCTAGCTGACCTATAATATAGCTTTTTGGAGGCATAGGTGAGAGTTGGGTGAAAGTATACATAGAAGATGGATGAACAGCCCTAAAAAAGGCTCGACAAGCTCATATAACAGAGGTTGTAATTCTCCTTGAATACCCCATATACCCCCATTGGCTGATAATGGAATGATAAAAGGAGAAAAATAATCAGAAAGTGTAATGGCAAGGAATAGAAATGGAATAAACTTGAATTCTAGTACTATAGACCATTTATGGTTTGTTCAATTTCTTTTTCTATGATAGGGTTGTTTAAATATTTTGTTTCTTCTTTGGTTAATCTGAGCAATTTATATTTTTATAAATATTCACCTATAAATAATAGATTTATTGGCACACGATTGGGCAAAATAGCTCCTAATAATTGCTTTAATTTTCTCTTCATTGGTGATGAGTTAACCTTTTTCATTTTTGATATTGGTAATTTGTCTTTCTTCTTTATTTTTTTTTAAATCTAATTGATCAATGCTTCTTCTTCTTCTTCTTCTTCTTCTTCTTCTTCTTCTTCTTCTTCTTCTTCTTCTTCTTCTTCTTCTTCTTCTTCTTCTTTTCATAAAACCAGCTCCTAGTTTTATTATTTTTTTATGGTTTCTTTTTTCATTTTATTAATCTCATTTTATTTTTAGTATTTCCAATTTGGTTCTTAATTGGAAAAAGGTTATTTTGCCCATTTTTTTATTTTTTAATTTTTTTATTAATTTTTATAATTATAACATTTTCTTTGACAGTACATATTCATAGGTAATTTTTTTTTTACAACATTATCCATTGTACTCCCTTCTGTTCCAAATTTTTCCCCTCCTTCCCTCCACCCCCTCCCCTAGATGGCAGGCATTCCCATATGTATTAAATATTTTATAGTATATCCTAGGTTATTTTGCCCATTTTTAGCTTTATTAGTTGCATGTCTGATTCAATGATCTGCTATGTCAAAGTGTTTTCTGAGAATTATTTACTAGAGCAAAAATGAGTTAATTAGCAATACTATGAGTTCTGACAAAAGTAATGCTGAGTTATTCGTATTCCTTTTCCACAGTACATTATGTTTGTGACCTGCTGGTGTCTGGAAATGATGCACATCACAACTCTATCTATTCATCTTCTGTACATTTTATCTCTGCCAGTTCTATGATAGCACAGAGCAGGTATGTAATAAGTGTACCTTGATCTATCAAGTAGATTGTTTATTTTTTTTCCTTAAAATTTTTAGCAAAGGTTCAGACTTTAAAATATTGGGGCCAGCATACAGAGTCAAGATGTAGAGAGTAGACAGGTCTTTATCTGAGCCCTTCCTGCTTTTCATCAGATCAACATCAATCTGAGTTTTGGAGTAACAGAACCCACAAATATTTAAAGTGTAAAAAATTTCTAGCAGAAGATATTTTGGAAGAACTTCAGGAAAGATCTATCTCAATCAGGTGGGGGTGCAGGTTGGAGCCCAGGGAGACCCATGGCAGAGTGGCCTTTTTTAGCAGGGGAAATCTAATGGGAGGCTATTAACTAAATTACGGAAGTGTTTGTCCAGATTCAGAAGCCAGTGGATCAGCAGACTAATTGTGAGCCCTCAAAGATAAGACAAATAATGAGCCTCTAAATCCCAGAATAAAACAGAGACTTGCCCACACCCACCTAGCATAAGAAGTAAACCTACAGGAGCAGTCCCAGGGATTGTGGCTTGTAGAGAAAGCTTTGGACAATCTCCCCTTTGCCCAAAGAGTAGACTTTAACCTGTAAAAATGAGCAAACAAGCAAAAAGAGCTCTGATCATAGATAGCTTATATAGATACAGGGGAGAACACTCCTCAAACCTTGAGAAGATGAAGCCTCAAAGGGTGGTATAAGTTGGTCTCTATCTCACAAACCTGTCTTGGGAGAATTCAAAAAAGGATCTTAAAAGAGAAGTGGGGAAACAAAATGACAGCTTGGAAAATGGAAACAGAAATTATCAGAAGAAAATCACTCCCTAAAAAATTATTTTGGCAAAATGGAAAAACAAAACAAGTCCTTGAAAAACAGAATTTGTGAAATGAAAAAAAAATACAATGAACAAAACAATTAATTTTAAAGTTCAATTGGCCAAATGCAAAAGTAGATAAAAAAGCTAAATAAAGAAACTAATTCACTAAAAATTAGTAGTATTTAATGGAAATCAATGACTTGATGAGACATCAAGAACTAGTCAAACAAAACCAAAAAAAATGATAAAACAAATAGAAGAAAATATAAAATGCCTTCACACAAAAACAACTGACTTAGAAAATAGATTCAGGAGAGACAATCTAAGAATTGTTGGATTACCTGAAAAATACAATGAAAAAAAAAAAGAACCTAGACAGCATCTTTTAAGAAATCATCAAGGAAAATTGCCCCGATATTCTAGAATCAGAGGGTAAAAATAACTATTGAAAGAATCCATTGGTCACCTCATAAAGGATACCCCTAAATAAAAACTTCAAGGAATACGGTAGCTAAATTGAAGAACTATCAGATCAAGGAAAACATACTGCCAGAAAGAAACAACTCCAACATCAAGGAGCCACAATCAGGATTACCCAGGACCTACTAGCTTGTACTTTAAGGATCAAAGGGCCTAGAATATATGATATTCTGGAAGGCAAGGAAATTTGGACTGCAGCCAAGAATCAATTATCTGGCAAAAGCCTTATCTTTCCAGGAACAAGACGGGCATTCAATAAAATAGGGAATTTTCATTTATTTTTGATGAAAAGACCAATGCTGAACAGAATATTTGATCTTCAAATATAGAATGCAAGAGAAGCACAAAAAAGGTAAAAAGAAAAGGAAACCCTCACCCCCCCCTTTTTTTTTTTAAACATATAATTTGAGGAAGATAAGATAGTGGGAAATACAAAATAAATCATTTTAACTGTGAATGTGAATGGGATGAACTCTCTCGTAAAATGGAAGCAAATAGCAGCCTGGATTAAAAGCCAGATTCCTACAATATGTTGCTTACAAGAAATACATTTAAAGCAGAGTGATACATACAGAGTAAAGGTAAAAGGCTGGAACAGAATCCATTATGCTTCAGCTAAAGTAAAAAAGCAGGGGTACTGTTCCTGATCTCATATAAAGCAAAGCAAAAATAGATCAAATTAAAAGAATAAGGAAGGAAACTACAAGTTGCTAAAGAGTACCATAGATAATGAAGTAATATCAGTACTAAACATAGATGTGGTAAATGATAAGAAATTAAGTGAGTCACAAAAAGAAATAAACAGCAGAATTACACTAGTTCCTCTATCAGAACTAGATCAATTGAACCACAAAATAAACAAGAAAGCAATTAAGGAGGTAAATACAATTTTAGAAACATTAAGTATGATAGACCTTTGGAGAAAAAGGAATGGAGACAGAAAGGAATATACTTTTTTCTAGACAGTATATGGAACCTACACAAAAATTGACCATGCATTAAGGCATAAAAACCTCAAAATCAAATGTGGAAAGGCAGAAATAGTAAATACATATTTTTCAGATCATGATGCAACAAATATTATATCTGATAAAGAGCCAGGAAAAAATAGACCAGAAGTTAATTGGAAACTAAATAATCCTAATCCTAAAGAATGAGTGGGTAAAACAACAAATCATAGAAACAATCAATAATTTCGTCCAAGAAAATAACAATAATAAAACAACATACCAAAATTTATGGAATGTAGGTAAAACAATTCTTAGGAGAAATCTTATATATCTCGATACTTACTTGCATAACATAGAGAAAGAGAAAATCAATGAATTGGGCATGTAACTAAAAAAGCTAGAAAAAGTACAAATTACACACCTCCAATTAAAGATGAAATTTGAAATTCTGAAAGTAAAGAGAGATTAATAAAATATAAAGTAAGAAAACTATTGAACTAATAAACAAAACTAAGAGTAGGTCTTATTGAAAAAAACAAAAACAAAATAGATAAAACTTTAGGTAATTTGATTAGAAAAAGGAAAGAAGAAAATCAAATTGCTAGCATTGAAGTGGAAAAGCACCCCAAATGGGACCGTGAGAAACATAATCTTAAATCTTTGTAGTTAGAAGTTTATTATTAGTTCTTCACTCCCTACTGCATTTGTGCTGTCCTGAGATTCCTGAGTCCTTGAGTTGATAAGCTTAAAGAAATACTCCTTGCTGCTGCCTGAGAATGACCCCCTTAGAGCTATAACTTTTTTTTGCCTCCTGTTTAGAATAGAAATTCCTTTATTATGACAAATGTATCAAGAAACATTTTGATGTATCTCTCTTCTTCCTATAAATATGTGGCCCTGAAACCACTCATTTGCTGACCCCCCCTGTTCTGGTGGGGTGCAGTTGCTAGCTAGCAATAAACGCTCATAAATTTTCATTATTTTGGCTGCCCTGTTTTTCTCTCCTGGGTACTTCAGCATCAAAAGTGAAAACAGTAAACATCCCCCTCAATGAAGAAGAAATTAGAGCAATAATTAGAAGCTATTTTGCTCAACTGTATAGGGGGTGAGGGAAGGGAGGGAGAAACATTTGGAACACAAAGTTTTGCAAGGGTGAATGTTGAAAACTATCTTTGCATATATTTGAAAATAAAAAGCTGGAAAAAATAGAAAAAAATAAAATGTTGGGGTTTAAAAAATTTTTTAAATGAACTTATATATACACATGTATGTATACATACATATATACATGTTTATATGATACATATGTATATGTATTGTATATGAATATCTATCCTCTCCCATCCACGCTCCAATTTAAAAATTTAATAAACTCTCTTGCTAAGTAATGTACAATCAAGCAAAACAGATCTTTAGCTATCCCTGTTTTAACAGTGGAGAACATAAGCAATTCATTATCTCTTACTTGCTTCATGATTGTCCCAATTCCTTTTCTAAGGATATGTCTCTTTGATGGCTTCTTTCCTCCCACTTTTTCCTAGGCAATTCTTTCTTGGAAGTGCATTTTAGAGGAGTAGTGTGGTAGAATAGATACAGAACTGGTTCATTAGAGCCAGGAAGACCTGGGTTAAAATATCTTTAATACTGCCTATTCAATATTCCCCAAACACATACATTGTTTGTGGTGACTCACTGATCAGTTTTAAAGGCAACTCCCTAAGATAGAGTGTTTTAATCAAAGTTCTATGGGTTCTTTTTTTTTTTTTTTTAAGTATTTATTTAGATAGCTGAATTTAAAAATATTTGGTTTTCTTTGTAATCCTTTGTATTTTATTCATATTAAAACATTATTCTTGAAAAAAGATGTCTGCCATGGGGTGGGGAGGAAGGTCCATAACACACAAAAGGTCAAGAACCTCTTCTTGAAGATTATAAATTACAGAAAAGGTGTCAATCAGTATAGTTAATAATAACTAACATTTATGTAGCACTTTTAAGATTTGAAAAACATTTTATATATATTATTCCATTTCATCCTCCTAGCAATTCTGTGAGATAGGTATTATTATTATATCCATTTGATAGATGAGGAAACTGAGATTAAGAGACTTGTTTAGGGTATGTCACCTATCTGGCTAAGTTGAATTTCCTCACTAGGAGCTATTTACATCAATGACATTTTAAAAAATATAATAAAATGTTACAATCTACTCCGAAGATTGATGGACCTGCAATTTTAATTGTATTCCATGACCTGAAGCTATATAGTCACTGAAGACTAGACATAAAAGACAGGGTCTTTGTTTCAGGGAGAAGTCTTTGAAATATTAAATGTACTACATACATTTTCCAAAGACAAGCTAATCTACTTCTTTCTTTCTGTTCAATTCTAGACCCCATTCATTATATATCCATAGGATTAGCCAAGTGTTATGCATGGAAGGATCAACTTTGAAAGGTTAGGGAAGGCAATAAGTAGATTATTTATTATATTATATGTTATATTATATATTATAATAAATGTAATAATAATATATTATATTGTGATATATTGAATTATATATTATAAGTAAATATATTATTTATTTTTCAATAAAAATGCTGAACTTGAAATCAGGAAGACAAGTGAAAATATAAGACATGATCTAAGAGGAGAGTTTTGGCAGCGTTAATGAGAACTCAACACTTGGCAGCGATGGAGTCAATGGTCAAGAGTTCCCAAACCCCAGGCTAATGGAAAGTAGAAACATGACATCACCCAAATATTCAGACTTATAGGCAGATAAGAAGATTTCATGGACAATGCCATTTCAGGAATTGTTTCTTTAGAACCCCAATTTCTAGGTCTTTTAGTAAAGAAAGAAGAGTTCTTGAGCTTATTAAGCATTTTGGAGAGAAAAGGATTTTGCATGTGGCTGCTATGTGCAAGGGTGGTGGGTGATGGAATAGGAGTGCAGAGTGATGAGATTAAAGCTAAAATAGACTCTCTTAAGTGGTGACACCCTTTTATGAACCAATATTTCAGGAAGTACCTTAACCATTCTCACTTCATTCCTGGCTCAATTTACTCTCTGGATTTATTTTCCATCTTTCTGCTAATTGTTTTCCTTTCCAGTCCTACTTCCCCCAGTAGAATGCAAGCATCTTTGGGTGGAGATTGATTTGTTTGCTTATATTTATATCCTTAGTACTTCAGTCAGTATCATGCACAGAAATGTTTAATAAATGATCTCTTAGGGTAAGAAAAAGACTTGCACTTTGTGCTGTACTATTGTTAAGTTGTTTCAATTATGTATGAGTCTTCATGATGCTTTATAATATTTTCTTGGCAAAGATACTGGAGCGTATTTTAATTTCCTTCTTCAGCACATTTTACAATTGAAGAACTGAGGCTAACAGAGTTAAGTGACTTGGCCAGGGTCACACAACTAGTAAGTGTCTGAAGGTGGATTTGGACTCAGGAAGATGAATCTTCTCAATTCTTACCTAGTGTTCTATCCACTGTGTCACCTAACTACCCCATGTACTATTTCAGTAAACCTACACCAACAGTGTAGGTCCAATTGAAAATGGGTTTGCCTGCCTGGCATTTAAATGCCTTTCCCTTCCTGGAAAACCAAACTGTACTCAGTTCAGTACAGTAAAGCTAGATTGCAATAGGGCTGGAATGAATGGGGATTCACAGCAATGTTGGACTATCCTTATTAGAGAAGCTCCAGACTAGTTTTCCTTCTTTGGAATTTCAAAACCTTAGAGTAGTATCACTATATTTGATGCCTTTGTGGGTCTTTGGCCCAAAAGGGAATTTATCAGGATTTATTTCTATTTCAAAGGGATTTCAAGTCACGAGATGGTACTTTGAGTCTAAAAGACTTTAGGACTCCACAGAAAGAGAGTGTTGATTATGTTGATTGTTTATAAGTTTAATCCATGAGGTTTTATATTTTCTGTAGGATATAATAAGATCTTTCACCAACAGATTAGACACACACACATGCCTACATATATATATATACATATATATATGTATATATATATGCATATATAGTTATCTTGAGCCCTTTTTATTCTTATCTGGGGAAACCTTAATATGAACTATATTAATCTATATTTCTATAATTGTAGCCTTCTGAGAAAATGCTCTGAATGAGGACATAATGAAACAAAGAGAAAACTATTTGAGTAGTTCCCCAAACTGACCTTGGTTCAGATAAGATCAGAATGATAGACTATGGATAATTTTTAAAAATTAATGCTTTTTTAATATTTGAAAAGTAATACTAATATCCCAATATTTCTGGATACATCTGCCCTTCTCACCAATCTGAGCCCTCCCTTGGAACAACAACAACAACAAAAACAGTTTTGGCAGTGAACTAATGGAATAAGTCTAACAATGTATGCAACATTGTGTCCCTTACTCTCTTATCTAGAAACCTAAAGGAAAGTACATTTATATATTATCAAACAGTTATGGGTTTAAGGTCATAAGCAATGAAATGTGTGTCCTGAAAGGGTCCTCAGATACAATTTCATGTCATCCTTTTTACATATTAGGAATAACTAAAAATATGGGGGATTCATAAAAATGTAGAGCAACTTGTATCAGCTCACAATCATTTGTGTAAATCTAAAAGTAAGTTTACTCCCAGATTAGTTCTTTGCTAATCTACCCAGCTGGCTTGATGGCATATATCTTCTCCTTTTCTCTGCTTCTGTATTTATGCTAGACAGAGTCTTTAAAAAGCTACTTTTCAGGTAAAGTTTTCTACAAGTCACTAATGATACTTCTTGGCAAGAGTCATTGCTATCAATACAGGGTACCTTTCAAAATAAGTCCCCCTAACTTTGGGGGGACAACAAAATCTACAAATAATTCCATTTCTATCTGTGCAAAGAATCAAGAAATACATCCCACACTTGACCATGAATACTTTTTGTTATGTCCCTAAGAAATTATTCCTCTAGCAAGAAAGGAGCAGTAGAAGGTTTTTTGCCCTGTGGTAAAGAATATAAAGTAGCTTCTCATGAGCAGCTGCACCAGCTGCTCTATTTTTATTCTCTTCTTGACCATTCCACTCCAGTGGATTCTTTCCTGACCCTGTTAATCCAGAATTGACTGAGCTAGCAGGGTACTAGGGGTACTCTAGTTATCATCCTAGTTTTTGCCAGTGATTCACTAACTATGAGACTCTGGGCAAGCTACATGATCTCTTTAATCTACAGTTTCCCAGCTTATAAAATAGTGAATTTGAATCTGTTGACTATCTTCTGTGTACAAACACTGGGTTAGACATTCCTGGGGTTATAAAGAAAGTATATTTCTTGTCTACAAGAAACTAAAAATGATATAGCACTAATAACACTAAACAAGATGAAGGTTTATCATTTAGAGTGATTAATGGAAGCCAGCAAAAAGGAACTTTCCCCCTCAGTTGTAACATGCACATCAATGAAATACAAGGAAAATGGACTAATAAAGGTAAATGACTGAATTAACACATAAGATTATATTTAGATTTGTACTAATAGATCATTATTTGCCATTTTATAGTCAAAATTTTATTTCAGGTGAATCTAAATCTTGCCAGAGATTAATTGATAATCTCATTAGAATGCAATAGGCAGCGAATTGGAGGAGCAAAGTCACAAGGCTGAATAGATCTAATCAGCACACAGCATTTGATAAATAAGAATAATGAATAAGTGTAAATTTGATAAGTGTGAAATCATGAAGTGGTTACATTATTTTAATTAACGCTATATTGTTCCATTGAGCTAGAACCAATTACCAATTTTTGAGAGATTACAATACCCAACTTTATTGTAAGTAAAAATACTGTTTTAAACAAAATAAATTTCAAGCATTGCATTTTGTTCACCTCCTCAGATATTCACCTTAAGGGATTAAGGTGAGAAATTCAAGTGAAGGCATGTAAAAAAAAAGCCATAGGAAAAAAAAAAAAAAGCCAAATTCCAGGCAAATAAATCATGTTCATACATTCCCTATCATAGCCATGTTGTCAAAGCTATTGCACACAGGACAACTAGCTCTACTTTATCATAATGGCTGTAATAAAGGGTACAATTGAAGAACTTTCTTATAAATAATCTTTATTTTAAAAAAATTAATTTCTGTGACCAACTGGATGACTTCAGAAAGGCCTGGAGACACTTACATGAACTGCTGATGAGTGAAATGAGCAGGAGCAAGAGATCATTATATACTTCAACAACAATACTATATGATGATCAATTCTGATGGACAAGGCCCTCTCCAACATTAAATGAGCCAAATCAGTTCCAATAGAGCAGTAATGAACTTAACCAGCTATACCCAGCGAGAGAACTCTGGGAGTTGACTATGAACCACTACATAGAATTCCCAATCCCTATATTTTTGTCTGCCTACATTTTTGACTTCCTTCATAGGCTAATTGTATACTGTTTCAAAGTCCGATTCTTTTTGTATAGCAAAATAACTGTTTGGACATGTATACATTTATTGTGTTTAACTTATACTTTCACATATTTAACATGTATTGGTTAACCTGCCATCTGGAGAAGGGGTGGGGGGAAGGAGGGGAAAAGTTGAAACAAAAGATTTTGTAATTGTCAGTGCTGGAAAATTACCTATGCATAACATTTTTGTAAAAACTTTAAAAAATTAATAAATGAATTTATGCTTAAAAAAATAAAACAGTACACCACCACACAGTTGAGAAAAAGAAAAACAGAAAACCAACATTTCCTGACCTTAGTATGTACTTGTAGAAAAGATAGAAGGAAATTGATATTTGCAGATTCTCTGGGTTTTTGTTGTTATTGTTGTTGTTTTTTCCTGCAACCTTGACCAGGGGATTACTACCAATGCTGATCAGGAAATACGGATATGAACAAATTTGGTATAAAACAACAACAATTGGTTTTATAGTAGCAAGAGGGGCAAAGGTGTCAAAGGGTAGAGGAATGTCAAGTCACAGAATTTTTGGTAGACTCTAGCATGCCCTAGAACAGTGAGGGGAGAAGTTTATTCAAAGACTATCTTCCCCCATATTCCCACCTATAGCACTTTCCCTGATCTTATAGAAATCTAATAATTATGCTCTTAAATTTTAATCACCCAAACAGGAACACCACTTAATGGCGCTACAGATTCTTATAGCAACACTCCCTAATGCTCATCTTATCCTCAATTACATGTTAAACAATTTTTAAATTTTGGGTTTTTTTTTTTTTTGAGTTTTGAATTACAAATTCTAACCACCACCCCTCTTCCCATTCCTTTCCCCAAGACAGTAAACAATTAGCTATAAGTTGTACATATACAATCATGTGAAATATTTCCTTATTTGTCGCTTTATACAAGATGACTCAAATAAAAGTAAAAGGATGAAAGAAAGAAAGTGAAAAATAGCATGCTTCAGTCTGTATTCAGTCAATATCAATTCTTTTAAGTGGATGGTAATTCATCATTGGTCTTTGGGAATGTCTTAGATCATTGCGTTGCTGGGAATAGCTAAGTCATCCACAATTCTTAATATTGTTGTTATTGTGTATAATGTTCTCTTAATTCTGTTCACTCAACTTTGTATCAGTTTGTGTAAGTCTTTTCAGGTTTTTCTGAAATTATTTTGCTTGCATTTTCTTATAGCATAATATTCCATCATAACCATATACCACAAGTTGTTTAGTCATTTCCCAATTGATGTGCATCCCTTTGATTTCTCATTCTTGATCCAAGGTCTCATAAGACTCCAGAGTTGGAAAGAATTTTAAAGAATCAAAGATTAAAGTTATTAAGTGGCTGAATGAAGGAACTGGGACAAAAGAGGATTTTATTTTGCTTTTCATTTAATAGTTTTGACTGTTTCTGTTCTGTAAAACACTTTATACTAGTTTCATTTAAGAATCCCAATAATTCTTGTAGGTAAGTATTGCAAGCATTACTGTTACCTTTTTTTTTTTTTTTTTTTTTTTAAAGAGAAAGAGAAAATTTCAGAGTGAGTAAGTGACTTGTCCATAATTTCACAGCCAGTAAATGTTAGAAGTGGTATTTGAATACAAGTCTTTCTGAATCAAAGTTCAACATGTTTTCTATTGTCACATTGTTTATCTAAATTATAGAAGGATGCAAATTTTAAGCATTCTAAATTGTTTGATGTTGTAAATATTTGTTAGAACTATATGAAAGAAGATCCTCTGATTAATTGAAACAAAAGAAGACTCTAGTCAAATGACTAAACTATAAAAAAAAAAAATGATACAGGCTGCTTCCTATTGATCTTTGAATCTTCCTCCCTGCTTAATATAGTCTTTTGTTTATAGTACTTTGACAAATCTACTTTTTCATTCTTATGGCTACTCTTTTTAGTGGTACTAATGACAATCTCTCCATATATTTCCTTTTTTAAAAAAATAGGTTTTTAGTTTCAAAATATATGCAAATATAGTTCTCAACATTCACCCCTGTAAAACCCTGTTTTCCAATTTTTTCCCTATTCTTTTCCCCACTCCCTCCCTTAGACAGCAAGCAATCCAATATATGCCAACCGTGCAATTCTTATGTACATATTTCCACACTTATTATGCTGCACAAGAATAACCCAATCAAAAGGAAAAAAAAATAAGAAAGAAAAACAACAACAAAGGTTGAAAGGTGAAAATACTATGCTATGATCCACATTCAGTCCTCTTCCCTCTGGATGCAGATAGCTCTCTCCATCCCAAGTCCACTGAAACTGGCCTGCATCAACCCATTGCTGAAAAGAGAAACATCCATTAGAATTGATCATCACATAATTTGCTGTTGCTATGTACAATGTTCTCTTGGTTCAACTCACTTCACTTAATTTCAGATCATGTAAGTGCCTTCAGACCTTTTTGGAATCATCCTACTGATCATTTCTTATAAAATAATATTACACAACATTAATTTATCATAATTTATTCAGCCATTATCCAACTTATAGGCATGTACTCCCTTTCCAGTTCTTTGTCACTACAAAAAGGGCTGCCATAAACATTTTTGCACTTGTGGGTCCTTTTCCATTTTTTGTGATCTCTTTGAGATATAGATTCAGTAGAGATACTGCTGGATCAAACGGTATGCCCATTGAGCATAGTTTCAAATTGCTCTCTAGAATGGTTGGATTAGTTTATAACTCCACCAACAATGTATTCATGTTCCAGTTTTCCCACATCCCCTTCAACATTTATCATCTTTTCCTGTCATCTTAGCCAATCTGAGAAGTGTGTCACAGTGGTATCCAAGTTGTCTTAATTTTCATTTCTTTAATCAACAGTGATTTAGAGTACTTTTTTCATATGACTAGAAATGGTTTCAATTTCTCTCCAAACATTTTCAACCTATTTTTGTCTGTCATTTCATAAGTCTTCTTTAAATTTGTAAGAATGAGATGATAGTTTCAAATAAATAAAATAAATAAAATTAAATAATAAAATTAAAAGCAAATCTATAAAAGTTAATAGCATTTCTAAATATCAAAAACAAAAATCCAAGGAAAAGAAACTATCATTAAATAAAATTATAACAACAACTAAATTATACTATAATGAATGAAAATCTTTGAGAAACAGAGTTTCTGGATAATTAATAATAAATTTATTAATTAGGCTAGTTTGATGGTTAATGGTTTCTCATGGTAACCAAAGATACAAAGGAAGACTCTGAATTACTTTAAATCTCTTCTGAAAGGGAATTTTCCTGATAAATGAAACTTATCTCTTACTGATGAACATTTAATGACAAAATGGACTAAAAATCTTCAGCTATGCTTGCTGAGAATAAGGTTTGATCTTGCAATACAATGGCCTCAATAAATCTGAACAGGAATGCTTGTTTCCATCCAAACCTCACTAGGTAGTTATCTTCTTCATGATCTGGGTTTCCTTAACCTCTGATTGAGAGGTTCAAGGATTCTTCCTTCAGTCAATGGATCCACTGGATATGATTCTGTTATACTTTTAACAGAAATTAGGTTTCCTTATTAGGTGGCCCAACCTAATTTTGGATGATAGTAGTAATTTCATTAATCAGTCTTGTCTTTCTGAGAATGACTGACCTTTTCAGGAGCTAACCCTTAATAGAAATAAAAGGAAAAGGATGGATCAGAAATTAATAATTAGTTATTAATATGATAGTATAATAATAATTTCTCTCATTGAATATCTTTGGGAGTTGATCAATCAAGGCACATTCAAGATCTATATAACTACAACTGCAAAACATTTGTTAAAGAAATAAAGTGACAAATATTTGAAGGAATATTCATGGCTCATGGTTGGACCATGCTAATATTAAAATAGGATGAGAAATTGCTTGGAGAGAAATTTATTATTTGGCAAGAAAATATGGAAAAAATGGAAAGTCATTTGGAATATATCATTTTTGGAACAATATAAGATCATTAATTTAGAGTCAGAAGGGACCCCCAGGTTTTCTAGTTTAATCCCTTCATTCAATTGATGAGGAACAAAAACCTAAAAATATTAAAGAAAAGTTCTTTGGTAGTAAAAAAAAAAAAAAAAAAAAAAAGATGGGATACGTTTGGAATTACATGTAAAACCAAAGCTAAATGGGTTACTTAAGATCATACAGGTATTGAGTGGCAGAGTCAGGATTTGAATCACAGTCCTTTGAGACCAAATATAGCATGTTTTTCAGTAGAGTATACTGAACTCTAGCTTATTTTAAATCATATGTCATAACAAATTGAAAATAAATACACAATCTTAAAATTTAAGGCCACAACCAACTAAATCAATTAAACAACAACAACAAAATTTTAAAGGACTGGATCAAGTAACTTACAATTTAAGGCCACAACCAACTAAATCAATTAAACAACAACAACAAAATTTTAAAGGACTGGATCAAGTAACTTACAATTTAAGGCCACAACCAACTAAATCAATCAAACAACAACAACAACAAAATTTTAAAGGACTGGATCAAGTAACTTACAAGTATGGCTAAGAAAAGTGCTCTTAACCAAACATAGCTTAAGAAAATGGAAGAAAAAAGAATAAGCATTTTTTTTTTTTACACTGCTACTACACATTAGGCACTGTGCTAAAAGCTTTTCAGAAATATTTTATTTTAGGGGCAGCTAGGTGGTGCAGCTGATAAGAGTATCAGCTCTGAAATCAGGAGGACCTGAGTTCAAATCTGATCTCAGACACTTAACAATTCCTAGCTGTGTGACCCTGGCCAAGTCACTTAACCCCAATTGCCTCAGAAAAACAAATATTTCATAAATATTTCATTTGAGTCTTACAACAACTCTGAAAGATAGCTATAATTATTATATCCACTTAATCTTTGAAGAAACAGGTACAAAAAAAGATTAAGTGATTTATCCCAGAATTACAGTTGGACAATCTGGAGATACAGTGGATAGATCACTGGGTCTAGAGTCAGAAAGACCCAAATTCAAATCCAATCTATGATATGACCTAAATGTAGAGGCAATCACAAGATATAAAATACATAATGTAATAGCAAAAAATTGAAAATATTTTGCATTAATGAACTTTGTATAACTAGAATAGACAAGCTGTTGATTAGGGGAAAATCAGCATCAAATATCTCTGATAAGGGTCTAATATCCAATATAAATATAATGACCTAACACAAACAATTAAGACTGGATATGTGACATCAAATAAAATATTCTAGTCAATGAGATCAAGTTTTAAGAGCATCTAGAGAAGAGGAAGAAGTGAATAGATACGTGATGAATCTGACAGCTCTAGAGAAGAGAACAAGGGATTTGTAGAAAAGTAAATAATTATTGGAGGGTCTAGAGGAGCAAAATTTAAATTGTAGTTTCTATTCATAGAAAGAATTGGTGTGGTTGTACAAATGTAGTCAATATTAAAACAGCAAGATTTATGCTAAATTTTTAATAAGCTTTTAACTTTATGTATTATTTCTAATTGGACTTAAAAAAAAACAGCAGACATGGAAAACAATCAGTCATTAATTAAGAATATGTTTCAGAACCCATTTTTATTTTCTTTTGCATATTCTCTTTGATTGATTTTTTTTTTTTAGCTTTACTAATCTTCCCTAAAGGCTCAATTCTGAACACTTTTTAATTAATTTAAAAAACACTAACAAATGTTAACTAGCAAGTTGCCCTTTGAGGGATAGCATATTAAATACTCTCTGTAGTTAATAGAGCCCTAAATTTCTGAAACAACATGGACTTCATTGTAGGCTTTAAAAAACAGTTCTATTTGTATTGGAGACAAAAGGTTTCTAGCACACAAGATCAAGATCAGATCAAGGAAAAATGATATATTATTTCCCGGTGTTCTACTTCAGCTGTAGCTAATAATCCTTCATAGTATGTCTGTGAATAGTGCTTGACAGTGTGTTTGAATTAAGTATGTAGTGAGGATCAACTCTGTGCAGCCTAGTGGATAGTTAGGTGGTATAGTAGTTTTAGTGCTGGACCTGGAATGAGAAGATTCATTTTCCTGAATTCAAACCTCACCTCAGATTATTAACTAAGTGACTATTGGCAAGTCACTTAACCCTATTCACCTCAGTTTCCTCATCAGTAAAATAAGTTGAAGAAGGAAATGGCAAACCACTCTAGTATCTTTATCAAGAAAACCCCAGAGTCGGACATAGTTGAAAATGACTGAAAAAGAACAGCTGTGATATACCAAACTCTTAAAAATATCATTGTAAACTCAAATCTGTAGTATATCTGTTAAGTATAAGATTATAGATAGATATAAGAACTATGCACATACATATGTACACTATCTTTATTCCTCTATGTGTATGTGTATACATACATACACACATATCTATATTCTCAGGATCTCTTTAAAAATCTTGTGTGCTAGAAACCTTTTGTTTCAATATCATCAAATAGTGATCACAAGAAAGGCAGTTACATAATCTAAAAATATCTTTAAAGGTGATAATGAGTACTTGACAGGCAAAACATTACTCTTTGCACTGTTTCACTCCTTCAGTTTCTTTTTTTAAAATTATTTATTTTTTATCATTCTTTTAAATAAAATTTTTTGGCTTACAAATTGTCTACCTTTTTCCTGTCCCAACCCTCCCATTGAGAAGGTAAGTAATATTATAGCATTTACACTTGCAAAACATTTCCATTTTAGCCACGTTGTTAAAACAAAAACCTAAGAAAGAAAGTTTAAAAAAAAATGCTTCAATCTGTACTCCAGAGTTCATCAGTTATCACTCTAGGGCTAGATAGTATTTTTTATCATGCATCCTTTAGGATTGTTTTAGATCATTTTATTAATCAGAACAGCTAAGTTTTTCACAGTTAATTATCATTTAATATTACTGTTACAATGTACAATACCTTGATTAAGCTCAGTTCATTTGGCATCTATTCATGTAGTCTTCCCAGATTTTTCTGAAACAATTTTCCTTGTCATTTTTTGTAATTCATTGGTATTTCATCTTGCACCACAAGTTATTTTTGCTCAAATGATGGACATTCTCTCAATTTCTATTTACTTGCCACTACAAAAGAGCTGCTACAAATATTTTTGTACAAATAACTTCTTTTTCATTTTCTTTGATTTTTGGGGGATTCGGATCTTGTTATTGGGTCAAAGGCATGCACAGTTTTGTAGTCTTCTGGACATTATTCCAAATTATTCTCTAGAACAGTTCAATCAGTTCACAACTCCACAAACTGTATATTAGTGTACCTAATTTTCTACATCCCCTTTAGCATTTGTCATTTTTTTTTTTGTCATATTAGATAATTTGCTAGATGTGAGGTGGTATCTCAGAGTTGTTTTAATATACATTTCTCTAATCAGTTGTGACTTAGAGCATTTTTTCATGTGATTATTGATAGCTTTGTGGGGAATAGAGCGAGATAAGGTGAAGAATATAAGAATATAATTCACATATAAGAATATGTGAATTCTTTTTCTGTATTTTATTTTCATTATTTCTGTGTTTCCTCTATGACCTGTATAATATGTGCAGGCCCATATTTACTTGAGCCTTGGCCAGATATAACCATATTTACTTAACCTGAGCTGATGACATTTATCAGTATTTGACATTTATCGATATTTAGCTTGACCATGATTTGCTTGATTAAGCCTGAAGGCCTGATTTTCTGTTTCCTAGAAATCAGGAGATTTTGGGGAAAACGAAACCTTCCATTCCAATCTCTCTGAAAAGCAACAACCAATTGGATGCCTCCCCCTCCCTTTCTTAATGCTTTCTTACTTATGATGTAATCTCTTGTATAAAAGTTATGTATTTTTACTACTTCTTTAGCCCTCCTACCACGAGCTTTCTTTTTCTTATCTCAAGATGGAATGGCTCATCCTCCATTGATTTTTAATAAACATCTTTTCTGCTTTCTACTGAATGATCTCTGAGTAGTCATTTTGGGTAAGGGTCTTCTACATCCCTCACAGCTTTCATTCTTTTTCTTAAAAATATCAGTTCATATTCTTTGAACATTGATTAATTGAAGGATGGCTCTTATTTTTATAAATTTGACTCAGTTCCAGGCAAAAATTCTTTTTAATATTATAGTGCAATTTTATTTTATTTTTGAATGCTGGAAAGATTTATTTTATATCTTTGCAAGAATGGATGCCTAGGGCAGCTAGGTGATACAGTGGAAACGATAGGGGAATCCTGAAATTGTTCTACTTGAAACTGTCCTTCTTGACCTTTGAGGTGAGCCCTGAAACTTTCCTGACAGTGACAGGTATATTAAATACTGCAGAGATATAGGTACTAGCACTCAAGTAAACAGTAACTAAGCTTACCTCAAGTCTGCCCAAGCTACCGTTCACTGCTACAAACTATAAATTATTATAAAATAATATAGGATATTATAGAATATTATTGGATATTAAAGGAATATCATAAGAGCTATAATGAGCTTATTTGTAAAAACTAGATGTACACCATCTTTTAAACCAAAAACTTGGTTCACTTTTTTTATAAGTTTTGAAAAAAAAAATGCAAAAAAATTAATGCTGGCATAGTATACGAACTCAACTTTTGTCAAAAATTATTTATTAGTTTATATAGCTTAACCCAAAGCAAAGCACTGAAAATGCTTAGATGGGCTTTAATCAGTTCCATAGGCACAAAGATTTGGTCCTAGCCTTACTGTTAATTTTTATTTGACCTACACATGCAAGTTTCTGCAACCTGGTAAGAATGCCCTTAAAACTTGACCTAAGTTTAAAGGAGCAGGTATCTGGAACACTTCTTAAAGTAGTCCATGACACCTTGTATAACCACACCCCTACAGGATATAGCAATGACTAACATTGAGCAATACCCTTGGGGGCAGTTAAGTGGTTTCATTAAGATTGCCCCAAGATTGTCCCCTATTTAGTTCAAATTTAAGTAGTCTCCCATTCAGCTGGAAATCTAGATTTCTGTTGACCCCTATTGAACTGAAAATTGGCTCAAGATCACTCCCAGTAAGTAGTCTCATCTAGGCCTGGGAACAATGACAACATTGAAGGAATCTCATTCAATTGAAACATAAGTTTCAGATTCCTTATACAAAAAGGCAACAACAACAACAACAACAAAAATAAATAAATAAAAATTTTAAAAGGGCAATTTGGGGCTCATTTCTTTGCAGAAGCCCAAAAGCAGGAATCATGCTATACTAAGGACCTCTCCTTGGATAGCTGCTTGTGAGGACCTTTACCCACTGAGAAGATACTATTATATTCTCAGCATTATAATATTCTCAGCATTAACCCCTCTTTATCTCTCTGCCAGGATTTCTCTGCTAGACATTTACTTCTCTGTTGGGACCTTGTCACTGAGGAAATCAGCTTCCTAACAAAAGTTGACTTCTCAGTACCAATAAACTTATTTTTGCCTGTCTAACTATCCAGGTTCGTGAATTCTTTCATGTTGAATCTCTGCACCAACCAGGAGGGGTTTCCATAACTCTCTGCCCTGTGCCTAACCTCATCATTTGGTTCCCTGACCAGGAATCGAAGGGAAATGAAGGAGTTCTGGCAGCTCTCTGCCCTGCCACAAACATCACCAGGCCTGAAATCAGGGGAACCTGAGTTCAAATCTAGTCTCTGACTCTTAACACTTCCTAGCTATGTGACTCTGGGCAAGTCACTTAACTCCATTTGCTCCAGAAAAAACAAAAACAAAAACAAAAACAAATGGTTGCCTAGGTGAGTAGATACAACTTTGAAACTCCAAAAGCAACATTTTATTTCCTCTCATGTAGCATAATTCCCTCCCCTGATTCCTCATTAATTTGATGTTACAGAATTTACAAAACATGGATCTCCACCCCTTATTACATAGCCAATCCCTGCTCCAAAGGAGCTTACATTATTAGAAGGGGGAAGGGTAATAGTGAAGGGCTAAAGGCAGAGCACAAAAGAGTCTTTTCAAATCTCTGTCTACCACCCTTCATTACAAAATTCAATCTCTATCGCCAAGGAGCTTATGTTCTTTTGGGGGAAGATAATCTCCACTCTTGATTATTCCTTAATGTCCTTGTGAGTTTCAGTTTTCTAACTGAAGTTTCATTTCTCCAATTTAATTTTCCTAATGGTGGAAACCAAATATATCACCATCCATTTCTCACAATTTCCCTTTTTTTCTTTTTTTTTTTTTTTAATAATTTGGTTTCCACATTTTTTTCTAACACCTCAAATTTGAATAACAGTTTTATATCTCATGTCATGTCTATTATTAACCTCTACATGGATCTCCTTATATCCATTACATAGGATGGATAATTAATTCCTGAATTCTCTGCTAATTTTGACAGGCTGTACTAGGAGTGAAACTACCTCCAATTGTAACATGTTTCTTCCTTTTTGCCAATAATCTTCCTAGAGTCATTTTATTTTCCTATGCCATTCTGCTAGTGGTATTTAACTACTCTGCTATTCTCTTCACTGCCTCTCTAGTGTAATTTATCCAATAATATTTACTCACCAAAATAGGAATGACCCAAATCCAGAACTAAATTATTAGCTTTGAATTCAGTTACTATCTTTGACTTAATTTTTAGTGGAATTTTAGAAATTTGATGTTATATTTGAATAAATGATTTGCCTAAAGTCACAGAAAGAGTAATAACAATTTACATTTATAGAGTATTTTAAAAGTTATAAAAATGCCTGCATATATTTTCTCATTTGCACTTTACAGCAGCCTTATGAGAGATATAATATCTGGGCTAGCTCCCTGAAGGGCCTCAGGATCAGTCAGAGTCAGGATCAACCAAAGTTCTTGGTCTTTAGAGGGAGAAGTGAAGGAGGCAGGCAAGCTGCCATAGGGCTTGCCAAAGATGTATCCTGGATTCTAGAATCCGGAGTTTCCAGCCTCTCTCCTCCTCCTCCTGTAGCCAAGTGACTCTGACTTCTCTCCCTAGCCCTCCAATTCTTGCCTGTGATTACCTTACCACCAAACATTCAGCAAGCACCAGTAGTGAGGAGAGCCACCACATTACCATCTCATCTAAATATATGCATGTAGAGTCATTATCTCATGTCCAATAGCCTCATGTGCTCTGCTGTCTGATTCAAGCACACCTTTTCAGAGTTTCATCTCTCTACAAGATAATTTATGTAAGGAGGTACCATAGGTATAATCATTCCTACTTTACAGATGAAGCTCAGAGAGTTAAGTGACTTCAACACAGTCATTAAAAGATAAATATCAGATAGGGTTTGAATCTAGGTCTTACTGACTCATCACCTTACCCAATATATACCATGATGCTGTTCATATTGTGGAGTCACTTGTCTTATAAAACCTTGCTTTTATTTGCATGTTTTTTTGTGAATCATCTTGCAAATTAATAACTTCCATCTCTTAGACTGCAATTTATCTTAGTATTCTTCTGAATTATTTTAATTCGTTTGTCTAGCCAGTTTTAGATGTGGATAAAAGGGTATGAAATTTTTTTATTTTTACACTTAATCTTTTAAATTTTCTTCTTGCTATAAACAATTCAATCCAAATTTTTAAGCATACACTTTTAAGTCATTAATTTTCTCCTTAGGATATTTCTTTCTCCACTCCCCTCCTTCCCCTTCCCCCTTCCTCCAGCTCTACTGCCTTAATAAAAAAAAAAAAACAAACAAAAAAAAACAAGGTATAATTGAGTCATAAGTGATTGAACAATTTGTTTCTGAGCATGCCCAGATGGGATTAATTCATTTTTTTTAGGTTGTTAACCACAAACCAAGATAAATGAGAGCATGAATAATGACAACACATTGTAGTTTGCATAAATGAGTGCAATCTAAATATTATCAATCTTATACTATGTAGTTTAATGTATTACAATTAATAAAACATAAATTGTGGTAAGACAAGTGGATTTACTTTTTTAGGTTATTAATCTTTGTCATTCAGATTGTGTGAGTCAATGGCTTCTTTAGACATTTGGAATATATTGTTAACTGGAAAGTTTCATTTTTTATTTTTCCAAATTTTCATTTAAACTGATAAACTAGGAAAATCTTATTTTTTCTGAAAAAAAAAAAAGATTCATAAAAGCATTCTATTTTCTTAGATATGCGTATACTTACACACAGACACATACACACACACACATTTCAGTTTTGATTGACCATAGTAGCTACTCCAAAACTAAAGGTATTGATTTTACCTCATTCTTTTATAATATTTTCCTTCCTCATTGAGAATTTAGATGATGGAGACATGTCATTTTTCATACTTTGTTTAATTTTTCTTTTTAAATATTGCCCAGCTTTAAAGTCTAACATCAACAAATAATGAGAGAAAGAAAATGCAGGAAAGAAAAGCTGCTTGAAAATGGCTATTTTTGCCCCCACCAGTGTATAATTTCTTGGGTAAATGTGCCCTCTGTTATTTTTAAGGCAGCTTAGACTGAAATAGTTTCCTTTCTTAACAAGTTACAGAAAAAAGAATACAATCGGGTCAGGATCAACTTAGTGTTCAAAGACCTCTTGATTAACTTCTACTGAAAAATAAATTGCATAGCTATATGACTTGTGAAAGTTCCATTGATGAAAAAGGATACGTGATGACCTAGAAACCTTTAGAATTTGAGAGATGGAAAGAAGCATGACAATGCAAACACTCAATCTCTATGGTCAGTTCTCAGTGGCTCAAAAAAAAACCATTATGTGAAGTTCTATACTGCCTACCAGTCAGAAATCCCTTAGATGACTGATTTTTCTCTTCAGTTTAGTTTTGTGGATCACAGAACCTCTGTTGGCCTAGATTGGCTTTTTCACCTTGGCTCATGTACCTTTAAGTTCCTGAAATGGACAATTAGTGATAGAGTAAAATAGTAATACTCTAGTTTTACTCTGCAATTTTTTTTTTTTTACATTTAATAACTTTTTGATTTTGTTTGTTACCTTGTTACCTAAATATAAATTTATCTTTTACAAGGAAAAGAATGGATGGAAACAATTGCATTCATCATTATATAGAATAGCACATGCACTAAAGAAAGTTTTTATGTTATTTATTTATTTATTATTTTTTTTGCGCTATACTCATAATTACCTCTTGAGCTGAGCTAGGTGGCACAGTGGAAGAAATGTCCAACATGAAGTTAAAAAGACTCATCTAAGTTTAATCTAGCTTCAGAGACTTGCTAGTTGTGTGATTCTAGGCAAGTTCTTAATATTGTTTATCCCAGTTCCTCATCTAAAAAATAAGCTGGAGAAGGAATGACAAAATACTCTATTCTGTTAGCCCAGAAAACTCTAAATGAGGGCACTAAAAGTTGGACTTGACTGAAATGAATGAGCAGCAACATTCTATGCAAATTTAACAAGGGGTAGGAATCCCTCCTTCTCTGATTGCTTTTTTAAATTGATCCTTTCTTTATTTCTTAATTGTTTTTCCTGGAAGGTACAGGAAAATCAAGCTTAATACTTACTATTTTTCTAGTTTCTTTTCTCTAGCATTTTTGCTTCTCATTACATAGTAAACTCCCTACACAGTCTATTTACAGTTTCCTAAGGTCTGTATCTTTCTACCATACTCTGACTGATACTCACTACATAACCAACTATGGGCAAGTCTTAATTCTTCCTAGGCTCAATTTCCTTATAGCTAGAATAGATGTATTAATAATTTTGTATTGGCGTTATCTTTTGGAAGAAAATCAATTTAAACCAGTTAGTGCAAAATTATGTTTGAAAAGCTGACTATATATGTTTAAAAAAGAAAAACATCTATATTCAAGAAGTTTGCATTATAGCAATAGCTTAAATAAAATATTCAAACAGATAAATATATTCAATGTAATTTGAAAGGAACAACAGAGCACTACTAGTTATAAATGTGATTTATTCTTGATAACATCCTTATTGATATTAAGATATGATTAGAGTGCCTCTGCCTCTGTAAAATTCCAAATTTCATTCTAAATGGATTTATAGTAAATGGGCAGACCAGTAGTATATAAACAAAGGAAAATAAAGAATCTGATTGAAGCTTATGACAACAAGAGAAATTTAGTTGCAACATAGACTTGCTAATTTTCTCAAGTTTATGTATAATTATTCTGTTTTACTAGCTGAAGGGGTAATAAGATGATTTTTGAAAGGCTTTGTAAAAACAGTGGGTCCTGAGGGAAATTTCAAAATAAGGTAAGAAAATAACTTTTTGACTTACTTGAACCTGGGACAGAATGAAAGAATGAGAATATATGAAATCAATAATGTTCATTTTTTTTTCACTTTCAAAAACAGAATATTCCTGAGAAACAGGGAATGAGGGGGGAAAGCCATTTAATGCAAATAATTTAGACTTGTTTTGGCTAGCTAGATTTACTGTTTGTGCAGTGGCTATTTACCTGAGAAAAAAGATAATGGAAATGAAGTTTGTTGGCATTGCTGCCCTTAGTACAAACAACTTGTGCTGATATCCTCATGAATACCATCACCAAGAATGTATAACTTGTATCATTGGGAAGGTTTAAATCAAAGGAAATATATAGTAATATAATTTATTTTTTATTGTGCTGATCTTTAGTGTATAGTTATGATTTCAATGTCTATTATAGTTTCAAAACTAATGCTTTGGTAGAAATTAAACTTCCTTTGATTTAAAATGGGCTTGTCATCTCTTTTACTGATTATGCTAATACTCTCAAGACAATGTTCTTGGAATAAAATTCAGCCCCTGTGGGATAAATTCAGCATCTAGTTTAAAGATTCCATGGAATCCAAGAGAGAGAATAAAATCATGTTCCAGCAGCCTGCCTTTTGCAAAGTACTGTTCTGGAATTCACAGTGAGACCTGAAACTTAAGCTCACAATATGACACTTAGTATCACCTAATGGGACATATGCTAATTTTTTGTTTGTCCTTAAATTTCAAATGTTAATAATTATGCTTTCCTCAGAGGATTCTCTTATGTCACAATAATGTTTATTCAAGTAATGGTCTATCTCATAGATTCTCTGAGCCTGAAGAACTTTGCTTTACTATTTCTACATTGTTTAGCACTATTATAACAAAGCAATTTCATGGAGGCGATTAAATAGTACAGTGCATTGGCATATTGGGCCTGGAATCAAAGAGACATTATTTCAAATCTGATCCCAGAATCTTACTACCCATGGGACTTTGGGTAAATTGTTTGACTCAATATTCTCGTCTATAAAATGGAATTAATAATAGCATCTACCTCCAAGAGTTGTGAGGATCAAATGAAATAGTATTTGTGGAGTACTTAGTACACTATCTGGTATATAATAGGTAAAATATAAATGCTAATTGTATTATTATTTTCATTTGGGTTCAATCCATTAAAGCTTAACTCTTTGAATGTAAGGAATCCCACTGATTAATTGTATATGTAGCTTCATTTAGAATTCTAAAAACAAGAGGATGATTAATGGATAGTTATCTAGGAAAGAAAGTGAAGCTACCAAATATGAGTTGATTTTTGTCCTTCAGTCTAGTGAGTGAAATGACATATTTTGTTCCCTTTTATTTATGCCACTCTTTTCTTAGTTACTATTTTAGTCTTCATCATTAATTCATCATGCCCTTTTTGATATGCCCACTGTATAGAGATCTAGAATAAATGTTTAGAATGCCTTGAATTTGTAGTTGTCCATAGTTTGAGTGAGCAGCATGGTAGAGTGGATAAAGTGATGCCCATCAGGAATACTTGGCTGCTGACCCAACTATTGATCCTAGAATTAGGATCAAGAGCAAGTCATTTACTTTCACTAAACCCAAATATGTAAAGTAAATGCATTAGATTGAATAAAGTCCCTTTTAGTTCTAAATCCATAATCTTATGACTTTATTGATGACCCTAAAAGATGTATAGCAAGTTTATGCAGTTATAAAATAAAATAAAGAAAACAAAAAGAGAAAATTATATAGAATAATTTATTCTTCATTAATTTTTCCCAACAAAGTAAATATCACAAAATTTTTTTTGTGCTTTTTTTTTTTTTTTGAAAGGTCAGGCACACCATGTCTATACAAGTAAATAAGCAGTGAGAATATTAGAAAGAGCAAGATAGATTAATGATAAGATTAAAATGATAACTAAGAGTTTACCTTAAGGAATGAAAACAAAATTTGTCATTTGGCTTTCAAGTTTGAGTGGCAAAAGCTTCAGTGTACTTAGTGGCCACAGCTTCTTTACCAGTCAATTTTCAATTAATGATCCTTTTGCTTTTTCTTAGAATTTTTAATGAAACTATGTTCTCATTAGGTCAATTATATCATCAAAAAGCTACATTTGACTTGATAAATTATAGGTCCACATCTCTCACTACTTACATATAAAACAGGATGGTGTTAGTGCCAAGAAAATTAGACAGCACAAGTCTAGTCCAAATTTTCTACAATGCTGATTCAGAACTCCAAAGTTCACTAAAATTCAATAATGTCTAGATCCAAAAATCAGCTATGGTCAAGTTTCTGTTGTGATGACCAAAGGGTTTGTTTGCAAAAGTTTGAATAGTAAATATTCACCTCTGAAATTATTATTCACTCAAGAGTAATTTTTGAAGTTGAAGAGTCATTGTCTAGGGTTGGGTTTTTATTAGAACCCATTAAGTATATAAGTAACTATGAGAGTATTGATAGGATATTTCTTAATGAATTCTATGCTAAAGAAGAATAAAGAGATTCATTGCCATATTTGGGGTATACCAGATGTTTGCAAGGAGTTAGACCAAAGAATTTCTCACCCAACCTGCTCATACTTGGCATTTTGGGGTAATTATGGTGTTAAAGTTTGATAGGGTTAAAGATAATAGGATTCCTCATTTTAAAGATGATAAAATAGACCCAGAGAGATAAGATAACTTGCTCAATGGCACATCACTAATTAGTGACAGAACAAGGATTTAAATTTATATCTCTTGAATCTAAACCAGTTCTTTGCTGACATACTGAAATTTTGGTGTCTTGTCCCAAGAAATGCTGGTGTGAACTAGGAAGATGAATATCCAAAAAGAGAGAGAAGAGCACATAGGAATTTATTCTGGTGCCTTGGTGCATCACGCAATACTAAGGGGAACCTGAGAGCTATTGACTAACCAATGTAATATAAAATCTAGGTTCTAAGTCAGAATCCCTTATCTGCCTTAATTTCTGAGAGAAAACAAATCTACTTACTATTTCAAAACTCTTATAGCTATAAACTAGAATTATAACACTAGATTTAGAAAAGACCTTGGTATTAAATCCTCTGAAAAATGAATAGATGAAGAAAATGAGTCATAATATACAGAAATTATAATAACTATGCCTATGATTATCACAAGGATTCTATCCAATATGCTAAGAACCTTATTACACACTATTGACATGATGAAGATGCTAGTGGAGTGATTGGATTATCAATGGGTTGTACATCACTTTCACCATGTGACCTATTTATCATTTTGATCATATATTTCTTTGATAACTTCCTTTACTTTGCTTCTTCTGTGCAACCTTTTGTTTGTAATGTTCTGCAGCTTGCTCATGCCTATTTTGTGCCTCTTTATGTCCTTTTGTGTGATCTTCATTTTATATCAGGACATGGCATTTTTCCTGATTCACATTCATAAGATATCACAGTAAATATTAATAAAACAGAACATAGTTCTTTGGGTAAACATTTGGAGTTTTAAAAAGTTTCTAGGCAATTTCAACTCTCTCTCTTCCTATACAAGACAACTAAGTTCCATCCAATAATTCATACTGCCTTCAGATTTGAGTAAATGACACTCTTTCTTTGGGCCCTACAACTTTGGGGACCCTGAAATTTGAAGGATTATACTCATTATAGGCACAAAAGTAAATAAGATAAAAATGAAATAAGCAGAATAAAACAAAATAGTTATGAATTCCTCATTATCAGTTGAATGTTACCTTATATATAGGATGTAGGAGGAGTGGGGAACATCCTACCTATGGTTATATAAAACGTACAAAATCATTTGTCCTACCATGACAACCATAGATGATGAGATGAAAAGTAAGTACAACAATTTTCCATTGCTTAAGTTTTTAAATTGATAATTTTGTATGCCTTGTGAATGATGTTATACATAACCAAATGATCCTTGGCAGAAAAAAATTCCTCCACTTCTGAGTTACAAGAACACCTGAATATACCTAAATTAAGCCAGCTACTTATTCTGGATTATAGTGACTAGTTTCATATTCATATAGCCCCAAATTCCTGTATATTGAAGAATCCCTGAACTTGCTCTATGTTTGCGTATTGTGTTGTATATTGTGTTGCCTTATTTTTTCCATCAAATCACTTAAGAGTTTGTCGATTTATTACTCATTGTAATTTGAAAGTACAGTGTATATTGTTGACTGAATACATTGTTGTGGATGACAAGCTAAATGATGACATAAATGCTTATTAACAATCCAGCAATAACTTGTACAGAAGAATCGTATACATTCTAACTAGAAACTATTTTAGAAAAAAAATGAATTGTGATTAATGATGCTAAGCTAGCAGTCACAGTTCAAAATTTACAATGTGGGCAACATTGACAATAACATTCCAGATTATGACTTGAAGTTAGTAACAAAATATTGCTGTTGAATTTAATGATCTTCTTTGGACATCTCATACATTTCAGGTTCATGACATTAATAAATCATTTAATTAATTATTTTATTAGTATTATCTAATTTATCATTTATCATTTTTATTATTAATTAATTTATTATGACATGGCTATTAACTAATCAAGAATATTAATAATTAGATATTGATATTAGCTACATGGCCCCTATTTTATGAGTTTTTGATGTTCCATATTTGTGATTTCTAAAATGTCCTACTTTGGTTACTTTAAAAACCTAGTTGCTTTATCTAAATTCTTAATTCTCAAAATAAGCCACTATTTCTTCAAATTTGTTTAAAATATGATACAATATTGTCATTGTAAATATAACAAGAAAATTTAAAATATATTTATATCAATTGAAATGTAAGTCACTTGATTTCTTTAAAATTATAATTTTAATCTATTTTATATAGTTAAATGAAAATAATTGTTTTAATTTTGTGAAAAATTACATTATTACATCTGAGGTTTCAAAATAATTTCTATGAAATATAAAGACAGCATCAATATTTCATTATCTGCCTTATTTGTATTCTAACAAAACAAATGTTTAAAAATAACAATTTAAACTTTAATGTAAGACACAAAGTATTGCCTTTTAAACTTTTTATTCTGTGAAAATATTTATAGTTATCAGATTCTTCTAAGAAGAGTCTTTTTATGTGAAAAATGCCAAATAGAAATCTGCTCTGTTAAAAATTTTTATTCACTATTACATTTTTTAATTGATATGTACTATTGCAAAAAAGGCAACATTTTCTTTTTTTCTTTTCTTTTTTTTTTTTTTTTTCCCCTGAGGCTGGGGTTAAGTGACTTGCCTAGGGTCACACAGCTAGGAAGTGTTAAGTGTCTGAGACCAGATTTGAACTGGGGTCCTCCTGAATTCAGGGCTGGTGCTCTATCCACTGCGCCACCTAGCTGCCTAAAAAGGCAACATTTTCAAGGTTATCTGGGAATGTGTGTTATTGTAGAGTAATAGCTAGCTATTCAAGACATTCTAACTTTCAAATATCATCTATCAAATGGTTTGAAAACACTTTCTGAAAATGAAGCTGTGGAATGTTGAGGGATTGCAGATAGCACAGAAGTGAGGAACTATTCTTCTGAAATATATGAAGAATATTATTTCAAATAGCAAGGAAGATAGTTTTAGGGGATTCATTCTTTAAGCAGTAGAGGTTTTACATTATGCATAGACTTGCAAGGTAAGCAATTATGTAGGCTACAATTTAATAATTCAAATTAGGCAGTCATTTCAATTCTTTATAGTTTGATGTTTAAAATTATAATACTTCCTCTGAAATGGTGAATGTAGTAACAAAATATCCTAAAATTTCATTAATAAATCAGAATGGCTTAGATGAGACCATGAATTATGCAATATATTTATAACTGAATTATTTATATAGAAAGGAACCCAACAAAAAAATAATTTTCAGGGCCTCTGCACAATCCACATGATTATCTGTCAAAAACAATTTGGACAATTAACATGCTTCATCTTCTCAATTTTTTTTTTCCACAGGGATAGTTAGAGCAAATTCTTAAATAATTATCTCATTAAGGGGGCACTGTGATGTTCTGGGAATCTATGCAAGCTTTATAGAATTATCAATAAACAGGACCATCTGGAGAATCTTGTCATCTATAGGGACTTCCTCTTTGAGTTGGAATATGTTGTATTTCCTTCATGACAATGGTGAATAACATGTCTTTCTATTTTATGTCTTCTTAAGTATAAATAGTTATAGGGTCATTGAATAAGCTCACCAATTTAGTCATATCTTTCCAGGAATTCTTATAAAATTTTAGCCAATGCATGGAAGTTCTTTCTATGAAGCAGTCTTTAAAATGGTATTTTGTTCTAACAAATCAAATGTTTAAGGTTTTTTTTTTTTCTATAGTGGAAGACAAAAAATGCAAAAGGGAGAGTAGCATCTAGATGGTAAAGTAAAAGCAGGGAAACAGCTGAGCTCTCCCAAATTCCTCTCCCAGCAACTTTAAAACAAGTATTCTTTAATTTAATATTCAACCAATTTGAAGTAATCCAGATATATCAAATAAATCTGTAGAAATAATTAACTGACTTTCACAAAACACTGGAAAAATATCTCATTCTGGTATAAAATGTAGGATCATCGAGACTTTAATATTCTATTTTTTTTCTGATTTCATGTAGAAACAATTTTACATTCATCATAAAAAATATTTTGAGTTCTAAAGTATCTCCCTCTCTCCCCTTTATCCTTATTGAGAGGCAAATAATTTGATATAAATTACAAATATTCAGTAACAAAATATATTTTTATATTAATCATGTCATGAAAGAAAACATAAAGCCCCTCAAAAAAATTCTCAAAGAAAAAAAGTTAAAAAAAAGAATGTTTCAATCTGAATTCATATTCTATCAGTTATTTTTCTGAATGTGGATAGCATTTTTCATCATAAGTTCTTCAGAATAGTCTAAGTTCAATGCATTGCTGAAAATAGCTAAGTCATTAACAGTTGATCATGGGAGGATATTACCATTACAAAGTACAATAAACTCCTGGTTTGTTGGAATTCATGGAAGCTGTTGGAATACATGGGAGACACCTGACAATGGCTGCTGGAGATCCAACCCAGACCTGCAGAAAGGCTCTTCTCTTGTGAGAGGATGATACAAGAAGACTGAGAGGCAGTTGCTATTCTCTAACCTCTCTCACTGAGAGGTCTTTGAGTTGTCTGACCTCTCTCCTCTTCCCTCTGCCTCCAGTTTATCTCATTTCCAGTCTTTAACACTTGTGTCAACAAAGGCTGCCCTGCAACTCCTTCAGATGTTATGATTTACAGCTTTGGAGAATTGGCCTGTTCCTAAATTTCACTTTGTATTAGTTCATGCAAATATTTTCATGTTCTTCTAAAGGCATCCTGCTCATCATTTCTTATAGAATAGTATTATTCTATTATAATCATATACTACAACTTGTTCAGCCATTCCCTAAGTGATGAACATCTCAATTTCTAATTGTTTGCTACCACAAATAGAACTACTATAAACTTTTTTGTACATATAGGCTCTTTTTTGGATAGAGTACTTGCCCTGCAGTTAGAAGGATCTGAATTTAAATCTAGTCTCAGCTATTTAACATTTACTAGCTGAGTGACCTTGGACAAGCTACTAAATGCCTCACCACAAGAAAAAAGACATACAGACCATTTTCCTTTTTTTTTTTTTTTAAATATATCTTTTTTGGATATGTGTGTGTGTGTGTGTGTGTGTGTGTGTGTGTGTGTGTGTGTGTGTATTTTGCTGAAGCAATTGGGGTTAAGTGACTTGCCCAGGGTCACACAGCTAGGAAATGTTAAGTGTCCGAGACCAGATTTAAAACTCAGGTCTTCCTGACTTCAAGGCTGGTGCTCTATCCACTGCACCACTTAGATGCCCCCCTGTGACACCTAACTGCACCTGGGAATGTTCAGTTTTATGAACTTTGAGCACAGTTCCAAATTGCTCTCTAGAATGACTGAATTAGTTCACAGCTTCACTAATTGTGTGTTGATGTCCCAATTTTGCTAAATCCCCTTTAATATTTGTCATTTTATTTTTCTGTCTTCTTAGTCAACATGATCAGTCTAAGATGGCACCTCAGAGTTGTTTTAATTTGCATTTCTCTAATCAATAGTGACTTAGGGAACTTTTAATATGACTATATAGAGAGAGAGAGAAAGAGAGAGAGAAAGAGAGAGAGAGAGAGACAGAGAGAGAGAGAGAGAGAGAGAGAGAGAGAGAGAGAGAGAGAGAGAGAGAGAGAGAGAGAGAGAGAGACAGCACTTTGATTTCTTTATCTGAAAAGTGCCTGTTTATATCTCTTTATTATTTATCAACTGAGGGTCACTTCTAGTCTTATAATTTGACTCAGTTCTTTATGTATTTGAGAAATAAGACTTTTATCAGAGAAATTTGTTCTAAAAATCTCCAGATTTTGAGTAATGTAAACTAGATGATAATATAATTCAGAGGATCTAGAACTGGTAAAATGCATAATTAAAGAGTTAATGACTTAATGGTATCTTTTTAAGTCTTCAATGGAATCTCTCAGGGATCTATCTGCATTGCTCAGCATTCTTTAACATTTTGATCAGTTACTTAGATAACAAGATAAATCGCATACTCATCAAACTTAGAGATGACACAATGTAGGAAGGGTTACCTAATTTTAGATGACAGGAATTTAAAAAAATACTCAGTCTAAAGGATTGAAGTAAATTTAATTCCATAGGGATCACTGTGAAATTTTAAATTTGGGTTTGAAAAAAATCAACTGAAAATTATACAAGGGGGTAACATTGTTAGTTGTTTGGGGAAAATATGGTGACTTCAGTGAATTGCAAGACTAATATAAATTAGTGTGATATGGTAGACAAAAAAAAAAAAAAGTGACGCTGGGCTACTTAGAGAAGTTTATTAAGAGAAACTGATGAAATGAGAGTCCTTTAGACTTTGTCCTGATAAGACTATACCTTGAGAATTATGTACAGGTTGATGTACCACCATTTAAGGAAAACAAACTGGTAAACTGGAAGGTATATGGAAGAAGGTAACTTACATAGTGAAGGGTCTTGACCCCATGTTATAAAAGGACTGATGAAAAAAATATATTTAGCTGAGAACAAAGACATGTAGGTCATGAAAATTGTGTTGAAATATTTAAAAGATTGTAACATGTGCTGTTACATGTGCTGAGATGTGTAACATCTCACTGTGCTATTTATTCCAGCCTCTTTCATATGTTGCTAAAATTTTTTGCCAAGGGTTTGCTCAGGCAAAACAAAATAGCAACCACAATTGGAGGACTAAAATTCTCCAAGTAGTTCTTTTTTATGATTCAAACTCAAGTGGGAAGCAAAAGGTGGTTTTTAAGAAATCATGTTCAGAAGTTTCCCACCAAGAGATTTAGAATATTCTATGTAATAGCTGCACTCTCAATCAGAAAGCTCAGTAGAAAGTTGGGGTTATTACACGAAGATTTGGAAGTAGGAAAGCAATCTATTATTAGAATGCACAGATGGCCTAGGGTTCTTTCAAGGGGTGGTTTGATCTGAATCAGATCCATTGCAGCTGGGTTATGGATGGAGAGATCAGGTGGCCTTGGCTTATTTTCAAGAGGGTAACCACACCATAGAATTGGACTCTAATAAAATTCTACTGAATTTTAGAACACAAGGCCTTATGATTCCACTGTTTTCTCTCCACAAAGAGGCTGTTTGCTCTGCTCTTCAGAGAGTCAACATTTTTAAGTTATGTCAGGAATGCTGTCAGGTCTCTCATGTCCAAGGCCATCTTGAGGTAAATCATCCTAACATTGCTGGTATCAAACTTTCACATAAGGAAATCTGGTTATTTTACCTTTGCATGTATTTGGGGGATAATTTTTGCCATTTATTTTCTTGAGGAATTTATGCTGAAGGATAGTTTAAAACCTTGATTATTAGGAGAGGCCATCAGGACCAAATCTCAATTTATGACTGTCTCTGTCTCATGGGCAGCATGCCATTTTCCTCAATTTTTCATATATTCCCAAGAAAAATAATAATAGGTGTCATGAAATTTCAAGTTAAAAACTATTTTGTTCAATTTTAGCTTCTCTGTTTTGTACACATAAGAGGCAATATTAAAATTAGTGTCTTGGTTGGTTTAAAAAATGTTTAGTTGTGAAATAATATAACACAGAGGAAACTTCTTGATCCAGGATATGATAACTACTAGTGATAACTATAGCTTTTCCTTCCAGAAGTATAGAGTCTCACAAAGATGTTGCATAAATATTCTGTATTCTATTAAATTAAGAAACTTTATTCAAATGTCTCCAATCTGATCTCCCCCTATAATTAGCTTTTTATCATGAAGATTACCCTTCAATCAATTTCTATATTTCATTACTAGTTGCATGTATAATACTACTCTTATTATTTAACTAATGTTAGATATTTAATCTAAGCCTTTGTGAGGGATGAAAGTAGAGTGGGAGATTAGCATAAGTGAGAACAGTGCTTTTCACATAACTGTTACTCAATATTTGTTGATTAATAATGGCTTGTTTTAGTCAAACTATGGAAAAGTAAGTTTTAAATGTCAATTCCTATCTCTGTTATCTTCTTTTTTGTCTGATCACATATCTTGAATATAGATCCAAAACCCTATTGGAATTGTACTAAGGTATGGACATTAACTTGTTAGACTCCTTCATTTAACAATCAGGGATTCTGAAGACAAGAGGGCTAATTGCCTTCTGTCATATCACATAAAAGGAGCAACAGGAGTAAAATACAGATTTTCTGATTCCAAGATTCTTTCCACTATTACGTCATACTGCTTCCTAATTTAGGATATTTCTATATTTTTTATGTGTAAAATGTAGAGGGCCACATATAATGGGGGAACTTTGGGTAAGGTATAAGACCCTTCAGCCAGAGGGATCCTGCTGACAATGTCTGGTTCGGCTCCCCATCTCCCTTAAGAGCTCTTGGCCTTCCTGAGAAGTCAGGAGGCAGTAACAACCTGTGCTGTAGTTGAAGCAGAGTGATACCAAGTGGCAAAGAGTCATCTTCATACAACAGCAAGTTGTTTATGTAGTCTTGCATGCACAGTATATCGTTAGTTCATGTGAAGTGTTGCTATAGTTATATAAAGGTATTAGGGTATATAAGGCTGAGTGAATTTGGAATAAATGAACTCCATGTTTGACCACACATATGAATCCCACTTCTTCACTCCTCTTCTAAGACCAAGGACTCGGACTAGTACTGAAGTCCTTCACAGAGCTAGTACGGACACAATATTTGGCATTCAACATGGAGCCTTGCAAAGTAGGGCACAAAGCAGCTGTAGGTTCAGTTGAGGAGTCCCCATGACCCACACTGGGTAAATATAAAAACAGGCAAGTGGGAAGATTTAGTAAGGACTAATCTATTCACTTTTGTTTTTCAGCCAAAATGAGGCAAGTGCTAACAAAAGAGCCTCCTTCCTGAGGGAAGTATGAAGAAGACTTGGTTAGGTTAATCGAGAAGCAAGGTTTCTTAGTAACTTAAAAGGAGATCACTGAGTTCTCAGATGCTCTGGAGTGTACATCTCCGTGGCTCTCTAAGGAAGAGAGTTTGGAGCCAGAGATGTGGAAGATAGTGAGAGAACACTCTAACTGAATACAGTGGGATAAAATTGCCTTTAAGAAATTTCACATATATGGATGCCCATCAGTTGGAGAATGGTTGGGTAAATTATGGTATATGAAGGTTATGGAATATTATTGCTCTGTAAGAAATGACCATCAGGAGGAATACAGAGAGGCTTGGAGAGACTTACATCAACTGATGCTGAGTGAAATGAGCAGAACCAGAAGATCACTATACACTTCAACAACAATACTGTATGAGGATATATTCTGATGGAAGTGGAAATCTTCAACATAAAGAAGATCCAACTCACTTCCAGTTGATCAATGATGGACAGAGGTAGCTACACCCAGAGAAGGAACACTGGGAAGTGAATGTAAATTGTTAGCACTAATATCTGTCTGCCCAGATTACATGTACCTTCGGAATCTAATACTTATTGTGCAACAAGAAAATGGTATTTACACACATGTATTGTATCTAGATTATATTGTAACACATGTAAAATGTATGGGATTGCCTGTCATCGGGGGGGAGGGAGTAGAGGGAGGGGGGGATAATTTGGAAAAATGAATACAAGGGATAATATTATAAAAAATATATATATAATAATAATAATAAAAGAAATTTCACATATAATAAAAAGAAAAAGAAAGCTTTTAGTGTGGGTTGTCAAACCAGGAAGTATGAAGAGAAAAACAAGCAGAGGTACCAGCAGGAGTTGTCCAGTACAAGCAGCTCCAGTATCTTTAGATAATTGTCAGATGATGTAAAGAGAGAGCCAGAGAGTGGTAAATGGAAGGGACCAGACTGACTCTTGGGGCAGAGGGTTTGCTTGTGTCTCTACAGATGGAGAAGGAATCTAATGAATGCCAACAAACCATATCCACCTTGTTCATCAGAGGGAGATGGAAAAAGAGAAGACTCTCGAAATAAAGAAGACCCAAGAAACATCAGGGGGTTCCATCTCTGATTATATCTAACACTGAAAGGACATGTTAATGCTATATGCATGGCAATTGACTCATGAACATTACCATGACCATAAAAATAATTGTTAATCAAACTGATGCAGGACTTCAAAACCTGCAAGAATCATTGAATTCCCTGACACATGAGGTGATAGACAATAGATTGGCTTTGGACTATCTCTTGACTGTTGAAGGAGGTGTATGTGTGGTTGTGAATTGATAGTTATTTTCTACACTTTCCTTCTGGGACTCGTGGAAGTCTCTTATAGTATTTTATTTATTCATATTGTTTTCTATATTACTATTTGCTTGTGTAATATTATTATTATTTGCTTGTGTGATTCCTCCCATGCTGATGGATTTAACCACTGATGTATACCTGCTGCAATTAAAACAAAACAAAAAAAAAAAGGGAGAGATATAGAGGGCCACAGATAGTGGCGGAACTTTGGGTGGGAAAGACCTTTCAGTCCTGCTGACAATGTCTGGTTCAGCTCCCTATCTCCCCTAAGGACTCTTAGCCTTCCTGAGAAGTCAGGGGGCTGGGACAACATGTGTTGTAATTAAAGCAGTGTGATACCAAGTGGCAAAGAAACATCTACTTATGATAGCAAATTGTTTATGTGGTCCTGCATGCTCAGTATATAGTTAGCATATGTGCAGTATGCTTTGGTTATATAAGGGTATTAGGGTATATAAGACTGAGAGAATTTGGAATAAATGGACTCCATGTTTGACCATCCATGTGAGTCCTGACTCTTCACTCCTCTTCTAAGACCAAGGACTTTGGCTAGTACTAAGATTCTCCAGAGAGCTAGTCCAGGCGCAAGAGTAGAGCACCAAGAACAATACTGAGTACATAGTAAATATTTGATAAAGATTTACCAGTTAGGTGCAGAATAAAAAGAAGATAGGTTCATAGATGAAGGCACTAGCAGTGAAGTGGATAGAACATATTAAGCATACTGAGTATACTAGAATAAGGGGAAGTTAGGAAAGGCTTCCCATAGAAAATGTGCTTTTAGCTGGGATTTAAAGAAAGTCAGGGAAACCAATAAACAGAATGAGAAAGAAGAGAATTTCAGAGATGGAGGACAGCCCAATCCCCCCCAAAATGCCCCAGAGCTAAGAGATGATAGAATATCTTGTCCATGGAATGGCAAGGAAGAACACTATTCAACATCAATTGGGGAATGATTAACTTATGGTATATGAATGTAATAGAGCATTATTGTTGTATAAGAAATGATCAGCAGGATGATTTCAGGAAGGCCTGGAGAGACTTACACAAATTGATGCTAAGTGAAATGAGTAGAACCAAAAGAATACTGTTCACCACAACAACAAGATTATGTGATGATCAACTGGGATGGACTAAGCCCAGTGAGGTGATTCAGATCAATTCCAATAGATTTGTGATGGAGAGAGCCATCTACATCCAGAGAGAAAACTATGGGAACTGAATGTGGATAACAAGATAGTATTTTTACCTTTGTTGTTTGCTGCTTGTTTTTTTTTTTTTCTCTCATTTTTTCCATTTTTGATCTGATTTTTCTTGTATAGCATGATAAATGTGAAAATATGTTTAGAAGAATTGCACATATTTAACCTACATTGGATTACTTAATGTATAGGGAAGTGGGGAGAGAAAGAGGGAGGGAAGAAAAATGTGGAACACAAGGTTTTGCAAGGGTAAATATTGGAAATTATCTTTGCATATATTTTGAAAACTAAAAAGCTGTTATAAAAATTCAAAAAATATTAAAAAAGAATACTGGGGAAGTACAAATGATCTAGATTATTAAGGACTTTTAATGTCAGAGGATTTTATATTTTATCTTTGAGGTGCCAGGGAGCTTCTGAAGTTTACTGAGAAAGGAGGTAATATGATTGGACTTGTGCTTTAAGAAAATAATTTTTGGTTAGCTGAATAGAGGATGGATTGGAGTGAGGAGTAATGTATGGCAGGCAGACTTACCAATAATCTATTGTAAATATCTAAGCAAGAATTGATGAGACTCACCATTCTGGTATAGAGTCTCATCAGAAAAGAGAAGAAGGAATATTGCAAAGATGTTGCAAAAGTGAAATCTAAAAGACGTGTTGATAAATGATCCCTAGATTGTGAGTCAGAGGCATTGGAAAGATGCTGTTGCCTCCTATAGTAATAAGGAAGATAGAAAGTAGGTAGAGCTTGAAGAGGAATAATGAGTTTGTTTAAACATATTATGTTATGATATTTACTAGATATTTAGTTCTAGATATCCAAGATGCCTTTGGAGATGCAAGATTGGAAGTCAGCAGAGATAGGACAGCATACATAGATTTGTGAATCATCAGCATAGAGATGGCAAATAAATCTATGGGAGATACTGTGATCATCAAGTGAACCAATGTAAAGGGAAAAGGAAAGAGGATCTAGGTCAGAAAATGTGGATACCCACAGTTACAGGGTGTGATCTGGATGAGGATTTAGTAAAGAAAATTGAAGAACAGTTAAATGTATAGGAAGGGAACTCAGGAAGAAAAAGCAGAGTATCAAGGAGGAGAGATTTCAAGTATATTATCTACCAATGACTGCAGAGAGATCAAGAAGAATAAGGATTGAAGAAAGGTCACTGCATTTGTGAACTAAGAGATCATCAATTTGGAGAGAGAAGTCTCTCTGGAGAGTTCAGTTCAGTGGAATGACAAGATTGAAATGAAGTAATATCAACCATCAGGAAGCTTACTTAAATTCCATCAAGAAAGATTCTACGTACTCTGAGTACATGTAAATGTTACATATACATACACATATGTGTATATGTATGTATTTTGCAAAGAAATCTTTACTTCCAAATGGAAAAATTACAAATATATGAACTTAATTCCCCCCAAATACGGAAGATATAATTGAATTCTTTTCCTGTATCACCTCAGTTCCTGAATAATTCATAATTTAGCTTTGGTCCTATAGAGTACAATCCCTGTTCCAAATACTAAAGCCCTCTTGGACTCAAGTCCCAGGCATCCTGGGTTTAATGATTGAGTTGCTTAATGTACCACCCTGCCAGCCTACAAGGCTCAAACTCTCACATCCCATAAGAATTGTTTCCAGTAAAGAACAGGTATCATTTTCTAGAGCTGGGATTAAAGAGAGGTGAGAAGGGAAGAGGAAAAAGTGAGTGGGGGGGGGACCCTTTATTAATCTATTGATGCAAATGGATAACTGTTCTGCAATTTATGTATATTTAGACTGATTAAAACAATAAGGATTAAATGTTTGCCCCAAACAATCCCAGAGTCACCAGAAGCAGCTGTAACACAACTGATGTTCCTGAAGCTGTTTAAAAAAGTCTCAATGGTTTAAAATCAGGCTGACTTGATATTGCCTTTAATACTTCATGGAGTAAGATTTTAAAAACTTATAATACAAAACAGGATGAGTACAACTCTTTGCAATTACAGAATGCTCAAATATAACCTAAAAGTATATATTTCTTTTTATTAAATATTTTTTGTTGCCTTTTATTTTTTACATCCTAATTTCTCCCACTATCTACCCTTATCCTCCCAGAGAGTCATTCCTTACAATAAAAAAATTAATTTGGAAAAAAAAGGAAGAAATATGAGCATAACTGATCAATATACTGAAAAAATTTAAACCATGTGTACTGTGCAATACCTGTTGATCTATAATCTTCATAAGAGTTGGGTTGCAGGGTATCCTCTCATATTTCTTCTTTTGAATAATAAATGATCTCTTTGTAATTTTATTACATTCACTTTTTTAAAATTTAGGTAATTTTTTTTCATTCATTTTGTTGTGGTCACCTCATATATTTTTTCTTACTTCACTCTATATTAATCATGAAGCTCTTTCCATACTTTTTTGTATTCATCATATTCAGGATTTCTTTATATACCACTCACTGCAGTAATTTTCCAGTACATCCACGTAGTAAAACTTATTTAGCCCTTCCTCAAGTAGGGATTTTGCTTATATCTTATGGTATTTATTAGGTTTTTTTTCTTGGTCTCTTTTTTTCTTTTCAAACAGACTTTTTTCTGCTCTTCACTGGAACTGAAGCATCACTCAGTAGCCATACAATTGCCAAGTATAGTAATATGAGAACAATCAATATATATTACATTGAATTATAGTGAATTAAATTGATATAATAGATAAAGTTGATTTCTGAGCTAAGTAGTATTTATACTACATTATTGCTCTACATGAAGCAATTTCTAACAGGAAAAAAAATCCAGCATGCACTGATCTTGTTCATGCTTCCTCTTTTTGAAGAGGATCAATGACATCACAAGGGTGATGTAATGATTTGCACATGAATTGCATTAAATGAAGCAGAGCTATACAAAGTCAACCTTATTCTCTTCTCTAGTCATCAAAGTCCACTGATAAGATTACTAATCAAGATGTGTGGGGATGGCCTGGATACAGTGAGTGAGCTTAGTCTTTCTAAATAACAGTCTTTACCATGTCTCAGTTTGTCTGAGGCCATATCCTTTCAAGGACTAGAAACATGTGAAAAAGTTTATCAGTTACTTTGTACTGCCATTCCAACACTAAGGAATGATGAATCTAAAGAAATAATGCTTTTAATCAGGATGTTTCTTTAGCTGGAGTTGAGAGTTGTCACAGAAATGAATTAATATATTTGGATATAAATCTCTGCTAACATCATCAGGTTGTCTCACTATGCAATTGATCATGTAGGAGAATCCAACTCTTTGCACATAGTAAGTACTTAACAAATGCTTTTAAAAACTTATTCATATATATATGTTTCCCCTTCTCCCCCATTTATAATAGCTTTAACATTATCTGGACTTGTGACTTTCTGCAACTCCATATTTTCTTTTACATTACATTTTCTAGCTTTAAATGTGTGTATGTGTAAATCGTTTTTGTCTATTATTATTAACAATTATTAACATCTCCAAAGTATTGTTACAAAGAAGTATTGTTATAACTTTTCCAAATATTGTTGTCTGAACTGGACATTCATTTGGTATTCATTTACTTATTAGCAACAATTATACTTTAAAGACTACTATTTGTATCATTTTGTTACCAATATTTACAATGTAAGAACTGTATTCTGAAAGATTATATTTAATATCAAAGATGATTTTTTTGAGATATTTCAAGCTTTCTTAAAACAAAAAGATTCGATTTCTTTCTCCTTAAGAGATAAACATTTCCCTCTTTAGGTTGCAAATGCACTAACTGTAAATATGCAATTTGACACATTTTAAAATGTGGGAATTATTCTTTTTTGGGAAATATTCTTTTTCTGTTATAGAATTTTTATGCAAGAAAAGAAGTTTTTTCAATGTTAACACCTTGCCTAATAATGTTCTTATGAAAAAAATTAAATGGCTATGATTAGTTGAATCAAGGTGGGAAAAGAAACAAATGAAAGGAAAGATCATCTTATGGCACAATAAAAGAAGGAAAAAAAAATTTACTAAATTCTTACTATGTAATAGTCCTATTCTAAACACCTTACAAATATCTCATTTGATCATTGGAAATTTTGCTCATGTCTACCAGTCTTTGTTTATTTATTTTCTTTCTCTCTTTTTCTCCTTTTAAACAGAATCTTTTCTGTTCTTCACTAGATACAGAGCCTTACTGAGTAGCCATACAAGTGCTTAGCAATATGTACTCATAAGAGCTCTCAATAAATATTACACTGAATTACAGTGAATTAAATTCACATAATAGGCAGGGTTAGTTTCTAAGCTACATAGAGGAATTATTACAATCTCTATTACTTTTCTGCCCACAGAGGAAAAAAAAAAGGAATATTGTCAACAATTCATCTAAACAGATCAGATTATAATTATTTTCATTGTATACTTTATATTTTTCCTAATTCATATTCCTTCTAACTTTGTAATAATTAATTTTTTTTTTTCTTCAAGACATCAGTGCTCTGGTCTTACATGGTTGAGTCAGAAATCATTTTGGTTTTGCCATGCTATGTTGAATTTAGTGTTTCTTCCCCCCCCAAAAAAAAAAATATTCAGAAAGTAGAGTCATGAGGTTTCTTTATAGTCATCTTTTATCTTTTGGTCTTTCATCCCTTACTTTTGAGCCATATCTTTATTTTATTTCTCTTTCCTTCCTTAGACCTACTTTTCAATTAATTCTCAGAATATATGTTTATGTAATTTGGTTTTCATCAAATTCTTCATAGAATTTTTCTACTACTCTTCTTTCTTTTAAATCTTTCACACATGGTGGAACCTTCCAGAGTTGTGCTCCACAAATAAACCAGAATCACTTCCAAACCTCAATGAGGAATAAACTTTTTTTTGAGTTGTTATAAGACTTGGATTTAATAGTGTGTGTAAAATGTTTTGTAACTGTCAAAGACAAGAATTATTCCACTAAAAAGTGTAAGCTATTATTCATAATAGTGCCAGATAGAGGTGACTCTTCGATTCTTTTCATCTCAAAAAATACATACTGTCTGCTGTGTAAGGCTTTCAACAGTAATTGGTTCTAAAAATATAAATAAATGTAAGAGTGAGTCATTCAATCAAATAATCACTCCACCTATCTTAAGTAACTAACAAGATTCTTGTCTCAGATATCTTAAGCAGGTGAGAACATTTCTGTCGAATCAATCAATAAAATCAATGAAAGTCCATGTTTAATTTAGCAGTCCTTGAAAGCCACTGGATGAAATAGAGTAGTGTTTTTCAAAAAGTATATTCAGATTGGTTGAGGATACGTGGTCATATTTTGTGGGGATTATATAAAACCGGAAAGCCATTTTGGAATTGCATATTAAGTATTTGGCAGCTTAATGTTAGAAGCCTTATATAGCCAAAAACCCTATGAAGAAATCTCTTGGGATGGAGGGCAGAACCTTTGTGTCCCTTTCCTTTTGACAAAAGGAGAACTTTTGGACTTTGGAAGGTCAGAGGATTTGGGATTTCTCATTGATATTCTAGGTCCTATAAGCATTCCTAAAATTGCAGTAACTAATGGCAATGCCTGCACTGAAGTCATGGACAAATTAGACATGATAAGCAAAGACTGCCTTAGAACTGTGCAAGGATTTGAGCAGAAGTTACACTTTAACTTGGATATCTTGAGGACTCCAATAAAAGAATTCCAGGAGCTAGAAGTTTACCCCCTGTGCCACATGCAAGCTAAACTTCTTCCTAGTTTCCCATTGACTTTGTATGTATTGATTGAAGAGCGAATCACAGACTTAGAAAAGGGGTGAGGATGGGGAAATGTTTTGTACCAATTTTTTTTTTTTTAACTGAGGTACCTTAATAAATATATCTTTCTAAAAGCTAATTAAATCTGGATGATTCAATAGAGGAGGAGGGTGGTTAAGGTGAGGAGTGTTAAATTTTTTTAATGGAAACTGAGTGATTATTTACATAAATAAATTTTTACAGCCCCAACACAGATATATTTGACAAAATGGCCCATTATAGGTAAAGTAAGAAACCTAGGACTAAAGCTTGAGGAAAGAAAGAACAAAGTAGGAAGGATCTTTCTTCCCATTCTTTTTAATCATTCTCCTTCAGTCCCCTATTTTTATGGCTAAGTGAGAACTATCCATGAACATAATTGGTACTAAGGGAGGAACTAAACCCAGAGGAGCTGAGGAGGAAGAGTGTGAATTGGGGGCATGATAAAAGACCCAAGTCAAGACTCGAAAGCACCTAAAAGTAAAATACAAAAAAGAAAAAAAAAAATCTGTCTTTAGAAAATATGAACTGCCGGCAAGGTGGGGAGGAAAAAAGGGGAGTAGAGAAGCAGTTAACTACTACATTAAAAAAAAAAAAATCATCGTGAGAAAATGGGAAAGGAGGCTTAGGAATTGAAAGGGGTGAGGAAATGAAGTTTATTGTTCTGAGGAGGCAGGTAGCTGGAGAACAAAATCGAAAAGAAAAACTTCAATAATAATCTTATAGGGAGAAGTATACCAATAGAGGCTCATGAACTGTAGTACTTATTAAAAATATATATGTATATATATATATTTTTTTTTCTAGTCTTCTGGGATCCCTCTAGAAAGGAAAATTAGCTAGTTTTATTATTCTGAATACATGACCTGTCATAGTTGGAGATGGCACTTGAGATTGACTCGAAGGAATATATTAATTCTAGAAGAACAAGGAGAGTCTATTCCACATGTGTAAAAGAATGAAGCTAAGATATGAATATTATTTAGGTTTGTTTTCACTAGAATTGACTAAAATCGTGAATGAGTAAAAGAATAAAGTAAAATGAGAATTGTAAGTTAGATTGAAGCTAGACTGTGGGAATGCTTGAAATGTCAGAATAATTTATATTTTTTTCAGTTCAGTAGGACTTCTCAAAATCATGGAAGCTGATCATATATTTTATACACAGGCTTATGCAGCCACGCACAAATCAAAAGACTGTCATTACATTTGAGTATTGGGAAAAATATTCTCAATGCTTTGGTTCTTTTAGGCTCAGAAGCACATGTTTAGTAGTAGTGACTTCATTGATTTGAAAGGATAATATTACATTTCCCTCTATGTCTTTTTCTCCTTTTTTCTCACAATGATATGTGTGTAGTTACTAAACAGTGGAGTAAGCTACTAGTAGTAACATTTTAGAGTTGGAAAGAACCTCAAAGGAATTTTGTCCAGTCCCTATGAGAAAGAAATTTAGTTTTCTTTAACTATTCCAAACTAGTACTTCTGCTTGAACACCTCTAGCAGTAGGTGCTATATCAAGATATATTTTGTTTTTATTTTTATTTTTATTTTTTGCAGAGAGGGACAGCAACATTCTTTTTTTAAACATAGGTATACATATGTATGTATATGTATACACACATATATGTATATATGTGTGTATATATGTATTGTGTACATATGTTTGTATATATGCCTGCATGCATGCACTTGAGCTTATACACATACACATAAATATGTATTCCAAATCTGCTTGCTTTTTGTTCTGCCCACTGGGGTTAAGAATATTTATGCAATCCATTTTTTATAAGTTGTTATCTTCTAACCCTTTTTTTCAAAATGGCTATCACATCCTTCCTTAGTCATTCTTTCTCCAGGATATATTTCTTTAGTTCCTTTACATGATTTTTTTACAATTTTTTTTTTTGCATTATTGTATGCAGCATGTTGTCTTCTACATTAGACTGTGAATTATTTGGGGTTAGGAATATACATATATACATACATACATATATATGTGTATATTCATACACACACACACACCCACACACACACACACATATATATATATATAAATACAGAGAGAGAGAGAGAGAGAGAGAGAGAGAGAGAGAGAGAGAGAGAGAGAGAGAGAGAGAGAGAGAGAGAAGGGGTGGGAGAAGGAGGGAGAAAGAAGGGAAAGAGAGGGAAGGAGGGAGGGATCAAAAGAAGGAAGGAGAAAGAGGTAGAGAGGGAGAGGGAAAGAGAAAGGGAAAGAGAGGGAGAGGGAAGAAGAGAGGAAGAGGGAGAGAGCTAGCACTAGCACTAACTTTTCTTTGTATTCTGCACTTGGAAGAGAGCCTCACACACAGGTGATGAATAAATGTTTATTGACTGATTTATCATCTTTGTGTTTGGGAAGCACTCTAACCTTGTCTCTCATACCCCCAAAATTTGGCACTTGCGACTAAACATGGCATGGCTTGACCAGGGCAGAGTACAGAAGCATCATCACTGGTTTTGTTCTGGATACCATACTTTTCTAAAATTTCACCTAAGTTTGAATATGATTTTTACTATTGTTTTAGCCGATTTTCATGGCATAATTTTCACTCACATTAAGTTGGCTGTTCAGTAACACACTCAGGTCTTACCACATGCACTGCTATCAAGTCACTTCTCTGCTATTTTATACTCATTCAATTGATTTTTTAAACTCAAGTAAAGGACTTATAAAGCATGTAGTTTTTGTTTTAATTCAATTTGTTTATTCTGCTCATCATAGATTTTGTAAAAAAATATTTAATCAATCAACAAATATTTATTAAGCACCTAATATGTCCAAGGCATTATGCCAGTCACTGGGAATACAAAAGTAAAAATGAATGTCACAAGGAGCCTAGGTTCTAGTGAAGAACACACACACATATGATACATACAAGCCCCTGAACATATGTATATGTAGATATACATAAATACACATGCAAAACAAATATGAAGTAAGAACCACTAACATCTGGGATCCAGGAAGAGGATGGAGAAGAAAAGATGGTGTTTGAGCTGTGCTTTAAAGCAAAGTAGAGATTACAAGAGATCAAAGTGAAGAGAGAGTACATTTCAGATCAGTTTGGCTGGACTCTATAGTGTGTAAATGAGATTAATGTATAATGAGTCTAGAATGGCAAGTTAGGTTGTGTAGGAATTTAAGTGCTAAACAGAAGATTTTCTATTTGAACAATACAACTTAAATGGAGCTACAGAGTTTATTGAACAGGGAAGTATCCACAGTCAGATCTATTCTTTAGGAATCTCACTTTGGCAGTTGTGTGGAAAATAGATTAGTGAGAAAAGAGATTTGAGGTAGTGAGAATAATTAGGAGGCTATTGTAATAATTTAGAAGAGATGGCAAGGTCCTTAATTAAGATGTTGTTTGTGAGGGATGTTGTAGAAATAAAATTAACCAGACTTGGCAACTGAATGTGTTGGATGAGTGAGAATAAGAAATTAAGATGATTCTGAGGTGGTAATTTGGAGAAATGAAAAGATGGTAGTGCCTTCAGCAGAAATGGGGTCTGGTTAGTTTGTGGTTCAATAAATTTGAATTCAATTTGTATTGATTGATTAGGCTGTGAATTGCATAAGATCAGGGATTGTGATGTTACTCTTTATAGCTTAGCAAAAATTAGTTGAGTTATATCACTCTTTCATTAACAAAAAGGTAAGGGAAATGGGGTTTTGAAATCATGATAGACTTAAGGAGTAAGGCAATCCTGCTGCATAAGGAAGATCAGTCCCAGGGAAAGTCAATTATGAGGAACTTTATAAAAAGTTATAAAGCAGAAGACAAGACAAAGAATTGGTCTGGGGAGGGATGAGAGGGATCTGCCTATCTATCTATCTGTCTATCACCTATCATTTATCTCTCTATCTGTCTCTCTGTCTACCTCATTTGTATATGGATATAATGGATAGACCTCTGGAATTAAATATATAGCAATCTGAGATCATAGGAAGGCCCTTTTCCCACTTGTTTTCCAGAAACCAGTATGAGAAAGCAAAATATCTTTATAACTATCACTTTACAGAAGAGAATTGCTTAGATTTGGAAATCCTTGTGTCAAAAAAATAATAATAATTCTAAAAGTTTGTTCTATCCACAGGATGAAATTCAAATCTTCAAACTTCCCATGACCATTCTCTACACTAATCCTCAAAGACATAAATGATTTCCTTTTCACTAATAAATCATACCTTTCAAGATGGAAAGTATGGTACATCCTTTTTATTACTACTAAGCTTATGCTTAATTACTGTAATTATTTTTCAGCAAGGTAATGATGCAGGCCACACAGCATCATAATATTTTCATTTCTAGGGGAATTCCCAGAGATCGGTGTTATAGAGAAAGTGGTCCATTGTAGAATCTCTTTGCATTATTTGTTTTGAAAAAGTAAGCAGAGAAAATAAAATAGGAAGATCTAAACTAGGGATGGAGGTAAAGATGTCTAAAAAATTATTGTGTCAGAATATGGAGGAAAAGAATCACTTTACAGAATGTGAGATAATATATATTTTTTTAATTTTTTAAACATTTTTTATTTTATAATTATAACTTTTTATTGACAGTACATATGCATGAGTAATTTTTTTTATAACATTATCCCATGTATTCATTTTTCCAAATTTTCCCCTCCCTCCCTCTACTCCCTCCCCTAGATGACAGGCAATCTCATACATTTTACATGTGTTACAGTATAACCTAGATACAATATATGTGTGTAAATCCCATTTTCTTGTTGCACGTTAAGAATTGAATTCCGAAGGTATAAGTAAGCTGAGTAGAAAGACAGTAGTGCTAACAGTTTACATTCAATTCTACATGGGTAATTTTTTACAACATTATCCCTTGCACTCACTTCTGTTCTGCTTTTTCCTTTCCCTCCCTCCACCTCCTCCCCTAGATGGCAGACAATCTTTTTTATGTTAAATATGTTATACTATATCCTAGATACAATATATATGTGCAGAATCGAATTTCTTGTTGCACAGGAAGAATTGGATTCAGAAGGTAAAAATAATCTGGGAAGAAAAACAAAAATGCAAACAGTTTACACTCATTTCCTAGTGTTCCTTCTCTGGGTGTAGCTGATTCTGTTCATCATTGATTAATTGGAACTGAATTAGATCTTCTCTTTGTTGAAGATATCCACTTCCATCAGAATACATCCTCATACAGTATAGTTGTTGAAGTGTATAATGATCTCCTGATTCTGCTCATTTCACTCAGCATCAGTTCATGTAAGTATCTCCAAGCCTCTCTATATTCATCCTGCTGGTCATTTCTTACAGAACAATGATATTCCATAACATTCATATACCTTAGTAAGATAATATTAAAACAAGATAGATGTCTACCAGAAAGTTTATAACTAATCTTTCAAAAGCAAAGTGTTCATTATAGGGGCATCAGATTCAGCTTTGGGAGTTGATGAAATGAGAGGGCCTGATTACCTTGCTAGATATATTATGTAGTGCTCTATCTAGTAACTAGAACTAGAGATTAAACTACCCATAAAAATAAAGTCTGGTTTTCCAGCTAGATCATCTTTAGGAATAATCTATTTTATTTTAGCATTTTTTTTCCATTTAAAGAGGTCCTGTGTTTGAAATGTTTCCTTCTTTACTTTTCTTTTGATGTCTATTTGTGTAATGTCTAAAAAACACAGCAAGAATTCTATTTCATTTATAGATAATAATAGTTATTATATCTTAGGGTTCATTTGCAAATCAATTTGCATGGCAACTAAGTTACTAGTCTCACTTCTCTTGGCTCCCTTCTATATTGGTTTGACAATAAAGAATTTCAATTTCAACTAATGATTTCAGTTTTAATTTGGGGGCAGATAGGTAGCACAATATATAGAGTGCTGGATCTGAAATCAGGAAAACTTATCTTCCTGAGTTCAAATCTTACTATGTGGGGTGGTTGCTTGTCTGAAACAAAAATGGGGGGAAGGCTCCCATATAAAATAAATATATTTCACACAAAGGCAGGTAGGTGATGCAATAGATGGAGTCCCTGGCCTGGAAAAGATCTTAGTTCAAATATGACCTTAGCTTCTTACTAGCTGTGTTACCTTGGGCAAGCCACTTAATCCTACTTGCCTCACTTTCTTCATATACAAAATGAACTGGAAAAGAAAAGGGCACACTACTCCAATATCTTTCCTATGAAAACTCTGAATGAGGTTATGAAGGTCATTTCAATCAGACATGATTGAAATGACTGAACATGTCTGTCTATCTTTAGTGTGTACCTCTGCTAATGGCTGGATGTGTTATCTCCTACCAGTCCAATTTCTCTGATCCCAGCAAGATGCATTTTTTCTGCTTTTGATTTAGTCTCCCAGAGAATAATTTAACTAGTTACTAGAGAAAAAAAAATAACAAGTTTATAAACATTGCAGTCTTTCTGTCAGTATCAAGGAATAATTAACTATATGTTTCAAAATGTAAATGGTCTATTTTCAAGTTTAAAAAATGAAATGATTAAAGGAATGCCTTTGTAGTCTCAAGCTATTAGAAAGAATTCTTGACAAAAAGGGGGGGAAGTTTCAGTGAGGGAACAAAGAGGAAAAGGAATCTGAAGAAGCAGACAGGAATCTCAATGTACTTCATCAGATTGGAGGATTAAAAATTGTGTCAGAGAAGGAAGGAAAGAACTGCTGAATGTTTGGAGTCTTGGTTTGATATTTTCCAATTGCTTAGAGATGGGTTGAATGCAGATGGGTATCTCTACATAATAATAGGAGACTGACCATTCACCATGGGGGTAAGAGAAAGACTGAGGATTCATGGAAGGAGAACTAGAATTGACATTCTAGTGTCAACATGATCAGAAAGAGGCAATGGATGAGAACTTTGAGAAAATAAATCTCCATCTATTACAAAATTGTTTATAGCATGGATGGGATATGTTAACTATCTGGATAGTTATTATAGTTCTCCTTTATAATAAAAGGAGCTCCACTAATGAATTCTTGACTTGTTCTCTTAAAGACAGAAAACATCAAGGGTTGTGATTACTATTTTGTCATGAAGAGGAAGAACTGGTTGCTGAAATAAAATTGACAACATTTGGAAGGGAGAAGAAATCTTAGAGTTTATGATAAAGGGTGAGAAACCTCATGATATATAAATTTGGGAAGAGCAAATATCAGATTTCAGAGGAGAAATAAGGCAAGTACCCATAGAGAATGAGATGCTCTTAGAAATGAAATTCTGTCAGTGCAAATATAAACTATTTGAATGAGGAGGAATGGGGGGTTTAAAAAAAAAAGTTAGGTAGATGCACAAAAAAACCTCATCAACTAATTTAGATTTTGAAATTTTTTCTTTTGTTTTAGTTAACCAAGATTCACCATTTTATTTTCCCCCATCTTTTGTCTCTATTGATGGAGAACAGAAGAAAAACAAAACACATTACAAACACATGTGATGAATCAATTTTTACATTGGTTATATCCAAAAAAAAAATTCTACTTTCTGAATTCTTTACCTTAGTTCAAGAGGTGGGCAGTATGTTTCATCATTAGTCTTTTGGAATCATGTTTTGTTATTACACTCTGTAACAGTTCAACACAATAATATATCATTTACCATATATATAATGTATATATACCATATGCCATATTTATATACCATAACATTTATCTAATGCCCAATTTATTGGTATTTCCTCTGATTTTATCCATTGCCACTTCAAAAAGAATTACATTTGTTACATCCTTAGAATTTTTTTTTTGCTTAGTGTTAATATTTTCCTTGATCTACCCTCCCTCTCTTTCCCCCCCCCCACACAACTTTTCCCATTTTCCTATTTCCCTACTGAGTGTAATGTACCTACTCTCTGTGGTACAACTCCCTTCTTTTGACCAGTCTACAGAAAGTGAGGTTTGAGTGTTAGCACCTTCCTTTTGCTTCTCCTCCTTGTTTATATAGTTGTATACTTGTGCACTCTGGTTATTTCAAGTGAGTTTCCTAAGAAGAAACTGTTTCTAGAGAAGATAAGCAACTTGCCAGTATTCAAAGAAGGTAAGTGTAGGACATAAAATCCATACCCAACCAGTTGCAGTCATTTAAGTAAATGATTTGTCTTGCAAATTAGGGAAATAACTCACCGAAGTAGATAATAATATAAAATGTAGAGAAAGGCAATTGCTACAATAAACTGGTTTAAAAAATGAATGGGAGGGTGCTGGATTGTGTGGGTTCTTATAAATCTTAAAAGCAGTCAGTGTTTAAATGAATTTATTTTAAATTGAAGTCTACATCTTTAGAGAGAATTAATGTAGAGAGGACCTGGGTTTGAATCCTAACTTGCCAATTACTAATTGTGTACAAAAAAAAAAAAAAAAAAAAAAAAAAAAAAAAAAAAAGATTTCTCCAACCTGTTTTCCTAATTATAAAATGAAGGGAGTTGATCAAATCAAGTTTTTGATCTTTTTTTTTTTTTTTTTTTTTTTTATGAGGCAAATTCTCTCAGCAGAAAGCATGGTCCAAAACCACATTGACTTCTGGGATTTGGACTTTTTTATTCATCTCTTGACGCAAGTAAATATCTTGACACAGAAAGTACAGTAATAGGGACAGGTCTAGAGAAAATCCAGAAAAGGCAAAAAATGAACATATGAGAGAGAGGTGATGTATTGCCTCTGGGTTGCTTAGAGAATAGGGCAGGAGGAAGAAGTGGGAGAGCTGGAATAGCAGTTTGAACAGCAGCCAAATATTGATATTTCCTCTTCCTGTTATTGTTCAGTTGCTTTTCAGGAAGTGTTTTGTTTTGTTTTAAGATACTGTGCTTTACCTTTTCCTTCTATAGTACATTTTACAGGTGAGAAAAACTGAGGAAAACAGGGTTAAGTAACCTGCCCACAGATACACAGCTAGTAAGTGTCTGAGGCCAGATTTGATCTCAGGAAGATGAGTTATCCTGGCTTCAGGACTGGTACTCTATCCACAGTATCATCCAGCTTCCCTAGGCCCTTCCTAGGTACAATAAAAGGAAAGAAAGATAAGGAGAAATAGACTAGGAAATAGTATGATGACCAATTGACCAATGAGTAAAATAAGATAGAAAAGGAAGGGAGGAATAAAGTTGATTTATAGAGAAAAGTTAACAAGCCAGTGGAAATGATAGATAAAAATGCAAAGAAGAGAGAATAATTACCAGAATGAAGTTTTTTAGGATGTAAACTTTAAGAGACTGTTTCATGTAAATCTTTGTATTACTCAAGCTTGGGATGGTGCCTGGCATATAGTGGATCTTTTATAAATGCTTAGCAAATAGTTGACAGGAGATGGAAGGAGATAAATCAATTATTCGATTAAGTATTTGTTAAATGTTTATTATGTGCCAGTAATTGTGCAAGGATCTAGGGATTTGAGGAAGAAAAATGAAACAGTGCCCGCCCTCAAGGACTTTATATTCTGTTAAGGGACATAAACTTGTTAAAATCATAGCTGTATGTTTCTTCTTCTTCACCTTCTTCTCTTCTCCTCCTTCACCTTCTTCTCCCCCTCCTCATTCTTCTCCTCATCCTCCTCCTGTACAAAGCAGGTATTTAGTAATGTATTGAATTTAATATATGAAATAATAAAGATTCTTTGAAAGTTTTAATATTTTTAATCATAAGTAAAAGAGAGACTTTGGTTTTCACAATGATATTTAGCAGCAAACAAAGGACACAAAGGCAAGGGGTCTGCTGAGTTAATAAAGAATTTATCATCTTCTACCTGAGAGGGGATCAGGACCTTAGGGAAACATATTGCTATTCATTTGCTGGTGAAATGATTCACCTAAAGATCAATTTAAGTCTGAAATATAATGTCTAAATACAAGTCATTTTAAAACAAATGTAACAGAATGTATATTAATAAAATATACATAATAAATATGAAAATTTATATAACCTAGAAATTACTAACTTAAGTCCTATATCCCTTAAAGTCTATCACTAAAAATTAATTAAGTACCTACTAAGCACAGAAGATAAAATAGAGGGAAAGCAGCTTCCTGCATAGAACAGTGGATCTGGAGTGAGGAAAGCCTGAGTTCAAATCTGGCTTAAAATACTTATTAGCTTTAAAACCCTGGGTAAATCTTATAATTTCTGTTTGTCCCGTTTTCTTAGTTATAAAATGGAGATAATAATAGCATGTACCTACCATTATTGTTGTGAGAAGTAAATGAGATATTTGTAAAAATTGCTTAGCAAAGTACCCGGAACATAATAAGTGGCATATAAATGTTAAGTTCTTTCCTGAATACAGGAGTATCTTCTTTTAAGGAGTTCACAGTCTAATGAAGGAAGACAATGCACAAAAGGAAGCTGAAAGTGAGAGAAGAAAGTTACCTGGCACATGGTAGAATCTAGTTCAAAAGAATATAGGTATGTGGGCAGTGAAGAAGTGGCTAGCCTGGGATCCCTCTTTAAAGCAGTTTTGTTTTGTTTTGTTTTTTTAGGATCCTGATGAGATGCCCCTTACAAGTCCATTGATAATTTTCAGGGGGTCCATGAAATGGGATGGAAAAAATTTCTTTATTTTCAATAACCTCTAACTGAAATCTAACATTTCCTTCAATTTTGAATGCAAACATTATTCTGAGAAGGATCCTTAGTTTTCATCAGATTGCCAAGGGATCCATAACACAAAATAAAGAACCTCAGATATATACCTCGAAAGTTTGCAAGCTACTTGGTGTTGTATTATGTCACTTGCCATTCATAATAAGCCTTTGAAATAGGTACTATAAATATAAATACTGTAAATACTATAAGTTTTATTGTCTCAGAATCAAATATGATGAAATACTTAGATCTTTGGACGCTTGTATTCATTTCCATTAAATATTAGAATTCATCATTTTCCCTCAAAATGTTTATTTCAACATACTCTCATTGTAATCAAGAACTAAAGTTTTTTGCTTGAGTCATCCTTCTTAATAGACAGCTGGTCTCCCTTACCAGCTGATATTTCATATTAAATTGTCCTCCAGATATTTCATCAAAATGGCTTGTGCCATATACCCTGCATTTACCTCCTGTCCTTTATGTGATTCATTGTAACTTTGCACAATGGGGGAGTCTGGGTGGCAGCTGCAAATTTTCTGTTTCTCAATACACATAGCATATTTGTCAGCAATTACATCTCAGCCTCTCTTTTTTGCACTTGTATTCTTGGTATAGAACAGAGATGGCAAATTAATTATTACAATGATCTGCACTGTGCACTCCTTTCTCTTCAATGCACACTGAAACCCTTTCAATTTAGCCACAAAAAGCGCGCACACACTCACACACACATACACACACACAATGGCCTCAGCATGATGGAAAATTCTGTCTCCGAAAGTTCTCTGCCCAAAAGGGAAAAAAATTTACATAATTTCTCTCTTCCTTTCCCCCACCCTAAATAAATGGATCACATGTATTTGTTGACTTACAGGGATTCTTCCCAGAGGAGGATATAATATTACTTGGGGTCAGGGGAGGAGTAATGTAGAAGATGGCACCTGAGTTTAATTTTGAAAGACAGTAAATATTCTAGGAAGGCAGAAGTGAGAAGGAATTTGAAGTCCAGGCATGAGAAACAGTAAAGACAAGGAAGTAGGAAATAGAATAACATGGCTAAGGAATAGAAGGATAGTTTGGGCTATAGAATGAGTGAAAGGGTGTAATATAATTAAATTAGAAAAGTCTGTGGAGTGTATTGTAAAGGAGTCAGAACTCCAAACAGAAGATGCTAGAGGATAGGCACTTACTAGAATTTATTGAGTAAGGATATGACATACTCAGACATATGCTTAAGAAAAATCAGTTTGGCAAGTATATAGATTCCATTTTCCCCTCTCACCAGTTAAAAAAACTTAAGCAACTGAACTTGTAAAATCATTGAAGAAAATGGTTCCTATGGAGCTATGACATTAGGAAATCCATGAGTGAAGGCCCAGTCACAAGGAGCAAAAAGCATCTATGAACAAAGGCTTTAAGCAAAACCAACAAATGGTCTTTATTTGTCATGTTGACAGATGTCCATGTTCAACCATATTCATACACATGATGGAAAAGACCAAAAGTAATTAAGTTAGAAAATAAATGGCCCCATTCTCCAATTGATAAATGGTCAAAGAATATAAACAGACAATTTTCAGATGAAGAAAATGAAAAAGTGCTCCAAATCACTATTGATCAGAGAAATGCAAATTTAAGACTTACCTGTCAGATTGGCTAACATGACAGGAAAAGATAATGATGAAAATTGGAGGGGATGTGGGAAAACTGGGGCTCTGGTACATTGTTGGTGGAACTGTGTATGAATGGATCCAACCATTCTGGAGAACAATTTGGAACTATATTCAAAAAATTATCAAACAAAAATGTGCATATCCTTTGACTCAGCAGTGTTTCTACTGGGCTTACATTCCTAAGAGATCTTAAAGGAGGAAAAGGGACCCACATGTGCAAAAATTTTTGTAGCAGCCCTTTTTGTAGTGGCTAGAAACTGGAAACTGAATAGATGCCTATCAATTAGATAATGGCTGAATAAGTAGTATATGAATGTTATGGAATATTTTTATTCTGTAAGAAACGACCAACAGGATGATTTCAGAGAGGCCTGAACTAATGTTAAGTGAAATGGGCAAAACCAGGAGATTATTATACATGACAACAACAACTATAGGATAATCAATTTTGATGGACACAGCTCTCTTTAACATTGAGATGATTCAAACTAGTTCCAATTGTTTAGTGATGATGAGAGCCATCTACACCCAGAGAGAGGACTTTGGGAACTGCGTGTGGACCACAACATAGCATTTTCACGCTTTCTGTTGATGTTTGTTTGCATTTTGTTTTCCTTCTCAGGTTTTTTTTTTCTTTCTAGATCTGATTTTTCTTGTGAAGCAAGATAACTGTATAAATATGTATACATCCATTGGATTGAACATATATTGTAACATATTTAACATGTTACCTGCTATCTAGGGGAGATGGTAGGAAGAAAGAGGGAAAATTTTGGAACAGAAAGTTTTGCAAGGGTCAATGTTGAAAAATTAACCATACATATGTTTTGTAAATAAAAAGCTTTAATAATATAATAATAATAACAAATTAAAAGTAAAGAAGATAAATGGCCCTACTTATATAGATATACAGACACTGAAATTGAAAGCTTCTCTTACTCTGACTTCTTTTTTCAGTAACTCCTTGTCCTAGCTAACCCTCATCTTCATCTACTTTTCACAAAGGACTCATTAATTATAAATTCCTTTAGTAATGTAACACTATATTTCCACATCTGATTTCCATCTTTTTCTAATCTAGGTAGGCACTAATTTCCCCATGTTCACCATTCATCCTGGTTGGTTGTTATCCTTTGTTCTTAAAAGGACCAAAATCACATCATTAAATTAGAGTCAAATTAAAATGTCTCCAACTGTGGCCGATAAGACCAATATAAACTTAGGATACTCTGTCATACATTCAACAGAAATAGTCCCTATGAACATTTGAGATAAACTCTTAATTTTTCACATCTCATATTTCTTCTAATTCTAATTCAATTCTGCTTTGATCATAGAAAACAGTACTTTCTCTGATGAGGGGACACCAAGCTGAGTGGTCTTGTGTGTCATTCAATCAATTCCAAAGTTCTTAAGAGAGACCATGAGAGTGTCCTTGTATTTCTTTTTCTGACCATCTTGTAAGTGCTTGCCCTGTGTGAGTTCTCTTTGGCAAGTGTACATATGGCATTCAAACAATTTGGTCAGCCCAACAGAGTTGTGCTCTCTGCAGTCGAATTTAAATGTTTGTCCATTTAATTTGAGAAAGGACCTTAGTGTCTGGTATCTTATCCTGCCAGTTAATCTTCTGAATCTTCCTAAGACAATTCTAATGGAAGCAATTTAATTTTCTGACATAGCATTAGTATGCTATCCAGGTTTCACAGACATACACTAATAAGGTCAGCACAATAGCTCTGTAGATCTTCAGTTTGGTAGTCAGTCTAATACCTCTTTTCTTGCCCTTTTTTACAGAGCCTTCCAAACACTGAGCTAGCTCTGGCAATGTATGTGTCAATTTCATTATCAACATGTACATCCTTGGAAAGTATACTGCCAAGGTAAGTAAACTTATCCACAGCACATTTGCTGTAACTGATAGTTCTCCATATGGATAGTGTAGTGTTGGCTGATGGAATGTCTGTTTTTTCTTGGTGTTATTTGGTAGGCCAAAATTAGCATAAGTAGCAGAGAATTGATCCATATTTTCTTACATCTCAGCTTTGAAGACTGCATTGAGTGCATAATTATTTGCAAACTAAAAATCTTACACTAACATTCCCTCCACTTTAGCTATGGCTTATAGCCTTTGAAAGTTGAAGAATTTGCCATCAGTGTGGTGGCTGACTTTCATGCCTTGTTTGTTCTCATTGGCAATATGGCTGAAAATATGCTAAAAGAATGGAAGCAAGCACACAGACTTGTTTGACTCCATTAGTGACTAGGGAAATTTGAAAGCATTGCACATCATCCAGGAGTATCAATCTAGTTGGACACTAATTTCCCCAATATCACCATTCATCCTAAAAACTACTTGAAGAATCCAATATCCTTACTTTTATCTTTCAGCTTAACTTTAGTCATTCTTAAGGTAGAAACACTTCAAATTCCTGTAAAATTAGTCTTTGAGATCTCTTCTACCTCTAAATTCTTAGGAACACCAAAGACAAAACCCATACCTTTGCTTGGTTCTGATTTTGGCCTTCTTCGCTGATAAATACATTCAGCACAAAACTTTACCAACCCAGAACCCAAGAAGTTGTCCTAGTAAGTACTAGTCTCAGCATAGGATACCCAATGATGTTAGCATAATGTGAGAGGTAATGTGGCTGAATCACATGAGTGAGGAGGGACAGCAGAAGTCAACAATCCTGAGTTATTCAACAACCTTTTTTTTTTTTTTTTTTTTTTAAATTTTCTAAACTCCAGGTCCAGATGAAATCAAATACATTTATTAAAAGCTTGAGCTTCTCCTGCTGGTATTTATAAACAAGAATCCCAACAATCTGAACAGCAGAACTCTAGTCATTAATGTTTTTGAAGAGGACCAAAGACATCACAGGATGATGTCTTGACTTGCTATGAATTGGATTTAAGTGAGACAATTGCACAAAGTTGTCAGCTTCACTCTTTCTTCCATAATCATCTAAGTCCAATGGCAAAACAAAGTGAATGACCTGGCTTCTTTGATGTATGACCAAGCTCTAAGGACCTCACAGTGTTTGTTTCAGTTTCCTTTGTGGCTTTTGGAACAAATTGTTCTTCTCTGCCCATTTCACTGGGGAAAATCTTCACATGGGGAAGACATCCTTCACATGCTTGAGATAGTCTCACCTATAGGTCTGAAGTCCATTTATAACCCTTAACCTGGTTTAGCCCTTCTATTAATAGGGTTTGGAGTATGGCTACAATGATTATTATAGTTTCTTGGAGTCACAGGTGAGAGTTGAGTGTCATGTAGACAGCAAAGGTGAATGAATAGCCCTGAAAAGGGCTCAGCAAGCCCTCACATTAGCTAGTCCTTCTGAGTTCCCCATATACCCCAAAGAATGGTACAGAACAGAGGGCAGCAGATATGACTAAGATGATAAGAATCCAAGAAGCATATATACTTGTTCGCTGATCTTCATAATTAGTTTCTTCATTTAGTTTAGTTGAGATGTTGCTTTGGAGTTTTACATGACTAGCACTATTTGAGAGTATCTGTAATGTTACTTTTTAGTGTCAAAAAAGTGTTAGAAACTGTGTAATCTTAGAATATCCCCCTTTAGAATATAACTATTAGGCCCTAGAATGTGACAAGAGATACTAGTTATGTGCATGTTTGAATTCTATTAAATTAAATTAAATAAATATATCCCTCTGTGACTCCACATTTGAAGGGAGGATACAGGCAAGCATTTATTAAAGGCCTACTATGCAATAAACTCTGTGCTAAGCATTTTATAAATATTTCATTTTATCCTCTAGTAATAGGTGAGTGCTATTATTATCATCATTTTTTTTTAATTTGAGGTAATTAAATCAGAGATTAAATGATTTGCCCAGGATCTCACAGTTAATGTATTGTGGTCACAGCTGAATTAGATCCAGAGCTAACTATGGTGTTATCTACAAACTCCTTCTTATAAACATTTTCTTTTGAAATCCCACTAGAAAGAAAGATATAGAAATTAAATGATAATAGATGACTATGTCCAATTTGGTTATGATTGAAAATGATTGTTTCATGGTATCTCTTAGTTTCTCATTATAGAAATAAGTATGCTAGTTATCCCATTGGGGTTCATATATGTTGAGATGACTTTGGGTGAATAAAAGGAGAAAAATCCTAACAATTAAAGCTCCCCAAAAGAGGAATGGGTGGCTTTGGGAGGAAGGATTCCTCCTCTTTGAAGGTCTATTTGTTAGGTATCTTGTAAAGAGTTCAAGCCTCAGTTTGGCTAGATGGCCTCTAAGGTTCCTTTTAGGGACAGCTAGGTGACACAGTGATAAAACTCTGTATCTGGAGTCAGTAAGACTCATTTTCCTGAGTTCAAATATAGCTTTAGGTACTTACTAGTTCTGTGACCCTGGACAAGTCATAGTTTTCTCATCTGTAAAATGAGAAGGAAATGACAAAGCACTTCAGTATCTTTTCCACAAAAACTCTGAATGGGGTCACAAAGAGTCAGATATGACTGAACAATAAGGCCCTTTCAACTCCTGTACTGTGATTCTCTATTCTAGTAGTATGTAATCTATTTGAGGGCGACGAGTATGTCAAATTGATATGATAGATAGAATATTTATTAAGTGTTCATTTTATGTCAGATATTATGCTAAACACTAAAGGCATAAAAACAAGACAGCAAGATGGTTCTTTCTCTTAAGGAACTCATGTTCTAAGCAAACAAACAAACAAACAAAAAGAAACTGGAAAACTAGAGAGGGAGGTTTCAGAGAACTAATAAAGTACTTGAAACACCATTTGAACTCAGGTGTGACTTTAAGTATAGCAGGCAATCCACTACCTAGCATTGCTATCATCATCATTATTGTCTATATTCTAGGCCCTGTGCAAAGGATAGTCTCCATCCTCTAGAAGCTTACAACATAACAGATGCTGTCAACAGACTAATAGCATTCACAACAGACACCGACCAGATGCCAGATCAATGACTGTTGTATTGATAAGTTATGAATTCATATTACAGTATTTCATTGCATTTCAATTTAGGCAAAGGACAAGAGCAAACATAGAAAACCTGAAGGTATTTCCCTTTAATTATTTATGTATTTGGATCTCTAGAGGAATTTAAACTCCCCCTCAAGGTACATTTGCTTCACTTAGAGTGTGATGATTAGATTTCCAAGTCTCTGAGCAACAGCTACAGATACATGTTTCTCTTATTCTATTTCATTACTAGCTGATAATTCTATTTTATACTGCTTTGGAATTCATCTCACAAAGTACTATACATTTTTTCACTCAATTGTCCTCCTTATTACCTGATTGTCATTGACAATCCACACACACGATGAAAAATCAGACATATTATTTCTGTAGCAGCATTTGATCTCTGCAACATTTTTCAGTCATATAGCTTAATGAATGATGGTGAGAACAAGAAAGGGGAAACCCACATTAAGCTCTACTCAGAGGTATCAGGGTATCCTCTGAGATTTTGAAAAATGGAAATTGACTCATGGATATAGAATATATTCACATATTTGGGACATTATAGATATTGGAAATGAAATCTCTGCTGAAATGTGGTCACAAATTACAGACAATGGATGTCCTTTCTCATGTTCTGAAAACAAAAGAATTATATCAAAACCATCTTAAGCTCTAAAAGGTAGGCTGCTATATTATTTTTCCTAAAACCAAGGCTCTTATCTCACTTTCCAGCAAGACTGCTCATTGACTAGATCACTGGATTCTGTCAAGTCAGGAAAACTAGATTTTCAATCTAATCTCAGACCCTTGTAGTTGTGTGATCCTAGTCAAGACACTTAATCACTGTCTCTAAAATCAGCATAATAATAGCACCTACTTCCCATGGTTGTTGTAAGGATTAAATGAGATATTTGTAACAGTGGGAACCTTCTTCCCCAACCAGACACTTGTAGCTGTCATAGATTTTTCATACTCCAGATTTTTAGGTCCCCTTTTTGTATTATTTCCTGACAACAAGGACTATATTACTTGCCTGTTTTATGTTTTCAGCACCTATTAGAATGCTTGCCACATAGTAATCATTTCATAAATGTTCTGTTTATCTAAAAATGAAAATGTCATAAAAAATGAAATTGGCTTTACTGGAATTTCAGAGATGGCAGGAAGAAATTTTAGTTCTTTAAAAAATATAATAAATCTGATCTCTAAAGAAAGAAATTTGACAAAACATTTCATTCTACGATAAGAAGTAGAGACTTAAATGTAAATATCACTCTAAAAGGAAATGATAGGTTTAAATTTCACCAAGATATAAATGATAAAATGTCTTTATCTGGAAACAGAATGAGAGAACTGGAACTTACATTGGGAGAGGGTGTTGTGCACAAAGGGTATACATGAACAGTGAGGAGAACATGGAGAGGAAAGACTAAGTTCCTAAAAAAATAAAATTGCCTGAGAGAAGTGATATTGTATGTATATTAGGAAAAATACTGTCCTTCAGCCTCATTTGAGAACTGACTCAGGTTTTTAGGAATACAAGAGGAATCCCCTTCAATTGGTAAATGGTCAAAGGATATGAATAAACAATTTTCAGATGAGGAAATTAAAGTCATTTCTAGTTATATGAAAAAATGCTCTAAATCACTATTGATTAGAGAAATGAAAATAAAGACAATCCTAAAGCACCACCATACCTCTGAGATTGCCTAAGATGACAGGAAAAGATAAAGATAAATAAATATTGGAGGGGATGTAGAACAACTTGGACATTAATACATTGTTGGTGGAACTGTGAACTGGTCCGTCCATTCTAGAGAGCAATTTGGAACTATGTCCAAAGGGCTATCAAACTGTAATACCCTTTGACCCATCAGTGTTTCTACTGTGTCTGTATCTCAAAGAAATCATAAAAAAGGGGAAAGGATCTACATGGGCAAAAAAATGTTTGTAGCAGCCCTTTTTGTAGTGGCAAGGAACTAGAAACTGAGTGGATGTCCATCAAATAGGAAATGACTGAATCAGTTATGGTATATGAATGTTATAGAAAATTATTGTTCTATAAGAAATGATCAGCAGGATGATTTCAGAAAAGTCTGGAGAGACTTATATAAACTGATGCTAAGTGAAGTAAGTAGAACCAAGAGAACATTGTACACAGCATACAGACTGTCTTTTTTAAGACTATGTGATGGTCAACTGTAATGGACTTGGCTTTTTTCAGCAATGAGGTGCTTCACTCCAATTCCAATAGATTTGTAATGGAAAGAGACATCTGCATCCAGAAAAAGAACAGTGGGGACTGAATGCAGATAATAATATATTATTTTCACCTTTTTTGTTGTTGTTTGCTTATTTTTTCTCTCTCTTTTTTTAAACTTTTTGATCTGATTTTATGTGTTTGTGCACTATATTTAGAAGAATTGCACATGTTGAACCTATATTGGATTATTTGCTATCTAGAGAAGGGAGGGAGAAAAATTTGGAACGCAAAGTGAATGTTGAAAATTATCTTTGCATGTATTTTGAAAATAAAAAGCTATTATATGTGCATATATATGTGTGTGTGTGTGTGTATATATATATATATACATACATAAAGTTCTGGCCTTTAGAATCAGATCTATATGTTTTGTAAGAGCAAGAATTCCCCCTTCTACCTGATTCAAAATATAGAGGCTATATCTGATGGGCTTCCTCTTGTTTCATATCCTATTCTTCAGTTTGGCATAGAATTTAGTATTTTTTCTTCTTTTTCTTCCACCTACCTTTTCTCTAAAATTTCCTTTTGTGTAGAATATATTACCACCATTAGTCACATAATGTTGCAATTTCAGAATCAGCCTTTACACATCCTTTATTCTCTCAAATCCAATCAGTTTTGGAAATTCTTTCTGTATAACACATTTTTTGTCATTGTTCTTCTCTTGACTTGCATAGCCACTATACTACAGCAAGATTTTTCTGAATGCCTAGTCATAAGAAGTTTTCCACTTTTTGCCTGTGCAGATATTTAGTTGTTTAAATTTTATACCTTTCCAGTGAAATATTAGGTCCTTGATGTCAGGATCTGTTTTTCATTTTGTTTTTGAGTCTTCAGCATCTAGCACAGTACCTTTTAAATGCTTAATGGATGCTTGGTTATTTGGGACTCCAAGGTTGACATCTCTGTTCTTGAAGAATTTCAATTGCTTCGTGGCCTTTTACTCAGAGGGTAGTGATCTCTCAGCTCTTCACTTTTCTTAGACTTACATGTATTTCAGCCTTTTTTGATTGAGCTTCCCAACCAGGTAGTCAGTCAAAAAAGACCTTAATAATTGTCTTTCAATTTTTTTTCTGCCTCAGTTATCCCCTTTTGAATTCAATCAGGGCACACAATTTTGTTTAAAAGTCCATAATTCCTGTCGCTATTAACTGGGTCTATTCAAATCACCATCAGTTTTTCACTCACTACTAATAACATTTTTTGTTCTGAGTTCCTGTCAGTAACAAAATCACTGCTCAATACAGTGATAATTTATTTAAAAGTATGACACATAATTGCATTTGTAATTAAAACTGAGATGTGTAGGATTTTTTTACCCATGAATAAAGAAACTGACCTTTGTAAAATTGTTAAAGCAAACTTAAGCCAGTGGCAAATATGATTTGCATCCTCTGATGATTCAGTACTTTACATGTATCTATGATTCATCTTTTTAAAATTGATTTAGTGTTTTATTTTTCACCAGTTACATATAAAAACAATTTTTACATTTGCTTTTAAAACTTTGAGTTCCAAATTCTTTTCCTTCTTCTTCCCTATTCCCCTCAATTGAGAAGCTATTTATATATGTTCTACCTATATAGTAGGTAGAACATATATAAATAGCTTCTCAATAGTAATAGTATAGTAATGCAAAAATTTCCCATATTAATCATGTTATAAAAGAAAACAAACCAAAAGAAACCCTATAGAAAAATAAAATTAATCAGGTATTCTTCAATCTGTTCTTCTTTCTCTGGGGATGGGTAGTATTTTTTCATCATAAAATTTTCATAGTTGGCTTAGATCACTGTATTGCAGAAAATAACTAAATCATTCATGACTAATCATCTTGCAATTTATTGTTACTTTTGTACACCATACACTGCATTTTGCTTCGGCTCATGCAAATCTTTCCCAGTTTTTCTGAGATCATCTTGCTTATCATACCACAATATTATCCCTTCATAATCATAAACCACAATTTGTTCAGTCATTCCCCAATTGAAGGTCATCCCCTTAATTTTCAATTCTTCACCAATAGAAAAAGAGTTGCTATAAATATTTTTATACATGTAGGGTTTTTTCCCTTTAAAAAAAAATCTTTTTGGGGATGCAGGCCATAAGTAGAGGTATTGCTAGGTGAAAAGGTATACATGACTTTATAATCCTTTGGCCATAATTGCAAATTACTCTATGGAATGACTGAGTCAGTTCACAACTCCACCAAAAATACATTAATATCATATTTTTCCAACATTCCTTCTATCATTTGACATTTAGCCTTTCTGTCTTATTAGGTAATCTATTAGGTATGAAGGGCACCTCAGAATTGTCTTAATTTGCATTTCTTCAAACAATAATAAGTTAGACAATTTTTTCATAGGGCTATGAATAGCTTTGATCATTTCATGCAAAAATTATTCATGTCTTTTGAATATTTATCAATAAAAAAGGGTTCTTTTTTTTGGATAAATTTTGCAAATTTATAAATTCTATTCTCTCCTTTTACCCCGTCCCTTTTCAAAAAGGTTTTGCTTCTGACTAATCTCTCTCCCAATCTGCCCCTCCTTTTATCATATCCCTTTCTTCTCTTATCCCCTTCTTCTCCTACTTTCCTATAGTATAAGCTAGATATTTATGCATAGTGGAATAAATTTCTTCTTTGAGCCAAATCTGATGAGAGTAAAGTTCATTCAGTCTCATTCACCCCTTTCATATCCTCCTCCACTTTAATAGTTTTTTCTTGCCTCTTTTATGTGAGATAATTAGTGCCGCTGTTGTGGATTCAGTGGCTCCCAACAGATGCTCCTTGAATGTTGGGATCTAGTCTGTTGGCATAGTCGTTGGTGGAGCTAAGATAGTGGAATAAAGGAAGGGATTCACCTGTACTCTCTTTTCCAAACTTCTCCATACACTTTTAAACAAATTCTAGAGCAGTAGAACCCACAAAAAGACAAAGTGAAACAATTTTCCTGCCCAGGACAACTTGGAAGGTCAGCAGGAAAGATCTCACATCAGCATGAGAGTGAAGTGCAAGTCCCACTAGTACAACTTAGCTTTAGGAACAGGACTTGAGATGATTGAATGGATAGCAGCAGTAGCAGTGGCAGTTTCTCAGACAACAAAGACAACATCAAAGATCAGTATGAAAGCTTGTTTGTTTGTTTTGCTGAGGCAATTGGGGTTAAGTGACTTGCCCAGGGTCATACAACCAGGAAGTATTACATGTCTGAGTCCACATTTGAACTCAGGTCCTCCTGACTTCAGAGTCAGTGTTCTATCCGCTGTACCACCTAGCTCTCCCAATCAGGTAAGAAAGGTTAGTCTCACCTGGGTGAGAGTAGAGCACAGTCTTGTGCAGACCATGCTATCATAGCTACAGCAAATCAGGAGTAGGCCTTGGAAGCCATCAAATCAGCAACTGCAGCAGTAGCTTCCAGAATTCTCAACCTATAGATAGATGGTCAGGAGATTGGAACAGCTGTGGCTGTAAGCCCTGATATGCTAGTGCTCTTCCTCACCCTGAGACTGCTACCCAGAAATGTGGATTTGAGTATGGGAAAAGTAAC